>NC_051072.1:63610434-63924395 GCF_004664715.2 Peromyscus leucopus
GTGGGAGTCCGTTCTCGGGTTCCTTGTGGCTTTACCCAGCAGGTCCGCATAGAAGATGATTAGGACCATGAGCCTGAGTGCAGGTGTTGAGACAGTCTGCACTTGGCTGTGCTGTGGGATAGTTTGTATGCCAAATTGCTCTGATTGGTCAATAAATAAAACACTGACTGGCCAGTGCCTAGGCAGGAAGTATAGGCGAGACTAACAGAAAGGAGAAAAGAAAGAACAGGAAGGCAGAAGGAGTCACAGCCAGCCGCCACCCTGACAAGCAGCATGAAAAGATGCCGGTAAGCCACGAGCCACGTGGCAGGGTATAGATTTGTGGGAATGGATTAATTTAAGCTATAAGAACAGTTTGCAAGAAGCCTGCCACAGCCATACAGTTTGAAAGCAATATAAGTCTCTGTGTTTACTTGGTTGGATCTGAGCGGCTGTGGGACTGGCGGGTGACAAAGATTTGTCCTGACTGTGGGCAAGGCAGGAAAACTCTAGCTACATCTATTGTCTGTGTTTCTTTCAGCATCTTATCTTACAAACTCTAAAGAACAACTCATTAAGCTCTGAAATAGTCGATCACATTTCCAGCTCAAAGTTCCAAACACTTCCATAATTCTTTAAAAAGGATACACAAAAACACCTGGTCAGGTTCATCACAGGACTATTCCACACTCTAATACCAATCTATGTTAGTTTCCCATCGATGTGATGAAATATTGTACAAAACCCACTTATGGAAGAAAGGGTGTGGTTGATATATTGTGCTGTAGTGGGTAGCCATTCCAGCTTTGATCTGGAAGTTCCAACCCCCATTGAGGCTTCAGTAACTGTCACGCCTACAAGGTGGGGCCAAGAGAGGGCCCTGAAGACCTGAGATCCAGATGTGCCACTCTCTCTCTGTTCCTGGACCCTGGACGGTGGAGGTTGACTGAGCAGAGTTCTCCAGAGAATGCCGCCAGACTGCAACACACCTTCCCCAGACCCTGCGACCTACTTATCCCTTCATTTGTAAGTTACGCCACTAATAAACCTCCTTTTAACTACATGGAGTAGCCTTAATAATTTCACCAATATTGTGCACCCTAATGAACTTATCTGAGGGTCAGAGAACAGAACAGCCACTTGATTAAACATAGAGGCCAGACAGTGGTGGCACACATGCCTTTAATCTTATCACTCGGGGAGGCAGAGATCCATCTGGATCTCTGTGAGTTCAAGGCCATACTGGGAACAGAGCCAGGTGTGGTGGCACACACCTTTAATCTCAGCACTTGAGATCTCATGTCTTTGCTTGGGAAGGACACATGCCTTTAATCCCAGGAAGTGATGGCAGGAAGCAGAAAGTTATATAAGTCACAAAGACCAGGAACTAAAGGCTTTTAGGCAGTTCAGCTGAGATCCCTTCCAGGTGAGGACTCAGAGGCTTTCATGTCTGAGGATTCATGGAAACAGGATCAGCTGAGGAGTTGGCGAGGTGAGGTTGGCTGTGGCTTGTTCTGTCTCTCTGATCTTTTTAGCTTTCACCCCAATATCTGGCCCTGGGTTTTTATTAATAAGACCATTTAAGATTCATGTCACAAAAGGGTTTATTTTGTTTCACATTTTACACTCCATTATCTGGGGAAGCCAAGTCAGGAACTTAAGGTAGGAAGCCTGGGAGCAGGAAGAGAAGCAGAGACCATGGCAGAACACTGCTTCCTGGCTTGCTTGCCATGGCTTGTTCAGCCATCTTTCTTTATGTAGTCCATGCTCCTCTGCCTAGCATTAGGACCACTCGTAGCGGGGTGGGCCATCTTACATAAATTAGCCACCAAGAAAATGATCCTGTAAAAATGTCCACATAAGAGTCTGATGGAGGAAATCCCCAACTGAGGTTTCCTTTCCCAGGTGTGTCAAATTGACCATAGAAGTTTATCATTGCAGGAAGTTTTATGCATAAACACTGAAACTCATGTGTATCATATTAGTCAAAATTCAGCCATTTAGCTCTACCAGACACAATACACAACTGACTGAAATTGACTTTATTTTATATATAAGATATAGTTTTTTTCAAGACTCATGTATTTTATATGGTACAATTTTGTGAACAGCAATAAAGTGCAGTGTTAAAAGCATGTGACCCATAGTTAAAATGTATTGGACTTGCTTTCTGGCTTCATTATTTAGTAACACAGATAGCACAACAGATAGATAAATTTCCCTTTTGTACTTATCTGTAAAATGGTGATAAATTTAATAGAATCAAATCCATATAATAAATGCTAGTTTATTAAGTTAACAAATAATATACATTAATGACTCATATTAAGAAGTTAATCAATGCACAATTTGTATGTAAGGTGTTTAGGAATATCTGGTATTGGTCTGGGTGATCATGAGCAGTTAGTAAGGATTATCCATCAGTATCATGTTCAGACTACATACAACTTAATGATGGAGTTGTTGTTTAACAATGTGAAATGTGAAAAGGCAGCAAAAGTACCTTAAGAAAAATCTATTGATTTGTTAATTAACCTCTATCAATAACTACAGAAAATTCTGCTTTGTTACAAATGCTTAGCATCACCTCCATAAGAGGCCATTCATCTCTTTTACTCAATAATAGTTTTGGTAATTAGGTTGTGTTGTAGTTGGAAGTTTTCCTGTGTCCCACCCAGTCTGCTGCTGCTCAGACCCAAGTAAACACACAGAAGCTTATATTAATTAAAAATGCTTGGCCTAAGCTCAGGCTTACTACTGACTAGCTCTTACACTTAAACTCAGGTCATTTCTGTTAATATATTTGTCACCATGTGTTCCATGGCTTTACCTGTGTGCCATTACATACTGTTCTCTGGACGGTGGGCTGGCATCCCCTGACTCAGCCTTCCTCTTCCCAGAATTCTCCTTGTCTGCTTATCCCACCTACACTTCCTGCCTGGCTACTGGCCAATCAGCATTTATTAAACCAGTGTACAAAAACATTATTCTACAGTATTATGTTGTGCATCACTCATTCCTTTTGGTTATTGAATAGTATTCCATGGTAAAATGCAACAATTTGGTTTATTGTTGACATTTTGAAAGATATCTGGGCTATTTCTGGTTTTTAACTATTATAAATGTCTTAGTCAGTGTTCTATTGCTGTGAAGTGACATCATGACCATGGCAACTATTATAAAAGAAAGCATTCAATTGGGGGCTTGTTTACAGTTTCAGAGGTGTTTAGTCCATTATCATCATGGCAGGAAGTATGGCAGCATGCAAGCAGGTGCTGGAACAGTAACTGAGAACTACATCCTGATCCATAGGCAGAGAGAGAGAGAGAGAGAGATTCTAGGCTTGGAATGGGCTTTTAAACCCTCAAAGCCCACCCTCAGTGACACTTTCTACAAGGCCACAACTCCTAATCCTTTCAAATAGTGCTACTCCATAGTGACCGTATCTATGAGCCGATGGGGGCCATTCTCATTCAAACCACTATAAATATCCATGACTGAGTTTTCAAGTGAACTTATGTCTACATTGTTGTATAATAAATAACTGAGAGCATAACTTGGTGCCTAGAAAAAAATTTACATATTTAGTTTTAAAAGAAACTGTTGTAGTGTTCTTCAGAGTAGATGTACCATTTTACATTTTCACCAACAATGTTTGAATGACCTGAATTGCCCTCCTCTCTCTCTCTCTTTCTCTTTCCATTTTTCCTCCTCCTTTCCTTCTTTCCATTCTTCTCTTTTTCTTTATTTTTTTTCCCTTCAATTCACATGATTAAACCCAGGGATTTTCACATGCCTGGCAAGTGCTATAACTCTGAGCTTTATGTCCATAGGTTTATTATTCTCTTTTCTATTGGAATCAATTCATATTGAGTCTGTTCTTTTGGATTTCCCAAATAGCTAATGATGTTGGCCAACATTTCATGTTTTTACCTAGTGTCTATATTCTATGGTGAAAAGTCTTTTCATATTTTTGCCAGTCTTCTGTTCTAATTGGACTCTTTACTTTTATTTTTATCAGTGTATGAGTTTTGAGAGTTCCTTGTTTATTTGGAAGTATCTTTTGTTAAATATGTGGTTTTAAATATTTTCTCTTGCTATGTAGCATTGAATGTGTAAATTACTTTTGATAGAATGGTCATTTTTTATAATATTTATTCTAGCAATCAATGAATATGGAAAATCTTTATCTCTTTCTTCAGAGGTTTAAAGCTTTAATCATAGGGGTCGTGCTGAACCATATTTGCATCTCCTAGATAAAGCCACCTTGTTTGTGTAATCTTTGTGTGTGTGTACAATATGTGTGTGTGTGTGTGTGTGTGTGTGTGTGTGTGTGTGTACATATTTAGATTCAGTTTGCAAGTATTTTATTGAGACTTTTGCATTTATGTTCATCAGGGATAGTGGCTGGTTTTTGTTGTATCTTTATCTGGTTAGGGTATTAGAGTATTATTGGATTTATAGTACGAATTTTGGAGAAAAGAACTGACAACATATGCTGGCAAGGATGCGAAGAAGAGAGAACACTCATTCACTGATGATGGGGTGCAAACTGGTACAGCCATTATGGGAATCAGTGTGGAGAATTTTCAAAAATCTAAAAGTACATCTTCTGTGTGGTCCTGTTATGCCACTCCTTGGCACATGCCCAAAGGACTAGACATCCTACTCTGTAGACACTTATTCTGCCATGTTCACTGCTGCTCTTTTCACAATAGTTAGGAAATAGAAGCAACCTCAATGTCCTCTGACTGGTAAATGGATAATGAATATGCAGTATGTATACACAATGGAATTCTGTTTAACTACAGTTGAAGAAAAACAAAATTGTGAACTTTGAAGGTAAATAGATGGAACTAGAATTATACTGGGTGAGTTAAACCAGACCCAGAAGAAAAAATGCAGCATATTATCCTTTATTTATGAATTTTAATTCTGAATCTTTTGATGTTCATATAGAACCTGACTTGCCCACAGAAACCTGAAAATGAAAAGGGACCATGGGGTTGTGTGGGACAGAGAAGGAGCTCTAAAGGGGGAGATAGTAGGACTGGAGAAAATGAGAAAAACGGGGGTGTTCTACCTAGAGAAGCAGAGGGAGACTATACATACAGAAAGGAAGGAAGGAGGGATAAATAAAACTGAAGTTATTTGAAAAAGCCATAGAGAAATATGGTATTTTATGTTTACTTAAAAATTCATTGTGTGTGTGTGTGTGTGTGTGTGTGTGCGAGAGAGAGAGAGAGAGAGAGAGAGAGAGAGAGAGAGAGAGAGAGAGAGAGAGAGAGAGAGAGAGCCTAGAGGAATCAAAGGGACTTCCAGAATAGTATAGGTTATCATCATTGTCCTTGATTGCCTCCTAGAACTTGAATAACACCAAATATTTTGGATTCAGGACTAGAAGGGATTGAGCTGGGGCTGACCTGGAGACTTCTTCCCTGAGGTCCAGTTCTCCTATTACTTGAAGGTGTTATGCAAGCTGCCAAGGGAGAAAAGCAATCAATAGTTCTACCCAGAAGTAAAGCCTGAAAATCACAAAAATGACCATCTAAGCAAAATATCCCCAGGGATGCAATAGTGGCACTTTTATTATGAGGACAGCAAACAGCTGTCTATTTATGCTTAAATCCCACTCAATAGAAAAGAATTCTTGCTTGACACTGTCAACCCAGCCAACTAACTACCTGTGGGTGGAACTATCATAGACCCTAGAAGAGATATTACTATTGTCATTTTCCTAAATCAATATATTCTCTAACTAGCTTCTAAATATATATTCTCATAACCAGAGATAAGTTATATACTTCTTACCCACTACCAAGGAAATTTTCCATCCATCCTTTCTTCTTCTTCTTTTCTCCTTCTCCTCCTTTTTTCTGCTGCTGCTGCAGAAGCAGATCGGGGCTATTTCAGAGATGCACAACTGGTCAAAATGCAGAAGATAAGTTACCATGGGCGTTTCTGGCCTCACAATGCAACTCTACAACTAAGGCACAAAGACTGTCATGAGAGAGGGCATGGAATGATTCTAAGAGCCAGAAGACCAGAAAGTCTGTGGTGAGATACCATCTTCTGAACTTGGTGGTGATGCTGCAGCCATGAGCCATGAAATCTCAACAATGTGGTTTCTGAAACAAGACTCACACAGTGATAATATCAGCTGACATGCCAATGTGGATGCAGGATGGGAGGAAGATCACAAAGCCCTGTGCCTAGATGAAGAGCAACAGGCAATTAATTAATAGCTGCTGAGAGAGCAAGAATCTGTCTTCTCCAGAAATGAGTCCTCTGATAGGTTATCCAGTTCCAAGAGGTCAGCCCTAAACATATACACATAGGAACAATAATAAATGCGCTCAAAAGGACACACACATACACACATATATATGTATACATGAATTTGAGAGAGAAGGATATGGAAAAGGTCAAAGAAGAGGGCGTGGAATGATGTAAATATAGTACTCACAAATGAAATTCTCAAAATACTTATATAAACATATTTTAGCTACTGTTTTATTGATGTGAAGAGACATCATGACCAAGGCAACTTATAAAAGAAAGTATTAGAGGCTAGTTTATAGTTTCAGAGGCAAGTCCATGTCCACTATGGAGGGGAGCATGGCAGCAGCAGGAAGGCATGGTACTGGAGAAGCAGTTGCTGAGAAGTCACATCTGATCCGAGAGAGAGAGAGAGAGAGAGAGAGAGAGAGAGAGAGAGAGAGAGAGAGAGAGAGAGAGAGAGAGAGAGATTGGGCCTGGATCTCAAAGTCCATCTCCAGTGAAACACCCCCAACAAGGCCACACCTTCTAATCCTTCCTAAACAATTCTACCAACTGCAGAACAAGCAATTCAAATACATGAGCCTCTTGGAGGCATTCTCATTTAAACCACTCCAGGGCCCTCATAGGCATATTGCTACATCATAATGCAAAATGCATTTAACACAACTTCAAAAGTCCTCATAGTCCTTCATAGTCTCAACACTTCAAAAATCCAAAGTCTCTTCTGCGACTCAAGGAAATCTTTTCATTGTAACCTCTTGTAAAATCAAAAGCAAATCACATACTTACAACATATAATAGCACAGAAAATACATTATCACTCTGAAAGGAAGGGATGGGGGCACAGTGAGGAAACACAGGACCCAAACCTAGCAGAGTAAACTCTAAACCCTGTAGTTCTGTGTACGATGTCCAAGAGCGTAGGCAGAACTCTGGATTGTCTGCTTCTTTCAACTTTGTTGCCTGCAATATGCTTCTGTCTCTTGGACTGATGCTTGTGGGTAATATGTGAATTCTTAGCCACTGCTCTAGCACCATGCCTGCCTGCTGTGACGTGTGCTCCCCTCCATGATGGACATGGACTCACCCTCTGAAACTGTACACAAGCCTCCGATGAAATGCCTTCTTTTCTAAGTTGCCTTGGTCATGATGTATCTTCACAGCAATGGAACAGTAAGACAGTATAAAATATTCTTATTACACAAATATTTTGAGAATTTCATACATGAGTCCTGTATTTACATTATTTCACCCCTCCTCTCCAATTTTTTTCATGTCCTTCTCAGATTCACGATCTCTTCATGACTATTATTGACACATATATGTATATCTAACAGGAGAATGAAGAATTACATGAATCACACTTCATCTTCATTCAGGAAGTAGAGAGAATGAGAGAGATAAAGGTTGATGTCCATTGTACTTTTTCCTCCCCTTCCCATTTTTTAATGGGAGTATGTGGTTGAGGCAGGGTCCTGTGTAGCCCAGATTTGCCTGAAACTTGTTGTGTAGCTAACAGTAATCTCAAACTCCTAACCCTTTTGCCTTTGCCTCTCCAATGGGTAGGATTACAGGCTCTGCCCCACGGTTTCCTCTCTTTCTCTACATTTAGGGTAGATCTTTACTCTTTGGTTGTCTACCTCGAGCTTACTCATTTCACCTGATTAATTTTGGATGAATTGTGATAGTCTGAGTTCTTTGAGGAATTATTGTATTTATGTGTGGGGAGCTGTTCATAGCATCCTTTTTGATGTGTTTGTACCTGCTGGGTCTGTCTGTAGTTTTATCTGTTTCTTTCCTGCCATCAGCCATTTGTAGCTTCTCTTTTTCCTTTTGTCAGTCTTGATAGAGATTTGTCAATGCTACTAATAATTTCTCAGAGCTAAAAATTTGTTTTACTGATATTCTCTATTGCTTTTCTCTTTGATTTTTATTAATTTCTGCTCTCATGTTTATTTTATTCTTATTTCTGATTCTCTGAGATTGCATTGCTCTTGTTCTCCCAGGCTCTTGAAGTGAGAGCTTTGCTGATTGATTTAACACTTTTTCTCTCTCCTGGGGCGTGTGTTTCTGCTGTAAGTTCCCCCTGCTGGTCCTGTGTTAGCTATGCCCCCCTCATGTGAAGTTTTCATTTATTAAGAAAAAATCATTGCCAGAAAATTCTAACACTTCTATCATCTTGTTTTTGGTGTTTATTCTTTTTTTTTTTTTCCATTCAATTTGTGGTCTTCCTTATTTTTGGTATGAGTGATATTTAATTGAAAATTAGACATTATTGCATTGTTAAGAGACTCAGACTTTCTGTTTTAACTGTCTTTTCTTCCTTGACAGCACTCTGCCTCATTATTGTCAGATGGAAGTAGAAGACCAGGGTCTCAGGTCTGTATCCATTGGCATGTGAATGGTGAGACCATTGTTACTGCTAGGAAGGGGTGAGCAGTTCAGCTCCACACATGACCTTCACTGATAGCCTTAGAATGATGGCCTCCTTACTCCTGGGTGGTGGTCAGGTTTTGGCCATCCAGTTTATATAAAACTCTAGCATGAAGTGGAAGGCATACCTCACTATTGGCTGGTGGGAATATAAGTCCACTGTCTTTATAATCTCCACTGACACCATGATGGCATGCTTACTACCAGCAAGTGACATGAAAGCTGACTTCCTTTTCTGGTGCCATGCAGTCGGGGCTGTATAGGGACCCTGTTATTACATACAAGTCTAGAAATTGAGGCTCTCTATTTGGGGTGTGATGGTAGAGATGGGCATTTGCTCCACCCCAGTTTTTGTAGTTGTTGTTGGTGGTGGTGTGCATGTGCGCGTGCGCGGGTGCGTGTTATCCAGCTAGGAATAGAATGCTTATTGTGCATACAATTTTTAGTTTTGTCAAGCTACTGCTTTCCTTGTCTTTTGGTCAGAAATAGTAGGACTTGTTGAGGGAATTTTAGAAAAGTCTTTCATTCTGATATTTCCAAAGTTTTTGCCTTTTGCTCCAAGTCGGAGCAAGGCAGAAGAGAAAAGATGAAGAGAAGTTAAATTGGAACTCTTCAGGCACCAGTCTCTAGTTTGCCATTTGCTCCCTACCTCTCAGAGTCTTCTTATAGTTTGTTATGTCTACACTACTCAGTAACTTCTTACGTTAAGTAGGGAAGACTCAGACCCCTCATGCTGTTTTTGCTACGTGACCATATTGCAGATATTTTTACCCAATGATACTGTCATCATCTCATAGTCATAGCTTATCAAACCCCCATAGATTTGGACCATAGGTAGTATTCTTTTTGTTGTTGTTGTTTTGAGACAGGCTGGCCCCATACTGACTGTAGCTGAAGAAAGCCTTGGAGTTTTTTACTCTCTTGCTTCTGTTTCAGAAGTGCTGGGGTTACTGGTGTGCACTGTCATGCCCCAAGATACTAATAATCTACTAAGCCAAAGTTTCAACGGAAAAACTTAAAACAATGGAAAAACTGAGTATCAGGACTGACCAACTCAGGAAATTCTCCGTCATCCTTTCTAGATGATGAGTGTGTCCAAGGACATACAACACTGACTTCAGCAGAGTTTTGAATTAGGAAGAGGATTTGTAAGAGTGTCTGGTATTGTGTTAGGGAAGAGTGATATTTATGGAGAAGACTGCCCCGGGGGAAGATGTTTGCATTCAGGTTTCAGGGAAACATTGGACAGGGGCAGAGCAAGGTGAGATAGTTCAGGATCTGATAGTTTGAACGACTTCAGTGCTCTCTGGGGGTATATTCCAATTTCTAGTATCCAATCAGAGGTGTTGGGGTAGGTGATCCGTGGTTCCATGGTTCCAACTGGAGAGCCAGGTAAAGCAGGCAGGTAAGGTTTGGACTCCGAATTGTTTAGTTTACACGTGAAAGGGGAGGGTTGTTTACTGTCTCCTGTTAGCTAAGAATTAGCTAACTCTGGGCAGGGGAATTGCCTCCATTACCAGTAAAACCTCAAGGTGTCATAGCACCCCTAAGGACAGAAAATGAAAAAGCAGGATCAATATAAACATCTTGAAAACAGAAATGGAATCTATGTTTGCACCAGTCTCTAAGAGGAGCAGCTGTCGCAGGGACTACCATCCCAGGGCATCAGAACTTCAATGACACGTGGCAGTCAGATCTGCTAGGCTAATGAAAACACCTCATAATTGTTTTTCTTTTAGATTTGGTAACAGTCACAAATGAAGATAATTCTGTAAAATGGACTAAAAGTTTACCAGGAAATTTAACTTCGACAAGAACAACTCAAACAAACAAAATAACAACTATACTATAGCAGGCTGCCCCGCTTCAGTAGTGGGCAGTCTCTGCCGTGGAGGAATCTGCAAAGCTGCTGGCAGGTACAGCCCTGCTGGGATGCTGGAGCTGATTCTGTTTCTAGATAAAAGGTCCAGGGTCCCACACCACACAGTGTCCAAACTGCCACTATGTTCTATGCATGGGCTAATCCTTAATAAAAAGAAATGTATGTATTTTCAGTCACTCAAATTCAGGTCTCTTCCTCAAAAGTATTCCTACAGATTTTCCTTATTTTTTTAAAATCTCTTTTTTAAAAAATACAAATAAGGATATATGTTGTTTTTATAGTACAGATGATAGGAATCTTAATTGCAATACTTGAAACATCAAAAGGAAGTTTCATTTCCTAGAATTTGAAAAGGTGCAGAATGCTTTAGTTCAGGGTCTCAGGCTCCAAGAGAAATAGAGGTGGGTATTTCTATCCCTCCACCTACAGTGTGTTCTCCTCCTCCCAAGACAAAAGACCTACAGTAATGACAGTGAAGGAATCTCCCGACACACAGCACGAGGTACTTGCAGGCAGTGGTTCTGCAGGTTTCGCAGTCCAGCTGTGCACACAGCTGTTCTCACGCTTTTACTCCTAGGTTACAACAGAGCTGGAAGGGATGCTCCAAGTACTTGCTGGCTTAGATCTGGGCTTAGAAAAGCATACCTGAGGGAATGGTAAAGCCATTAAAATAGACATGTAGATCAGTAGACAGAATAGAGAGCACAGATACACTGCCTCTCTTTCCTCTTTCTCCCTCCCTGTGTGTGTGTGTGTGTGTGTGTGTGTGTGTGTGTGTGCGCGCGCGCGCGCGCGCATGTGAGTATATGCAGCTCAACCAAAAGAAACAGTGTGTAAAGTGATAATCCATTCAGCAAATATTTCTGGGGAAACTGGACTTCCACATTTTTTGAAAGGGATAAAATGGCCAATTGAACCTAAAAAGGTATTCAACAGTAATCATTAAGTAAGTATATGTGTATCAAAACTATGAGGAGTCTGCTGTAGCGACACAGGCCTGCAGCCCCCATCATTCAGAAGGCTGAACAGGAATATCACTCCAAATTCAAAATCAGCCTGGACTACTGCTGGCCTCGAATCCTACTTCATCCCGACATAGTGTGACTAGTGCACACTAGCCCTACTTGGGGAAGGGAAATGGGGCTTAGCATGGACCAAAGGCTGATCAGGAGGCATGGCGAGTACTAAAGAAAACTGCATCAGTGCAAAGCTCGTTTATTCAGAGGGGGCAAGGGACAGTTACACCCTAGGAAGAATGACTGGTTGGGTCCATGCAGTCACTGGGTAGGGCAAGAACATCAATGGTGCTTTGTTTGCATACTTGGGGGCCACAGGTGCCTGGGGAAAGAACCTTATAAGGCCATGTAGAAAAGAAAAGGAAGTCTAGCTCAGGATATTTCCACTTTCAGATAAGCAGCAACCAGTCCCAGCAGCTGGTAAGTTTTAAATCCCCGGTTGCTGGGTATATGCTGCCGCTGATATAACAAGCCAATCAGGCTGGATGTATGCTCTGTGATGACAATTAGGGTAGTCACCAATCTGATTATAGCAGAAGGCCAGTTCAGGCACCCTTTCTACTCTTGCTAGGAGTCTTAGCTGGGGTCATCCTTGTGGATTCCCAGGAATTTCCTTAGCACTAGGTCTCTCCCTTACCCATAATGGCTCCCTCTATCAAGATGTCTCTTTCATTGCTTTCCCTCTCCATCCCTTCCCCAACTTAGTCATCTTGATTCCTCATGTTCCCCTCCCCCATGTTATAATTCGTAGCCACTCTCTAGCTACATGACTGTGTATACACTGTCCAGCAGTCAGGCAAAATGTTTAGTCACCCAGGGCCTTGTGTCCCATGTAATCTGTAATCTGTGTGCAGCGTGGTGAAGTAATCTATGCACATGCATGGTGTAGCTACCTAAGCCTATATGCACATGCTCAAGGTGACTTATAAAAGCAGATTCCACTCATTCCCTGCTCTCTCTCCTGCACTATTCATTTCCAGTAGGCCTATTCACATTTTTATACTTTCCCTTCCCTAATAAAACTCTTATAGTGGGTTCTGTTATACCTCATGTTCTCTTTTGCCCAGTAAATAGTGCCACAAATAAATAACATCCCATCCCCTGCTGCCTACCCCCATTCCAGTTTACCCAGGAGATCCTATTTCCCTTTCCTGGGGCCCTCCATGCATGTCCCTCTTAGGTCCTCCTTTTTACTTAGCTCAGAGAAGCTTCTTATTGCAGTAAACAGGAGTTAACACAGAGATACACAACTGAGCAACGTGCAGAGAGTAAGAATTTGGAGCACTCAATCCTGAATGGGATGTCGTCATCCAACTCTTTCTGTTAAAGCTCAGAGATCTGTGCAGAAGGAGAGTGGGAAAACTTGTAAGAGCCAGAGGTGCTGGATGACTCCAAGGAAACTAGTTTCCTGATAAAACAGGATTGATGTACATATGACTTTACAGAGCCTGTGGCAGCACACATAGGACCTACACAGCACATGTCTGTATTAGTCAGGGTTCTTGAGAATAACAGAACTTATAGAATGAATCTCTATGTACATATAGAAGATGGTTTTACTAGAATGACTTACAGGCTGTGGCTGTGGTCCAGCTAATCCATCAATGACGTCTATGAACAGAAGTTCCAAGAATCCCGTAGTTGTTCAGTCCATGAGGCTGGGTGTCTCAACTGGTCTTCAGTAGACACCAGTAGGCTCTAATGGCAGTAAAGGAATGGACTTGCTAGCAAGGCGGCAGCAAGCAGGCAAAGAGCAACACCTTCCTTCTTGCGTGTCTTTATTTAGGCTTCCAGCATTAGGTGTGGCCCAGGTTAGAGATGTGTTTTCCCAGTGCAAAAGATCTGGATTAAAGGTGTGTCTTCCTGTCTCAAAGATCTAGTTTAGATGTGGATCTTCCCACTTCAAATTAAACAAAAATCCCTTACAGATATGCCACTCTATTTTTGGGTTTTAGTTAATTCCAAATATAGTCAAATTGACAACCAGGAATAGCCATCACAGGGTCCTAGGACTGAGAAGAGGAAGTGGACAGGAATCTCATCCTGAACCAAGAAGCTATTTGCAGCATATAGCTGCTGGCAGAGGGAAAGTTCTCTCCAATGCAGTGTCACTGGCTACACTAACCACATTCCAGATATGGCAGGCTCCATGCCCAAGAATATTCAGCCAATACAAAACTCCATGTTTTATTTTTTTGTGGGGTTTTTATTTTGTTTTGCTTTGTTTGGGCATTGCCCCACCTTGTTGGTTTTGATTTTCATTTTTGTTTTTGTTTTGTTTGAGAGAGAGATAACATGAAGTTGTGTGATAGGGATGTAGGGAGGATCTGGGAGAAGTTGGAGGAGAGGAAACATGATCAAAATATACCATATGAAAAAAATTTATTTAAAAATAGAAATTTTAAAAATGAAACTGGATCTCATTAATAATAGAATATTATTCTTTTGAAACATTGTTCCATACAATCAATGAGATCTTTCCAATTGATACAAAATGAGTGAGTCCAGAGGATATTAAGTGAAAGGATCCAGATACTGTGACTAAAAATACTGCACAATATCACTTATATGTACAATGTAAATATGTAGCTATACACAGAGAGATCACAGTGGTGGTTACCAGGTTGAGTACAGGGAAAGTAGATTAGAGGATTGAAAGCAGCAGATACATAGGATGAAAACACAATCATATATTCACTAATAATTTTGCAGACAATGAGAATGAAGTAGATAAAATTCTCTCCATTCATAAATGTATAGAAAGCAACTTATGTGAGACTGAGTCAGTCACTTCACCAGAAAAACAGAAACAATAAAATCTGGGGAGAGAGAGTTGTCAAATTGGATTCAGTGGCATCATTTAGTCCAAATACAAATGCCTGAAAACAGGGTAACTAAGGGCATAACTTCCAGTTCTAGCCCAAAACATGGAAACCAAGGTGCAGCAGTGTATTTTTGGCATAAATCCCACTGACACTTGTCTGATGCCCAGGAGCTGGACATGGTTCTATCATTTCTGACAAGAGAATTCATCCTTTCTCTGACTTTTTGTTGTTTCGGTTCTGGCCCTTAAGCAATGAGATGTTGTCTTTCCACACTGGTGACCATGAATCTTCTCGTTAGTTTATAGCCTAATCTTTCCAGAAGCATCCTACCTCCTACACCCCCAATAATGTGTTACCAACTACCAGGGCATTTCTGTGCTGAGTCAAGATAATACAAAAAACAAACCATCATAGAAACCTGTGAAAATACTCTCCAATGTCATGTTAAAAATCACAGTTATGTTATAAATGAATAGTATAATCACAACATTAATTCTAAAAATTTTAGTTTCTGTCTGTTATTTTCAAAACAGTATGGGAATGGCTAGAATCTGTGAATCACAAACTAAACTGTGAGGCAATAGAGTGGGAAAAAGACTCACTGAAAATAGGGTAAGCTGAATTACATTGTTTTAGAAATCAGAAAAGTGTTAAAATATATCTGTGGAACCGATCATAAACTAGGATCATAAACTACAAACAGAAGAATGTTTTGTCAGGAAGGACAGCTCACAGAGGTAAGTAGAAAGATAAAATTATGGAATAGAAGATCATAGAAAAGAAAGAACATGGAGAGCTGACATTGGAGAGTAAAAGTGAAGTGAGACTTCATATTCATAGAAGAAAAAAAATCTCATCTTAAAATGGTGCAACTCAAAACTCAAGTCTATCTAAGCATATCAAAAACCTCACCGTAAACCAGACACACTGAACCTGACAGAACAGACAGCGTGGAACAGGCTTGAGCTCACTGGCACAGGAGAAGACTTCTGAACCAAAAACCACTAGTATAGTCACTAAGATCAACTATTACTAAGTGGGACCTCATAAAAGAAAAAAGCATCTTTGAAGGTTCCTTGCCTCATAATGCTGTGGCAGGGCTTTTCTTTTATTTACTGTTTTAAATTCTATCTTATTGTTACCTATTTTCATTTTTTATATGTTTTTTTCTTCTCTCTTTTTACCTTAAAGGTCCTTTGTGTGTGTGCTTTTTTTAAAAAAGGCTTCCAGTTCAGTGTTTTTATGGGATTCCTGAGTGAGTGAATGAGTGAGTCTCTGTTTCTTGTGCCTTTTCTTGGGGTCTTTGCCTTCTCTTTGTTTTACTGAATTCTGGTTTGTTAGTTTTTCTTTTATCTTATCTTATATTTTTATATTATTATACATTGGAAAGCAGTTTGTTTTCTAATAAGAGACAGAAATGGGGTGGATCTGTATGGGAGGAAAGATAGGTAAAAAGTTGAAGGAGTAGAGGGAGGGGAAACCATAATCAGGATATATACATGAGGAAAAATCTATTTTTAATAAAAGGAGAAAAAAACTTGGTCATATATAGATCAGATAGGCTTACCTCATATGTAGAAAAATGAATGAAAAGACTTTGCTACAAATTTTATGAGTTAAATGTGTTCTTGTGACTTCAGGGAATTCCAAACTCAAAGATTTTTATAGCGAGCAGGAAGAAAAATAGATTTTCTATTCTAGGCAAAGTATTAATCAGGCTTTAGATTATTACAAAAACATTCCCACAATAAACTAAATGAAAATAGTGATATGTCCGCAACTTTGAGAGGATATAGGGTGAGAATCAAGTCCTGCACACAAAAGCAATTTTTACATTTATGAGTGAACATATCTAAGTTTGTGTAAATGATAAATGTCCCCCACAGTCTCTCACATTTGAATATTAGTGCTGTTTAAGGACATGTAGTGTGCCCTTGCTAGAGGAAGTATGCCATTGGGGGCAGGCTCTGAGGTTTCAAAAGACTGGGCATTTCAAAACAAGGCATTTCAGCTTCCCACTTGATCTCAAAGATATATTCTCAGCTCTTCCTGCCTCCATTCTTGGTACCTGTTTTTCCTTTTCCCTCTGATGGTGATAGATTCTTATCTTCTAGAACAAACACAAACCAAACTCTTCCTTCTTTAAGTTGCCTCGGTCATGGTATATCATTGCAGAAATAAAAAAGTGACTAAAACAACAATAAAAATAATCCTCAGTCATAGGAAGCCCTAGACCACATGGCATTGATGCTCTTAAGTGAACTTTAGGAAAGTTTATCAAGGCCCAAGCATTCAGCACATAATTTCAGTTCCTGGAACTTGTGGTGGAAGGAGATAACTGATATTTCAAAATTCTTCTGACCTCCACATGTATGCCACAGTGTCTACACACACAAACACACACACACACACACACACACACACACGCACGCACGCACGCACGCACGCACGCACGCACGCACGCATGAACACACACGCGCGCGCGTGCGCTTACACACTCACACACACACATACCCTATCACTAATAATAAACTTTAAAAATTTAACTATAAAAATTAAAAATACATCAGATAAAGTTGTAATAATGCAAATATTAAGCCGGGTGGTGGTGGCACACTCCTTTAATCCCAGCAGTCAGGAGGCAGAGCCAGGTGGATCTCTGTGAGTTCAAGGCCAGCTGGATCTACAGAGCGAGATCCAGGACAGGCACCAAAACTAGGCAGAGAAACCCTGTCTTGAAAGACCAAAAAAAAAAAAAAAAAAAGCAAATATTAATTCAATAATTCTATTAAAGATAATGAAATGTAGAATGAAATTATTAAAATAATAAGTGGTTTCAAAACAAGAAGGACAAGGTCATCCTTAAGAAAATAATTGCAGAACAAAAAATTAGCAATAATCTGCATGTAGGGTGAATAGGAATGCTGATTTCATAAATGAAATATCTTATATCTTATTTTATTGCGTGCCAATCATTAAGGAAATGTATCCATTTATTTAACGTGATGGTAACTATCAGTAGAATAATAAAAGGATAAGTATATAATTTTTGTATTTGTAGGCATGTGTGTGTACATCACATGAACCCCACACATGCTACAATAATTTTAGTTTTCATTAGGCAAAACTGAAAATCAATAGAAATTTCAGGGAAACATTAAAAAATGAGATATCAGTGTGTTCAAGAATAACTATCAGTGTGTTGAGTCTTCAATTAAAAAATGAATATTCTCAGAGTGAGTAAAAAACCAGTCAATTATACACCCTTAACAAAGACTATTTTCAGGCAAAAATTTGGATATATTAAAGTCAAAAAGCTAAGCTGTTTCAGAACAGCTGGGGAGGGGACAGTGGCAGGGGGAGGAAGTGAGTGCTACACTATTGTCAGAGCATAAGCATGGTGGGGACGGCACAGCAGGGCAGAGTGGTGATCACTTCCTTCTTAAAAGGGACAGTTTGTCCATATGTCCTATCACCAAAAGGAAAATAAAAGGAACTCTAAACTAATACAAAATTTTATTAGAATTTAATATATTGATTTGATAAACCATTAACAACTTTAATGGTAACCAAATGGTGTAATTTAAAATTTTTGAGTATATAGACATGTAGAATTAACTATTTGTTTCTCATGAACAGATGACAAACCTTTTTCAGACTTCACAGACAAGTCTGAAACCTTGATACTTTTAAAAAGTAAAAATGATCGATTTCATTCATTTACCACAAAAGAATATAATTGTAAATTGATAGCAGAAAATTCATAACAAACTTAGATATGTAAAATTTTACTAAAAATCATGGAATGCTTTTTTTTGGTACTAGTTCCAAGATAACCAAAAAAGAATTAATCAGTGGGCTGCCAAAAAAAGGCCACTGCCACATGCAGGTGATTTGCTACAAGAACTCTGGCCTCTATGTGCCCAAGGACAAGGGTACTAGGAATTTCATTCAGAAAATAGTAGAGGCCATTATCATCAGGGACATCTCTGAAGCAAGTATTGTTGATGCTTATGTGTGTCCCACAGCCTGTGTGAAACTGTATTCCTGTGTGAGCAGTGCCAAGTCAAGGTGCTCAGGAACAGATTTTTTTTAAATCCCCCACTGCAATTTACACCTGCTGTTGCTGCCCAAGACCTCCACCAAAGCCTGTGCTAAGAGCTGGCTCCATAAGGGTAGCTCTATAAGGTTGGAACAAGAACCTTTGTTTAGAAAAATTAAATAAAATGGAGATTATTCTTTAAGTTGTAAAATTGGGAGGATGTTAAAAATAGAAGAAAACTTGCACTTGAATGGTGTCTGTAGGGGAAATCAAAGAATTCTGGTACAATGAAAGATGGATATAATAAAAATATGTTGTATCCATCCATGAAATATTTAAAGAATAAAAAATATGCAAAAAAATTGCCAAGGAATTTGAATGTGGAAAAATATCTTGCAAAGCATTTTTTTTCTCTCTCAGAAAACTAAGTACGCCACTCTCTGAGTTTTTCTCCAGATTTGGAGGCTTTCATAACAAAGGGTTTTGGAAACTACAGTGTGAGAACATCATCAGTTAGAGTCCTGTCGTTATGTTCATACTTGGAGGGGAAGGTGTTTCATAGGCAACTTTGTCATTTCCCATGATGAGAACAACTTCCATGTGAATATTAACTGGGAGAACTGTATACTTTGAGATACTTTGAAACATCACCCTTGGCAGCACCGTGGAGAATTATCGTTTAAACTAATTTGTGTCCATAAAGTCCAAGCTTCAAGAGCATATGGCCATTCAGGTCATTATACACTTTAATACAACTCCATAATAGGACTTATTCATGTGATTGTTTGAAGCCTGGTGATCTAATCCTCTCATATGACAGTGTACTTTTTGGAGCCAGAAGTAAACATTAAAAAGGCTCTCAGAGTTAATTTGAGTTCTGTCCAAGTTATCACTCAGATAGTCCTTGCAAACTTCAGTTCGTACAGCATGATCAGGGTCTCTGGGAAGAAAAATGTCACAGTGTTACTTTTAGACTGAACTAAAATCTAAATTTGTAAGAAGGTCTCTCTTAGAAGATCATGACCCTTTAGTAGGAACTCCAGATTTAAATGCTGTATCTAAGAGAGCAGGGCAACTTGACTCTTTCTTTTTCTTTTGAGATATGAGACTAAATGGTAAAGCTACAGGTAAATGTTAGCTTCTTCTCAGTTCAAAATGATACCTTGTTCAGGGCCATCCTTAGCTTCAGCAATGGCTAGGTGAGATCCCATCTCAGAAAAAACTAAATCTAACGAACAAGGATAATGTGCCTTGTTACCACCTAGAGATTCAGTAAACCAACATTTTCCTGTTGAACTTCAGTTTTGTATCTTTTCTCTGGATTTGGTCAGTGTTAAAACACAGTTGTCATAGTTAGGCATGGTGGCTCACGCTACTGATCTAGTGATCCCAGCAAAGGCTGAGGCAGGAGTCACAAGTTCAAAACCACCCTGGGCTACATAGACCACATCTCCAAATCCTTGGTAGTTCTTCCTTCTGCTCCCCTTAGCAGGTTCCCCTCCACTTACCTTTTCCACCTTAGCTTCTTCCTTGCTTCCATACTTGAAGCCTTTAACTTCTTTACATATTTTTTAAAAAAAGATTTTTAAGTGGTTGAATAAGGAAAAGTCAAGCATATTTTTTTTTTTTTAGAATCTGGAAATAAAACCAACTTAAATCTTGTAATCCAAAATTACACTCAGAGTATGTAATTTCAAAAAAAAAAAATCCACTTTGGAAAGCTGATTAAGCATCTATTAATCAGTTATTTCACTTATAACATCAGGATAATGAAAGCTAATCATGGACAGGTCAAAGTCTTCACTAGTAAGTTTTGTTTTGTTGTGCCTGCCTTGTTCATTTAGCTTCGTGGTAACTGTTGAAACCCAGGAGTTCAGACACAGACCTAATAAATCACATCTTCTGCAACCCTTTGCTGTGGTTTGGACCAGTGCACTGATAAAGCACTCTTGCCTCAAGGAAGGAAATCGTACCTTAATATCTAAACTAATTTGGTAATGTCATAGTTGCATATCAATGAGTCTACCAGATTCATCCACCAAAATAATATAAGAAAGAATAGAACTTAAATGCCCTTTGTTAATGTACATATTTTGGAAAAGGAGAAATATATATTTTGTAAAAGAACATTAAATATTTTATGTTGTGGGAATTAAAAAGAGATAAGACACTGTAAATAAAATTAATATGAACATATTTGCCACATTCTCTAGAAAATTACTTTTTTATAATATTTTATTTTCATAATATAATCTTTTAACCAATACTGTTGCATATGGTAGTGAGAGTGTATTTTTTTTTTTTTTTGTGAGAGTATATCTTAGGATGACTGACGAATGCTTTGATTTCATTTCTAGGGAAAGAAAAACAGAAAAATACTGCAAAGTAGAATTTTTATAATAGAACATATTTCCATAATTTCTTCCAATTAGATTTTAACAAGAATTTACAAAAGATCAATATACTTCATGAAGTATATGTAATGCATTAAAAATTTTTGAGTGTTGCATGTGTGTTTGTGTACCATGTTTGCTCAGCACCCTTGGAGGCCAGAAGTGGGCGTTAGATCCCCTGGAACTGGAATTACAGACAGCTGTGAGCCACAACTGGGAAACAAACCCAGGTCCTCTGGAAGAGCAGCAAGTGCTCTTAAGCACTGGGTCATCTCTCCAGTCCCACGCATGCTTTTATTACCACTGTATGTTGTTAGCATTTTCACACTAGCTGTCTGTAGACGAATTTCTAAACATTCTTATTAAATAAGAAACAGAGAGCCCAATACAGGGGTGAAAGCCATAGCGATCAGAGAAGTAGTGAGAGCCACCAGCTACCCTTAGCTCACCATGCTGCCATAGCTTCCCAAGAGAGAGCAAGCTTCTTCCTGTCTAACCTGCACCTTCATTGCCTTGCTGTTCTGCCCTCTCATTGGCTCTTAGCCCAGCTACCTCACTTCCTTGTCACTGCCTGACTCTTGTTTATGGCTGGCTCTGTCCTCTGATCTCGAGGCAAACTCTATTTATTAACATACAAGTAAAATATCACATTTCAGCACAAATAAAATATCACCACAGCTGTCTTCGTGACTAATACACATTCAACGTTCTTTCATGTCTCTTCATGACTTGATAAGTTGTTTCTTTATAGATCTGAAAGATTGCCTATTGTCTGTGTGGAACACAGTTTACCCATTCACCTACTGAGGGAAATCCTGATTAGCTCCAAATTTTGGCAATTATTATTAAGCCTACTGTAAACAGTCATGTGGAGGTTTTGTGTTGACTAAAATTTCATTTCCTTTGACTAAATAGCAAAGACTATAACAGCTGGATTGTAGCAGTAGCTTTAGTTTTGTGTGATACTGTGTAACTGTTTCCCAGCATGTCACTTCACCTCTACTGTGAGGTGTGAACAGATGTTCTGCTGCTCTGCATCCTAACTCACATTTGGTGTTGTCAGAGTTCTGGGATTTGGATATTCTGATCGATCTGCAATGCATCTAATCCTGGCCTTCGTTTGCAGATTGCTGGAGCTCCTCTCTGGCATGGCGTTTCATTTCATACGCTTATATTCCATATATATATATATATATATATATATATATATATATATATATTCCCTTTGGTGAGGTGACTAATAAGACCTTTAGTCCATTTTGAATTAGATGGCTTTCTATTTTCAGAATGTATTAATTGGACAAAGTAATGTGTTTCACCGCGGCATTTCCATGCACATGCATGATGATGTTTTTTGGTCATGTCCAACCCCTATAGTGATCTCTCTCTCCTGTTCCCTTCCACATCCTCAATAGTCCCAGTTCTCCCTTCATGCCTTTTTTTCTTTTTTAAATTTCACATATTGGATAAAAGATGTGCTACTTTGCATGAGTCTGGCTTATTTTGTTCTTCATAACTGAATGAAAGTCCATCATGTGCATGTGCCACATTTTTTATTCATTCACTATTAGTGAGCACTAGCTGGTGATCTGGTTCTGTAACACAGCTCTTGTGGCCATTGCCACAGTAAACAATGCTCTCAAGGGTATCTCAAGGGTAGTTGACTGATGTTTGCGGATAGATGACCTGAAGCAGAACAGCGGGACCATATTGCTGTTTTAGTTCTAATTTTTTGGGGAAGAACTTTAAGGCTGATTTCCATATTTACTAGACATTACAGGAGGGCAAATGGGTTCTTTCCTGTCCCTAAAACAAATCATTACCATAACCTGTTGCTGTCTGTTTTCTTATTGATAGCTGTCACAAGTAGAGACAGAATCTCCGTGTAGTTTTGATTTGCATTTCCCAGATGGCTAAAGTTGTTGAGTCCTTGTTCATGTACTTCTTGGTCATTTGTACTTCTTTGGAGAAGTTTATTTCCCACTTATTATTGAATTATTTGTCTTTTTTATTAGTTTTTGAGTTTCTGCAGTATTCGGAATATTAATCTTTGGTCAAATGAAGAGGTGGTGAAGACTTTCTTCTGTTCTGTAGGCTTTCACCCTGGCAATAATTTATTTTGCTGTGAAAAGTTCCTTAAACAGATGCAATGCAGTTTGTTAATTAAAAGGATTTATTTTATTTTTTTAATGTATGTGTCTGCTTGTGTTTCTGTGCATGGGTGTGAGTGTCTTTGGAGGACAGTAGTGTAAGTTGGGTCTCTAATGCACTTCCAGGTGGTTGTGAGCTGCCTGACGTGGATGGTGGGAAGCTAAACTCCAGTCCTTTTCAAGAGAAGCAAGCACCCTTGCCTGCTGAGCTATCCCTCCAGACCCTCATCTTACATTAAGGCTTTTGGTCTAAGTTGAATTGATGTCTGTACAAGGTGATAATTGAAAATCTAGATTCCGTTTCTTCCAGTAAATATCCTGGTTCTTTTTCAGCAGCACTTATTAAAGACCCCCACCCTTTCCCCCAGCAAAATCTTTTCATTTGTTTGCTTTGTTTTTGTTGTTGTTTTGGAGTGTGTGTGTGTGTGTGTGTGTGTGTGTGTGTGTGTGTGTGTGTCTGTGAATATAGGCTACATGTATGTAGGTGCCAGGAGAGGTCAGAAAATGGTGTTGAATCTCTTGGAGCTGGCATTAACCACAATTGTGGCCAATGTAACAAGGGTATTCAGTACCAAACTTGGGACCACTGGAAAAGCAGGAAAGATGCTTTCACTGCTAAGCCATTGTCCAGCTCCATGTTCTGTCTGACTGTCTACATGCAGTATTGTGGCAACGCCGTATGGTGTTGTTACTATGGCTTTGTAGTATTAATATCTGGAAATCAGATTCTGTGATAGCAGATCTGTTCTTTTTGTTCAGTATTGCTTTGGCTGCATGGAGAACATTTACAAGTCCATATGAATTTTTTGGGTTTTTTGCTTTGTTTTCTGTTAAAAACCCATTGGAATTTGGATGGGACTGCATTGAATTTGCGGATTATGTTGGCTTTTCTTTTTCTTCCTCTATCCTTTCCTTCCTTCCTTCCTTCTTTCTTGCTTGCTTGACTAGGTTTGTCTTCCTGATTTGTTTTTCAGCAGGTTCATTATTGGTGTATTGAAAAGCTATTGATATTTGTATATTTACTTTATATTTTGCTACTTTATTGAAAGTGGCTATCTGGTGAAGTTTTCAGTTGTTGTTTTGTTTGCTTATTTTGCTTTTTACCCAAGTTTAAAGCTATATCATCTGTGATCAGGGATGGTTTGATTTCATATTCTATTTGAATCCCTTCTATTTCTCTCTCATGTCATACTATTCTTGCTATGGTTTCAAACACTGTATTACATACGAGGGGAGAGAGTGAATATTCTTATTTAATTCCCAATTTTAGAGGAAATTTCTCAATGTTTTCATATTAAATGCAGAGCCATTTTTATGTGCTTGCAAAGTTTCTGTACTGTCTTTTTCTCTGAATTTTTTTTGTGGTCTGATAACATGTAAGATATATATTTTATTTCTTAAAGTTTTAAGGACTAAAATTTGCTCAAAGTCAGCTTTGTAATGTATGAGTTAATGTTGACACTTAAACCAATCATCATGACAGTAATGTTAACTTATTATTAAAGAATTTATTTTTTTTTAAAGTTAGTTTTAGTGATATATATACATGTAATCCCAGCACTTGGAAGACAGAGACAGGGGCATCGTGCATTTGAAGTCAGCCAGAGATGAACAATAAGATTCTGCCTGAAAACAAAACAAATAAGAAGCAAAAGCCAATAAATGTAGTGTAGCCTAAATGGACCTTCCTATAGAGTCTACACTAGTCTATAGCAGTATTCTAGGCCTTTATGTTCACTCACTCATTGAAAGTGTGTGATGGTATTGTGTTCCCCAAACTATTATGCACCCTAATAAACTTATCTGGGGTCAAAGAACAGAACAGCCACTAGATACAGAGGCTAGAAAATAGTGGCATTCACACCTAGCATTCCAGAGGCAGAAATCCCTCTGGATCTCTGTGAGTTCAAGGCCACACTGGAAAAAGCCAGGCATGGTGACACACGCCTTTAATACCAAGAAGTGAGCCTTTAATCCCAGGGAGTGATGGCAGAAGGCAGAAAGATATATAAGGCATGAAGACCAGAAACTAGAAGCTTTTGGCTGGTTAAGCTTTTAGGCTTTTGAGTGGCAGTTCAGCTGAGATGGATTCGGATGAGGACTCAGAGGCTTCCGGTCTGAGGAAAGAGGATCAGCTGAGGAATTGTTAAGGTGAGGTGGCTGTGGCTCGTTCTGCTTCTCTGATCTTCCAGCATTCACCCCAATACCTGGCTCCAGGTTTGTTTTTATTAATAAGAACTTTTAAGATTCATGCTACAAAAGTGGAAACTTCAAGTCCTGCAACTTCCATTTACACTACACACCTTATGCAATTGTACTGTAATTTATTTACACCACAAAGGTTAACACTGTATCACAGCTGCTTCTGGGCATCAGTAGAATAAATATCATAATCATATGGGCTTCTATCCTGGAGCATTAGGCTACACTATTCAGCTTCATGTGTGTTCACAGAACAATGAAATCATCTAAACCCACATATTTCCATTGTTAAGTAGCACATGATTATAAATGCATGTATTACCTTGATTAAATTTTGAGTTAATGAAAGTATGTTGGAGAAGCTAGGTGTTGCATTTCTGAACTCTGTAGCATTTTCATGGAATTTAGAGTGAAGCACGCAAAAGTGTAAGACAAATCACCAACAAGGAGCCAACAAATCACCAACAGACCATGGTGGGTCTGTTGGCATATGATCTGGGGAAGTGGAAACATCTGTGGTGTGATGGGAGGGGCTGGAATAAAACTATAACAAGAGTCAAGAAAAATCTATGGATTGGAGATGCAGTGGTAGCTTAGAAACTTGTGACTAGTGTCGCAGAGCCCATGAGGGACAAGTTTGCATGTTTCATCAACTGACGCAGCACTGAGGTAGATCCTACAATTTAGTAGTATTTTCTCATTGGGACAATCAGCCTGAAAATAATGACAAAATTATGAAAGCTTGGCTTAGCTTAGGCTTATTCTCAATAGCTCTTACAACTCAAAGTAACCTTTTTTTTCTATTAATCTACGTTTTGCTATATGGCTTTTACCTCTCTCCCCTTCTGTATGTCTGAGTTGTTCCAAGTCTCGCTGGCATCTCTGCCTCTCTTCCTCCCAGAGTCCTCTCTATTCCCGGAAGTCTATTCTCTCCTGTCTAGCTATTGGCAATTCAGCTCGTTATTAAACCAATCAGAGGGCGTCTTAGGCAAAGACACATTTTAATAGTATACAGAAAGATTATCGCACAACATTGCAATACTTCCAAGCAAAGGGTTTACATATCAGGAAGTCAGAGATCCAGCTGGGTGAGGAAGTTGGTAATTAGATTGGACTGGAGGGATAGACAGAGACTCTAAAGGACAAAAAGAATAGCCATGAGGAAAACAAGTCAACAAAATGAGGCTTGGAGCAGAGACATTCTGATTCCAGTTGAGGACTAGTTACGGACTTAGGAGCCAAGCTCTTGCAGGCATTATCGACACAGAGGTTTTGGCTGGAGGCCTGGACGCTGGACTGGCTCCTCAACTAGAGTGAGAACAGAGATAGCTGCATTTCTGATGGAGAATAAATCATATCCCGCTGATGTATGTCATAAAGGTTCAGTAAAATGACACAGTTAACATTTAAGTGTTTGATAAATTGGATCTGGTATTCTTTCTCTCTCCAAAAGTGTATAAGCCACTATTTTGAGCCAGAGGGAATAAAAAAAAAAATTTGCTACTAGAATATTTTTCTAGAACTGATGGCTTCTACAGCAATAGTCAAGATTGCTTTTCCACATAGTTTTATAAGGTACATAGAAGGGTGACAGTGTTTTCTGGCAGGCCTTTGTCTAATCAAAATTGCTCCCTTCTGGGCTCAAATGTCATTCCTATGCAGAGGGGAGAAACAATCTCCATGTGACCTCTCCTCCTGCTCACCTCCTCCACTTCATTGTGTCATGGAAATTCTTGGTCATAATTTGTTCTTACAGGCCCAGGGTACAGCCCAATTATACAGCATTTACCTATCTGAGGTTCTCAAAGGCCTCGGTTTGATCCCAGAACCACCAAAGGAAAGAATAAGGGAACGAAGAACGATTCTTAAACCATTTTTTCACATCTTTATAGGAGGAAAACTGTTACTTATACTTAACAATTAAGTTGTTGTGCTTTTTTTTTCTTTCATAATTAAGCTTTAATTGAACCTCTCATCTCTCCTTGAAGTCCATCAGGGAGCACAATTGTAAGGCAAAGAGAATTTAGAGCCTGCCCTCAGAAGCTTTAATTTGAGTAAAAATCTGAGTCAAAAAGATAGCCCTGTTCTCCAGTGTGATTAGTCATCTGGTCAGGACAGCCACAGACACAAGAGTCTCTCCATGGAGAATCTAGCCCTATTTCAGGTGTGGTGGTGGGAACAATGCCACTGAGGGAGACTCTGGCTACATAGGGCTGCCAGTTAGAAAGCCTGCTGGATAATCGTATTGAGAAAGGAAAGCCAATCTGCAATTTATTTAGGAGAGATTTTATTTAAAAGGGTTTTAAAATTTTTGTAGTGAGTACTATAGCAAGATGGAAACACTCTAACTGTAAGATCTACAGAAATTGGAAAGGTCATATATGTGGTGGTATTGTGTTCCCAAAATATTGTGTACCTTAATAAACTTATCTGGGGTCAGAGAACAGAAAAGCCACTAGTTAGGCAGTGATAGCACACACCTTTAATCCTAGCATTCCAGAGGCAGAAATCCATCTGGGATCTCTGTGAGTTCAAGGCCACATAGGAAAGAGCCAGGCATGGTGACACACACCTTTAATCCCAGAAAGCAAGCCTTTAATCCCAGGGAGTGATGGTAGAAGGCAGAAAGATATATAAAGCGTGAGGACCAGAAACTAGCAGCATTTGGCTGGTTAAGCATTCAGCTTGTTAAGCTTTCAGGCTTTGAAGCAGCACAGTTCAGCTGGGATTCATTCTGGATGAGGACTCAGAGGCTTCCAGTCTGAGGAAACAGGATCAGCTGAGGAACTGGTGAGGTGAGATAGCTGTGGCTTGTTCTGTCTCTCTGATCTTCCAGTGTTCACCACAATACCTGGCTTGGGTTTGATTTTATTAATAAGAACTTTTAAGATTCCTGCTACACATATAGAAAAGTTTTATATATATACCATATATATATAGTTATACATATAAAATTTTATTAGAAGAGAAAAAGACTGAAAATAGTTGCCTAGGGAAGGTGAAATTAGCCAATGCCACGATTATACAATTGGATTTTACAGTTGATCTGCTGGCTGTTTAGAGAGATTGTGGACTAGACCATTGTGATGTCAATATCTGAGGGTTGGGTAAAATTCACAGGGCTCCAGGAATTGAGACAAGTCTGACTAAGACTTGGTATTTGTTGCATAGTTTGTCTGTATTGGTCAATGAGCACAAAGACTTTTATATTATGCAGACAAAGAATGCAAATTGCAGTATGCATTTGACTTGTCATTAGGAACTAAGGAAAGCCTCAGTGAGTCTTATCTATGTCCTAAGCATTTGTTCTTGACAGTAAGTCTTTTTAGGAATACAAAATGATGCTCAGATAGGTAGGAAATTATTAATTGTAGTTATTTTCCTGCAACA
The DNA here is from genome assembly GCF_004664715.2 of Peromyscus leucopus. Lineage (NCBI taxonomy): Eukaryota > Metazoa > Chordata > Mammalia > Rodentia > Cricetidae > Peromyscus > Peromyscus leucopus. The sequence continues at coordinate 63,639,029 of NC_051072.1, forward strand.
CAGGGATCAGAGAAAGTTTAATCTTATTAATATCTAAAATGATGCTATTAAGCAAATAAAGGGGCATTTGAGACAAGAGAACAGCCACGAGGTAGAATAAACATGGCAAATTCAAGAAGCATGAGAAGTTGGTGCAATTGATCCTAGGAGTTAGGAGACTGTTGGAGCTAATGCAGCAACTCAGAAAGCAGCGCACACTTGGCTCAAGATAGACAGTCAGACCCACAGATAAATGCTGCCTTGTGAGATGAAGCCAAGTTGTTTTATTGGGAAATCTCAGCAATGTGGATTATCAAACTACCAAAGGGACTTACTAGAAAAAAACTGTTGCCTGTTGAGGAAGCAGTGAAGATACCATGTCTTTATATCCAGAAAGCCAAGGATCAGAGTGGCAGAAGTAGCTAAGATATCCTCTAATATTAGTCTTTCTCATTTGAACCTTTTAATAGTATATTTCTTTTGTTATAACAGAATATGCAAAGCTGGGTAAGGTGTGAGGGAAACAGGTCTACTTTGATTTATGGTTCTGGGAAGTCCAAAAGCACAGTGTCCGCATTTTCTTGGCTCTGGTGAGGGCAGAAATAAAAGAGCAAACAGGAACATACAAGAAAGGGACAAAATGGGCAATCTTGCATCATAACAACTTAGTCTACGGGTAATTAATCCAGTCTCAAGAAAAAGACTTTTGACCTTTCTTGAAGGCTCCATCTCCAAATATATCTACGGGGCATCCAAATTTCAACATGACATTTTATAGGGAAACACACATTTTAAACCGTATGTATCAAGCAATTATTAAGGTGACTGTAATATGCCAGGAAATATAATTAGTGCCAGAAAGACAAAAAATTCATAAGATTCTGTAGCCAAAGACTTCATAATAAAGGGGAACCAAACCAAACCACAATAAAATAGTAGTAACAATAGATGACCAGTGAAAAGATGGCTCAGTGGGCCAAAGTACCTGCTGACAAGCTTGATGATCAGAGTTCAATCCCAAGAACCCATGTGGTAAAAGGAGGGAACCAACTCTTTTACGTTGCCCTCTGACCTCCACAAACACACTGTGGTGCACAAGCACCCACCCGCCAATGCACATATAGTTATATTATACATGCATCATGTACTCATTTATGAACAGGGATATGCAGTCTTTCCATTATCTACACTTGCCTTCCATCCATGGTTTTTGTACTGGTAGGAGACTAAAATTGTTCTTTGCGTTTCCCGAAAGGTTGTTTAAAAACAAAGGAGAATAGGGATGATAAGGTCAGCACATCACTCAGTCTACAGAAGCAAAAATGTTTCCTAACTATTGCTTAAAGGGAAAAAAATTAGTTTGTCTCTCTCTAGACCAGAGATTCTTACTGGTTGGGGGCATTCCTCTAACTTGTTGTATAAAGTACTACTTGTAATATTTAAATCATTTAAATTGGAACTGGTGTTGATATTTTTAACAGATTTGGTGATTCTCATGTACACAGTGACAGAGAAGCTCAACCAGCTTTTCTTGTGCAGATTCCTACAACAGAGGAATTGGCTGGATTCAGAGCGATCTGAACAAAGACTTCCTTCACTCACACAGCCTAAACTTTTATTCTAGAAATCCTCCTCATGTGTCTGGTTAGAACATTCCCTTACCTCATTTTAAATGAATGTAGTTAGTGCTGAGAAGCATGAACACATTCATGTCTATTTTATAAGTTGATCCTTGTAACAGTAGAGCCCTGAATTACTGCCTGACAGATAAGCTGAAATTTCAGAGAAGACAAGTGAGTATGGGTCATACAGGACTTCTGACTCCTGCATTGTTCTTCCTCAACACAGTCTCCTACTTACTTCTCCTGATTCTCGACTGAAATAGACTACCCCGTCTATTCTTACAACCTGGTAGCAAAATTTCATTACATTCCATAAATCTGTTAGCTAAAGAATGTAATTCCTGTTTAACTTGAGAGCCTGTATGTCTTAAGGCAGACTTGTGCTACAATAATTCCTCTAATTTGTGAGCACGGTTTCACATATATTATGCACTTGAAATAAACTAGACACTAACTCCTACTCTGGCATAAATGGAGAAAAAAGTATCTCTCTAGAGCATTATTCAACATAGAGCTCATGAAATAATTCGCCGAGGCCCAAGGTTCATCCTGCCTAAGCAAATTAAACACTTCTGTTAGGCCTGATGTCTTTTGTTAGAAGTGAAATGTATAACTGTGTTGGCTGTGCACTACAGAGCATCCAGAAGCCATTGTTTGCACTCTTCTAGGACTATTTATATCACAGGATATTGATGCTCTCCTATTTAATCAAAAATATTGCAAGTGAAAATAAACATAAAACCTACATTCTTTTGGTATGCAAAGCCAAAACAAATAAAAAAGTGATATAGAATTGTTTATAAACATTTTGGATGTATTCCTCATTTTTCTTTCATTCTTTTCATGTCTTTAATTTTTGACCAATTGCAGTCAGAACATGTCAGAATATATATAATTCAACACAACCCTTATTATATTACAGGTATTTGTCCAAGTTCATTGAAAAGTAAAGTTGAATAATATTGATATTGGAATGAAGAGGTAATAAATATATTTTATGATATATGGAAATGTCTTAGAAGGCTAGTCAATGTGGAGTGTCATGATATTCATACCATAATACCCTCATTCCTGTTAAAGAAGAATGAAGTAATCACCTAAGAATAAATTTAGAAACTCATGCTTTAGATGAGATGGTGAAAAATGTAATTCTGGAATGTTACTGTAAGCAAAACCTCAGTTGCCCCAGGATTCTGATTAGATTTAAGACAATAGACTTTATTAATACACATAAAATTAAGTCAATTTCAAAAAGCAGACTTTATGTTTAAGAACTATTTAAGGTTTATAGAAACATTTCTATGGAATTATTCTTTCTGCTCCACTTTCCTTTCTCCCACTCTGCCTTCTTATTGTTATCATCTTGCACTGGGATGGTAAATATATTATAATTGATGAACCAAGTTGGACACATCACTGAGTATACTTTTTATAGAAAAGTCTCATAGTTATATAAGTTAAAAGAGGAGCTACTTATAGATAATAAATAATTAATAGCAGCATTTTATAGAGAACTATGGGGAAGTAAAGTGTTATTGGGAGATTTTACTAATTAAAACCAACATGTTTAGAGCGACTTTTAAGAAACAAGTTTCCACAGGTCTTGTGGGTAACTTCCAAAGTCCTTTTCACTCCTTTCTACCTCTTTTCCTCCCTCCCTCCCTCTCTCCCATCTCCCTTCCCTCCTTCCACCCTTTTCTTTCTCTAGCCCTCTTGTGTCATTCTTTTTTATTTCCTTTTGAGTCAGGGCCTTGTTGTTTTGCACAGGCTGGCCTTGATCTTATCTCCCAAGTGGTGGGATTGCAGTGTGAGCTATAATGCCTCCCTCTAGCTTTCTCTTTTTACTGTCATGTGTTGTTTGTTTTTGCTCTTTTGGGGGCCCCTTACCCAGCTCTCAAATAAATCACACACAGAGGCTTATTATTAATTATAAATGCCCGGCCTTAGTTTGGCTTGTTTCTTTCCAGCTTTTCTTAACTTTAAATCATCCTGTCTACCTTTTGCTTCTAGGCTTTTACCTTTCCCTATTTTTGTATACCTCTTTCTTACTCCATTGCTGGTTGTGTAGCTGTGTGGCTCTCCCCTGATGTCCTCCTCCCTCTTTTGCTCTTAGATCTCTCCTCCCAGATTTCTCCATCTATATATTCTCTCTGCCTGCCAGCCCCACCTATTCTTTCTCCTGCTAGCTATTTATTAAACCATCAGGTGTTTTAGACAGGCACAGTAACACAGCTTCACAGAGTTAGACAAATGCAACAAAAACAAAAGTAACACACCTTAAAATAATATTTCCCAACAGTCATTTTGCCAGGATAGGACATATCACCTGTGGCATTTAGATGATGATGATGATGTAAACTACAAAGAACAGAGATCAAGGAAAGAAATCAACTTTGTTTTGATATCTTCAAGTCATTAAAAACATTCCATTCCTTGAAGTCTTCTTTATGTTAGTTGAAAATCTATTCAACCAGTAAGTCCTCTTTGTTACTTTAGATGTTTTAGTTGATTTCCATTGCTCAAAACATGGTGATATCAGTTTTAAAATAACTACATTTTGTTGCTATGGATGGACATCAAGAACAACTGCTACAATGAAGATTCTGTAAATCTGGAGAGATAGTTCAATGGTTAAGGGTACTGTCTGCCCTTCCAGAGGACCTGGGTTCAATTCCCAGTACCCACAGGGGAGCTCACAACCACTTGTAACTGTAGTACCAGGGGATCCTACACTTCGTTTCTGACCTCCGATGGCACAAGGCATGCATGTGGTGCATATACAAACATGTAGACAAAATACAATACATATAAAATTTCTTTTCAAAAGGTGATTCTGTAAACAATTGGCAAATAAGGCAATTTTGAAATTGCACATGTATTCTTTAGCTGTTTTCATTTATATCTGGGTATCATATGTTGACAACATATAGCATATGGTTGCTGAATGCACTAGGAAATACTATGCCTGAAGAAATAGTTTTAGTATATCCAGAAGCCCAAAATTCAAATTTTAATTACGTTAATCATCCCACTTAACTTCTCAAAAAGGCATAACAATGGAGAGTTCATTACAAACAGAATTTGATATAAGAAGTAGAGAGGAAGATATATAATTCAATTCTCTGTAATATAAAGTTAAAAACAAAATTAAAGCATTCTTTAATATTTGTAAGTGTGCAAAGACTATCTTAGTAAGAAAGTAAACAAATCATGAAATTGTTGTGTGTGGTTGGACATGATGCTATCTCAGGTTAGTTGTAGATTTCCGTAATGATCCTAACTTCTGCTTTAACTGGTGGGTTTGTAGACAGACACTCGTTACATTGTATTAAAGACAACAAAATAAAAAAATCCTTTTTAAACAAGAGAATAAATTTGTGTGAAGTATATTAACATTTTTTGTTTTTCTTTGGAATTAGTAAAATTGTCTTAAGTGGGAGATGTGTTTAAAGAAGTGTCTAAGGCCTTGTATTCTCATACAGCTGCCTTGTTCACTGACAGTATACTGACTTCATTGCTTTGCCTATTTGTTTACATTGCAATGTGACAGACTGTAACCAATAACATTCAATTATCCCAGTCAAACCCTCCTATTTCTTCCTACTTTACTGTCTCTCAGGGGGCTTAGCAGTATATTTTCAGTGATCAATTCTCTGAAATTCTCCCCTGCTATGGTGGTTTGAATGAAAGATGTCCCCTGTAGGTTCATGTGCTTGAACAGTTGGTCCCTGCTTGATGGGTGCTTTTGGGGAGGTTGCTGACTGGATCATTTAAGAGGCAGAGCCTTGCTGGAGGAAGTTCATCACTGGCGGTAGACTTGGAGAGTTCATATCCTCACTTTACTTCTAACTCACTTTCTTTACCTCATCTTTGTGGTTAGAGATTAGCCGCTCAGCTTCCTGCTTAGGCTGTCTCCTGCCCTGCCTCCCTCGCCATTGTGGACTCTCACTCTGGAAAGGTAAGCGGAAGTAAACCCTTTCCTCCGGAAGTTGCTTCGGTCATGGTGTTTTATCACAGCAACCAAGTAACGGAGACACTACCCCCTTAACAAAATAATTTTTACATCATAGTCCTTTAATTTACAAATTAATTAACTTCTCTATGTCTCTGAGGTCAGAAAGCATTATAAAAAATTTACAACAACACTTTTGACCAAACAAACCAAATGAGCTTAGCGTGTAAGTCAAAATGAAGAATGTATTTGAGTCTCTGCCAGTCTGGTCACCCTGGGATGCTGGTGTGAGTGGTTGGAACATTCCTGTGTGCTAGACAGAGGCTGAAAGAGCAAAGGGATGCTCTCCTCCGGTATTGATCACCAGTAGCCTTTCAACCGCCCTGGCATGCAATGGTAATAATTAATGTCTGCCACATTTTATTTAAATTACAGATAACAACATATTAACATTCACATGTACACATGCAAAATTTGTTTTCTAGAATAATTTCCATCTTCAACTAATCTTTTTTATTTTAGACACCTAATTAGCAAAACCTTTCTACATGGTTCTTAGTACCAGATAATTTAATATTTTTCTAATGTTGGGAGTAAAGAAGTCAGCATTTAGAGTTGTAGTAATCATGTATAAAAATAATCATAAAATAACTTTACATTTTAAGTAAGCAAATGCTATACCTAAGACCTTTGACACCCAAGTATGAAAATTTCTTTCTTCATTTCATGTATGGAATGGTAACTGTTCCTTGAAAGCTAACTTTTAATTTACTTATCACTGGTAAAGATAGTTATTTCTTCTGAGAATTACGAATAAATTTTTTGGAACAAAAAGTGAATTTTTGCTGAATAATGTTCTTGTAGCATATGTAGAAAAGACCTGCAGTGTATTATGACTTGGTTTAATGACCAAACACTAATATAGTTTCCACAATAATTTAAATTAGATGATTTAAAAAATCCTTCTATTTTTATTATTTCATTTCTTTTTGAGATTATAATGTAGTTATATTACTTCCCCCTTCCTTTCCCTCCCTCTAAACCCCCCAGCATGCCCCTTCTTGCTCTCTTTCAAATGCATGGTCTCTTTGGTCATTAATTGTTGTTACAAGCATGTATGTATATGTATTTACATAAATATGCATGAAGACATAAATGAAACCTGCTGAGTCTCTATAATGTTACTTATATGCTTGTTTTTAGGGCTATTTTATATTAGGATAGCTAATTGCTGTGCTCTAATTTTTTTTCAAAATACAAATCAGGTATTTGTGTGTTTTATTCAGATATCACTTGAGTTGGTTATCTTATTTCAAAAATTTATAGTTCAGATACATTCAAATCCTTTAAAATTGGCAGTAAGAGTTTAACTATATAGTCTATTTATAGTAGTTTATTTTCTCACTTATGGCTTGCGTATGTAAAAGCCTTAGCATGGAAAGAAGAGTTTGACATTGGGAGAACTATTCTGGACACACGTGGAGAAAATGTTACTTCTCTTGCTTGTGCCTCATTAACAGATGTAAACAGGAGACTTGTGTCTGCAGCGCACAAAAGCAATAGTTTATGCTGGGTCCAAGGACAGGATCACAAAGGCTCTTTGGTTCAGAAATTGGATATAAAACTGTCTCAGCGCTTCCCATAGAACCCACATAAATGATAAAGTAAATGTAGTGTGGCTAAGCAGCAAGTTAACAGCCTGGTGGCGATTGTCTTCAAACCTGTGAGACTGCCTTCTCTCAAGGCTGGAGCACTACTTCCCCATTGCTGGATCCCAAAGCGCTTTGCTGACTCTGAAACTGCTTTCCCTCAGGGTCCTGAGGGTAAGTGTAAAGTTAGAGGATCTCTGTGTCTAAGCAACAAAAACCAAAGCCTCGGGCCTCACAAATTAACACTGCTGCAGACTACTAAAGGCTGTCTCTAATTTTGTTTCTGTTTTTTTTTTTTTTTTTTTTTTTTTTTTTTATTTAAGACAGGGTCTCACTTTGTAGCCCCAACTGGCCTGAAACTCACTTTGTAGACAAAATTAGCCTTAAACGCACAGAGCTCCATCTCCCTCTACTTCCCAAATTCTGGGATTAAAGGCATGCACCATCATACCTTGCTAGCTCCAGATTCTTAAACTACCTAGGACTTCAAGCAGCCTGAGTTGATGAAAATGTGTTAACCTCACTCACCTCGAAATGACATTTGAGAACATTAAAATGGACTAGCATGAATATGTTTAAGGGAATGAACTTATTTTGTGGGGTCATCTTTTGTCCCTAATCACTAAATTAGTAATTATCAATATTACATGTGAAAATGATTTAGGAAGTCTCTCCTTTACTATTATCATCCTTTTGCTACTGATATCCAAGGGAGGCTCTCAAGTCTTGCCCAGTAGGCTCTGTGATCGGCAGATGTCCAATGCTTAACTTACACCACACTATAAAAGTTGGGGCTTTCGTGTGTACTCGAATAGCAACATTGCTAAATGATTTAAAACTCAGAACTCAAAAACAACCCTTTTGGTGGTTTTCACACATTTCTTGCTTTCCAATGTTGGTAATAAATGAAGAGAGTAAGATTCTTTTTATTTTGGAGGAAGCACTAAACTGATCTGATGTAAACCATTTGAGGACAAAGTATAGTTACATTCAGATATTCAAACATGAAATTAAGAGGAGGAATTTAAATTTCTTAAATAATTATTTACCTCAGTGTGATGATAAAATTATCCTCAAAGCAAAAATTTATGGAACTATCTCCTACAATGACCATTTGTTACTGGTTAAAATTAATAGCATAATGTGGTTTCTGGCAAAGGAGACTCAAACATTTCATATTTTTATTTTCAAAGAAAAATACTCATTTCTGGATTATAATTGGGTTTAAAGGGATCTTTGAAAAAAAACTAAAGTGCTTTGAACCATGCCTTCATGTGTTATTTTTATTAAAAAAAAAATTCCTTTGGTAAAATCTAAGCATTTTTTAAAGCCATACTAGTATATTTTCAGCAAATTTCAACAATTACTCTGAAGTGATTTCATCACTATTAGTAATTATTGGTAAAAATGTCAATTAAATGTTTATGTGAACAATGAGCACAATTACTTTCATTCAAATTTTACTTTGGGATTAAGCAAGCATGCTCTTTACCTGATACCAGACTGTGAGGTTTTTCATTTAATAACCTTATTAATATTTTTCTTGATGCTTGTCTGTCAATTTCTACTGATCAATAGTTCCTAGAAAAAGAACTCATGTTTCTTCCTGAAGGTGGAATCTTATGAATATGCAAATTGTGTTTGATGTGAAGAAGTTTCTCTTTGGAATGATGCAGTGCCTTCTTGAATTCCACTGGATGTTAGCCATAGCTTAGGACACAAGGTCATGAAGACTTGGCTTTTGAAAGCAAGAAAATATCAGAAATAGTTGCTTTCTGGTTACAAAAAGCATTCTGTATTGCTGAACCCAGTCTTCTCAGTTTAGGCTAATGCTTTATTGTAACAGAAATAAATAAATAAATAATAACTGCCATCTAATTTTTATTGTATAGAAGAGTAGTGAACTAGCAATATGAAAAGATGTATGGATTGTCTGCCCTGCATGCTATTGTGTACTTTTTTTAAAATGTAAATTCTGAGGCACATCTTTGAACAGTTTTAATTTAACCTGCCTGGTTCAATGTGTCCAGATGGCTTAAAAATATTCCTTTGGTGAGCTCTATAGAATAAGCCAGTTTTTTTTCTTTTTTAAATAGTATCTTGTGCTGTAAAAATATTCTACTGATGTTCAACTTCAGCTCTAGACAAAAATCTTGCACACAAACCCTAGGAAAGTAATAGGCTGGGAACTTCCCAGAGTGCAGCACTGGCCTCTGAAGCCATTGCCAATGTCTAGACAGCTGGACTGTGTTTCCCATTCAGGGGGAGAGTGGTCCTCAGCTGGAGAGAACTGCCCCTTTCACCTTTCCTCCAAATACCAACCTGGTGGTTCGCACGCCTCAGTTCCATCAAAAACACAGGCCCAGGGCCTACCCTAATTTAATGAACCTAGGCCACTGTGCTCTTTATCTGAGATTCTGATGCATACCAAAAGTTTGGGAATCATGCCTCTAAACAAAACCTTAAAAGAAAATATCAGGATAATAAATGGGAATCTAAGAAGTAGGTCAAGCAGCTCTAAAATATTTGAAGTTTGGCTAAAGTTAAATAAAATGATGTTTTTAAAGAAAGAAAAGGAAGAAATTCTACCTTCAGATGGACTCTCGTGAAGCAACAATGAAGTTGCTATTTTATTTCTTACATTAAAAATGTAAGAATGAGATTGCCTTATGATATTAAAATTATTAAAAATTTACAGTTAAGAAAATCAGGCCCTTGGAAGCAATCTATGATACTGTGTATAAAGGTGAGACACAGTATTGAAGGATTATGAAAATAGCCAACAGTATATAATAGGGCCAGTATATGACTATAACTATGAAAGAAATGGAAGAAGAAAGAAAGAATCCAGCTGATACCTTTCGCCCTTCCTATGAAAAGACTGTGTTAAAAAGAAATGTGCCTTTACTGAAGGCTGTATGCTCACATTTGAAGATTTGGAGCCGGGAACCTGGGATGGAAGAGAATGTGTGAAGGTGGGGTACAGATGATCTGAAGGGAAAATGGGAAAATAACAGGCTTTAATTAGGGACAGAGAAGGAGATAAATACAGAAGCGGGAGTGGGGTGGGGGGTGGGGGTGGTGTGTGTGTGTGTGTGTGTGTGTGTGTGTGGTAGTGGTGAAATAGCAGTAGGGATGTCTGAAAAAGTTATAAGGAGTTATAATATTAACTATCTACCTAAACATACATATAGTGTATGCAAGTCTGTATACATATACACACATAGTTTAAGTGAAATTTTTTCTAGTGCCCCCCCAAGTCATAAACTATAAAAAAGAAAGAAAAGAAAAGACAAAGCCCAACACCAGGCATGAGAAGACCTCTTTTGAGTTGTTGGTAAGGGTTGCCCAAGAGATTCCAAAAACATTATAGTCTATTGTTGTTCTTGGTTGCCCCCAGAAGTTGAAAACAAGTTCCTATTGTTGAAAGCACTATGCACTTCAGAGAAAGAACCCAGATGAACTCTGCTGTAAACCTTCCTTCCCCAAGCCGATTTTGGTTATGGTGTTTTATCACAGCATTTGAGACTCTAAGACAATCAATCCATTAACAGAATACTGTAGAAGGTTTATTCCTGGTACCTAGGTGGTGTTTGCATCCATAGGTTCTAGGCCAGACTGACCGTATCAGGCTTGTGCTTCCTTCTGTATAGCAGCTCTCAAATCCAATAACAAAACAGTTGGCTGTCCTCACCCTAACATCTGTGCCTCTACTGAACCTATGGGCATATCTTCCCTCACTGCTTCTTTTTATTGATTCTTTGTGGACATCACATCATACATTCCAATCCCACTTATTTCCCTGTCCCCTCACATCTGCCCTCTGTCCTTGCAACCTCCCTGGTGGAAACATAACCAAATTTAGAAGAAAAACCAAAAACAAAATAAAACAGAAAAACAAAACAAAACAAACAAAGAAGAATCTTGTCATGGAAGCTGTAGTGTGGACCGTTGAATCACACAGTTTGCCCTTTAGTCCATTCATCTTTACTTGCAAGTGTTCATTGCCATGAGTCATTGATCTGGCTCGAGGCCTCTGGTTTCTGCTACACCACCAGTAATGGGTTCTCTCTGGGGCTCCTCTTGGACATCCTGTTGTTGTTCTGTGTCATAGAGATCCTGCTGTTTTGGATCTGTAGGTTCGTCCCCTTTACATGCTCCAACAGATCATAGACTCAGTGGATGTTGAGGTGGACTAACTCATAGCCCTGGTTCAGGGCCTGGGTGGTAGCTAGGTTGGTCAGCTTGATAGCTTTCCCTCATCATCACTACCCAGGCAAGCTCTGCTGCTGGAGATTTGAGGCATCTGGGCACAGGCTGCTGCCTGTGGCCATGGGGTGGTGTCCATGGCTCCAGTTGCCACCAAGGGCTCTGTGGATGCCTGGAGTCTGGTCAGCCACCTGGGACCATGTTGGTGCCTGGGGACCATGCTGCCGCCAGGGCTGTACTGATCTAGGTGGCCTGTGCTGCCGTCAGGTCCATGGTGGCTTCCAGGCTGAGCTGCTGCTGAAGGCCATGTCTGGGTCTGTGGTCCTGCTGCAGTTGGGGTCTATAGTGACGTCCATAGCCTGTGTTAGCATGAGGATCATTAGCATCATGCTGTGCTGAGCCGACTAAGCCCTTCACTGGCCCTGGGATTGTTGGTCCTGTCCCTTGCTGGATATACTGCAGGAGGCTAGCTGGCCCTACTCCTCAGGGGAGAGCTTGCTCGCACTCTTGAAAGATGACCCCACACCTTGCCATGGTCATGCACCTTACCTGGGCAGCACATTAGAGCTGATCTTGTGGTGAGGGACATGGGTAAGCCAACCCTGAGGGCATGAGAGCAGGACAGCTGACTCTGCCACCCCTTGATATTCCCCCTACAGCAAGCAGGAGAGAGCGCCCTGTATCTTGCCTGGGCAAAACAGTAGAGCTGGCCCTGGCACTGTGAGTGTGGGGGATGTAGATCTGAGGGCCTGAGAGCTGGTCCCATTCCTTGCTGTAGGCTGCAGAGGGTGAACTAGCCCAGGCAGTGCTGGAGAGCTCACCACACTGATTCTTATTGCAGTTCCCAGGTTCATAGTTTGGTAAGAGTGTTGATGCCTGGACCCTCTCTAGCAGCCTGGAAAGCACATTCCAATACTTTGAGGGCTAGCCAATAGGGAGCAAACTTAGTAAGAACTTAATCTCTTCATGTTCTATAACCAAGGTTGTGGTATCTTCAACAATACGGTCTTACCATTAAATTCTGGTGGGCAACTGAGAACAATGGTAATAGGCTGCATTGTTTTGGGGGTCTCAGGGACACCTCAGAGCAATAATTTGAGGGGAGGTAAAACACGATCCTAACTAGTCTTAATAAAAACCTGGGGTCAGATGTCAGAGGGTGAAAGCTGAAAGATCAGAGAAGCAGAGCAGCCACAGTCGCTTCTTATCTCCAATCCTCAGACTGAATGGGGTGAGATCCTGTCTCTACAAATCCTCAGACTGAATGGAGTGGGGGAATCCTGTCTCCACCTCCCATGTGCTGGCATCAAAGGCATGAGCCTCCCAAGTGCTGGGATCAAAGGTGTGTTCCACCACTGCCCAGCTCTGTTTCTCTTTTAAACTGGTTCAATCTCATGTAACCCAGGGTGGCCTTGAACTCCTGATCTCCCTGCTTCCTCCTCCCAAGTGCTGGGATTAAAGGTGTGTGCCACCACTGCCTGGCCTCTATGGTTAAATAGTGGCTAGCTCTGCCCCCTGATCTCCAGGTAAGCTTTGTCAGAACACAAACAAAATATCACACAACAGGGAGGTATCCTAAAGCTGCCACTGAGCTTTTTTTTTTTTTTTTTTGAGACCTGTGGCTTCTGGGATAAGCATAATCCTATGTGTAGGGTGGCTCCAATTATATTCCTATATGTATATCTACACATGCATAAACACCATATATATATATATATATTCACACTTATAAAATATTAAATTTTCATATGGCTCTTTCAAATACCCTCCCCTGATCCTTTCCTCTGCTATTCTCCTAACTAAAGTCTTCTTCCCCATTATATCCTTTTCCACACCATATCATCTGATCTGCTATCCCTTTCCCTGAAGACCTTTTTTCTCCCTCCCCACCAATGACCCCTTTCTAGTTCCCTGAATTCTACAGGTATTCCAAGTTAAATACACAAATCTAAAGACTCAACATTAAGATCCACATATGAATGAGAATATGCAATGCTTGTCTTTCTTTGTCTGTGTTACCTTATTCAGGGTAGTATTTGTCAGCTCCAACCATTTACTTGCAAATCTCTTCAGCTGGAGAAAAATACAATTATTAAATTTTCAGGTAAATGGATGGAGCTGCTCTTATTTATTTATTTTAATTTTTATTTATGCATAAATGGTTGAACTCATTGGTACAAGAAAAGACTTTCTGAACAGAACCTCAATAGCACAGGCACTAAAATCAACAATTAATAAATGGTACCTCACGAAACTAAAACACTTCTATAAGGCAAAGGACATCATCATTTAGACAAGGAGGCAGGCTACACAATGGGAAGAGATTTTTATCAACTCCACAGCCAATAGAGGGCTAATGCTGAAAATATGTAAAGAACTAAAAAACACTCGACATCAAGACAACAAATACTCCAATTAAAATAGGATACAGATCTAAACAGAGTTCTTAAAGATTGAAAGAGGAAACGCAATGGCTGAGAAACAAAGAAGCATTCAACATCCTTAGTCATCATAGAAAATACAAGTGAAAACTGCACACATTTCTGAAGTAAGGACACTCCTACAGTCACCAGCTCTCCCAGTGTCCAGATCTTGGCTCCAATGTCATTTTCTAAAAAGAGGAGACAGAGGTACCTAGAGATATGACCAATTCTGGGACTAGGACAGGAAAAACCCAAGATGACCCCAGAACATCCTGGAGCTCCAGAAAGTAAGACATGCTCAAAACCCAAATCAAAACAAGCCATATCAAAAGACAAAGCAGCTAACTAAAGGTAAAATTTGAGTACCAGTATAACTGTGGTATTGAATTATAACTCAAAATCCAAATAAGCAGACATGTGTTCATACTGACATAAAATGGACTACATATACAAATGGGAAACTTCTAGATCTCCTATACAGAAGAGTTCAAATTAATTGACATAGACTTTCCTCCAAGACATGCAATGGGAGTGCCACTCTCCTTAGCTGTGGCCTGTACACTGTCTTATAAAGCCTATGCAATGGTACTTGCTTCTGTTGCTGTCCTGACACTAATACCAGTCCAAAGATAGACTACATTCTATAAAATGCTAGTAACTCCAGAAAACCGCCAATGTCATAAAAAAAAGCGGAAAGTCTGAAAAACACACAGTCTAGGTGTGTCTAAGGAAACACCAGAATGAACTGAGATGTCCTGGACTGAATCCTGAAGAGAGAAGAGGACATTAGGCAACTATCTTAGGGTTTCTATTGCTATGAAGGGATACCATGACCACAGAAAATCTTTCTTTTATATTGATTAAAATTTTTCATTTCTTTTACATACCAACCATAGTTTCCCCTCCCTCCTCTCTTCCGTTTCCCTCCCCCCCTACCTCCTGTCTATCTCCCCCACTGCTATCCACACCTCCTCTGCTTGGAAAGGGGCAAGTCTACCATGGGAGTCAACAAAGCATGGCATGTTATATTGTAGCAGGACAAAGCTCCTCCTCCTGCATTAAGGCTGGGTGAGGCATCCCTGCATGGGGAATAGGTTCCAAAAAGCCAGATCATACACCATGGACATGTACTGATCTCACTACTAGGGGTCCCACAAACAGACCAAGCTACACAACTGTCATTCACATGTGGAGGGCCTAGGTTGGTCCCATGCAGGCTTCCTAGCTGTTGGTCCAGAGTCTATGAGCTCCCATTAGCTCATGTCAGCTGTCTCCGTGGGTTTTTCCATCATGATCTTGATACCCCCTTGCTCTCTTTCTTCAACTGGACTCCTGGAGCTTGACCCAGTGCTAGGCTGTGGTTCTCTGCATCTGTTTCCATCAGTTACTGGATGAAGGCTCTCTTTTGACAATTAGGGTAGTCACCAATCTGATTACAGGGGAAGGCCAGTTCAGGTACCCTCTTTACTATTGCTAGGAGTCTTAGCTGGGGTCATCCTTGTGGATTCCTGGGAGTTTCCTTGGCACCAAGTTTCTCCCTAAACCCCAAATGGCCCCCTCTATCAAGATATCTCTTTCATTACTCTCCCCCTCCATTCCACCCCCAACTCAACCAACCTGATCCCTCATATTCCCATTCCCTCATACCCTTCCTTCCACTCCCCTCCACCCCACTGTCAGTTTACCCAGAAGATCTCATCTATTTCTCCTCTCCAGGGAAATCTGACCATGGCATCTCTTATAAAGGAAAACGTTTAATTGGGCTGGCTTTCAGTTTCAGAGGTTCAATCCATTATCATCATGGTGGGACATAGCAGCATGCAGGCAGAATGGTGCTAGAGAAGGAGCTGAGAGTTCTACAACTTGATCCACAAATAACAGGAAGTGAACTGCATCATTGGGCATAGCTTGAGTATAGAAGACTTCAAAGCCCACCCCCACAGTGACACACTTCCTCCAACAAGGCCACACCTACTCCAACAAAGCAACACTTCCTAACAGTGCCACTCCCTATAATGGGCCGTTTTCTTTCAAAACATCACAGCAACTAAAGAGATCTCATTGGGGCTCAGAGATTGGTTAATAATACTACATCATTATTTGTTCTTTATTGTGTAGAATATGTTATTCTGGCACAAGACATTTGGGAGAAAACTGGATATGAAAACTGAAGGATTTTTTTTTTTTTGTAAATCTAAAGATAATGCCAAAATTCAAAACTTCACATATGTAAGGAACATGGATTTTTAAAGAAAAACTTGATAAGAATGAGACCCATTTAAATGATTCTTTACTGTGGGGCAGGAAGCCTGAGGAGTGAACAGCATTGACTACCTTATACTGAATCTCCACATTCCCATACTGTTCACGGCTCCGCCATATCGTCTCTTCTTCCTATCTGTGCTGCCTCTAATCCACAAATTCCTGCTGTTTAATAAAGCAAAAGCAGTTTGATATAAATGCCCCTTTCCTTGTATGCTAATCTCTGACTTCAGAATCTCAGAAACCCTGGCCAGTGATAATCGATTGCTACCCAGGGGAAGCTTTTCCTGCTTGGCTGCCTCCTCCTAATCTTCTATGTTAATGCACTTCCTTTTAAAAATAATCAGCACTTTAGCGTACACTTTTTTTTTTATATGAGCTACATTCCAGGCATACCTTCTTGGAATTATAATTTTGCTACTTAGTTATCGATGTACTGAACTGTTTGCTTTTCATTTAAAAAAAAAAAACCCACAACAACTTCTAAATAACTTTGAAATAATTTACCAGTTGTCAGAGAAAAGTAGCGGAAACCAAAATCAGTATACCTACCTGTTTCGTCAGCTCCAATAGGAAGCTGTAGTTTAGGCTCCTCAGTGTCTGGAGCACAGACATTCTATTTGTTGACTTTTCCCTCTACCCCTAGGGGTATGACAGCAAAGGTTTCACAACAGGAAACAGTATTTCAAAACAACAAAACAACAACAACAACCACAAAACAATCATCCCACGTGTAGTGTTTGCTGAATTTTACGATATTGAATAAATCAGTCAAGATTTCTTTCAAGAACACGATGAACCTGAGTCACAGAGTGGGAAAAGACCTAACCCCACAGTATTGCTACTGTGTACATAAGACTCAAAGACCCAGGGAACACATGTAGAATGGGGCCAGGAAGTGATTCTGAGTGTTTACCATTAGTTGCTTTTGTTTCTATTTTGAGAGAGGCTTTCACTCTGGAGCCCAGGCTGTTTGCAAACTCAAAGTCCTCCTGCCTCAGGCATGCCTTCCCAATTTATTTTACCCTTGATTTTAGTATAATTTATTTAATTCTCAGTTTTTGGATGCACACTCATGGTGTGGGATGTCTTTCTGTACGCTGTGACTATATGTTGTTCCCATTGATTAGTAAATAAGCTGCTTTGGCCTATGGCAAGGCAGCTTAGAGGCAGGTGGGAAATCCAAGGAGAGAGACAGGAAAGAGAAAGGTGGAGTCTGGAGAGATGCCAGCCTGCTGCCCAAGGAGCAACATGCCAGCAGACTGGTAAAGCCACAGAAGATGTGGTGGTACATAGATTAATAGTTATGAGTTAAGTTATAAGAGCTAGCTAACAAGAGGCCTGCCATAGCCGTACAGTTTGTAATTAATATTAAGCCTCTGAGTGATTATTTTATAAGTGGCTGCAGGACTGCGGGGCCAGGCGGGACTGGAGAAATCGTCCGGCTACACACTCACACACACATGCATGTGGCCCGGCACACATCTGGGGGTTAGAGGGATAAGTTAGAGGAGTTGGTTCTTGCCTTGCGCTGGGTATGGAGTGTCGGTCCTCAGGCTTGGCAGCAAGCACCTACCTCCACTGAACTGTCTTGCTGACCTCACCTTGGGTTTTGGGTTGAGGTTTCTCATTGGTCTGGGACTTACCGAACAGGCTAGGCTGGGTGGCCAATGACCCCAGGTTCACTTATGGCTCCACCTCCCCAGCAATGGGATTACAAACGTGTGCATCCTCACCAGGCTTCTTTGACATGTGTTCAGAGGTTCAAACTCAAGTTCTTATACTTGTAAGGCAAGCACTTCACTGACAGAGCTATTTCTCTGGCTCTAATTCTAAATCTGTGTAATTTAAATCTAGTAATGGCTATAGTTAACAGTTTGGAAGATTTCTGAACATTTCGTAATCAGTTCTTTTAGGTTAGTATACTACTGCCTATGGTGTGCCTTGGAGATAAGTAACTTTGATCAATGACACACAACTCTATGTTAGACTTAAAGTACAGGAAAAAAATACCAAAAAAGACAAATCTGATTTGATTATTGATTTATTTAATCATATAATTTTACTTTAACTAATATATAGCGATTATTCATATTTATAGGGTACAGTGTGATAGTTTAATACATGAATCTTATGTGTGGTCAGGTCAGGGCAAGATTTGTCATCTTAAGCATTTATGGTTTCTTTGTGCTAGGAACAGTTTTTGAAACTTCATTTAACTATTAAGTCTGGTTGTCTCACTGTGCTGCATAGAACATTAGATGCTAATTCCTCTGTCCAGCTGGACCCTGTGCCCATCAGCCATCTCTTTCATACCTACCCCCTTGATCCATTCCAGGATCTGGAGACTACGACTCTATTCTCTACTGCTTTGTGATCAGTTTAGTAACTTGTGCATGTAAGAACATGCAGTGCTTGTCTTCCTGTGGCCAAGTTAGTTCTTTAAGACAATATCCTTCAGTTCTACTCTTACTGCTTTGAATGGCAGAATTATTTTTATTATGGTCATATCATACCTTACTATGACAAAATAATGTTCCTATCTATATATGATATTGTTTTATTTATATGTAAACATGTTAGTAGATGTTATATAAATATAAAGCATTTATTTATTTATATAGATAAATATATATTTTATATATCTGTCTATATATCCACTCATCTTTCAAAGACAGGGTCAAGTCTAACACCTAAGTGATTGTGAATAATTCCGTGATAAATATGAGAGTGTGACTATCACCTCAAACCACTGATCACTTCCTCTGGATACATAGAGAGACAGATGGAAAGTATGACAGTTCAATTTCTTGTCTTTTTAGGAACCTCTATGCTTTTTTTCCCCATAAAGGATGAATAAGATAAACATAATTGTAATACTAAGCTTTGCCTTGAAGTTTAAGTCATGAGAAATACTAGCAACATCCGTTTTATTTTTTCAGCTCCTAGGAAGCCTGCAACTTTCAATACAGGGAATAAAGAAAAGACTGCTGGGCCAAAATCTGTGGTTGTCTTTAAAAAGGTAGAGACAGGTAGCCTCAAGCCCAGAGTTCTTGGATAGTGAAGGGAAGCAAAATGCCAGCTTGGGAACAGAAGAAATGTAGTTTGGCAACAGAAGAAATGTAGTTTTCATGCAAAGGTCTAAGATTCAAAAGTTATTTCTCTGTCTGTCTGTCTGCTTCTCTCTCTCTGCTTCCCTCTCTCTCTCCCCTTTCCCTCCCCCCTCTCTCTCCATCCACCCCCTCTCATCTATTTATTCTCAAGGCCCTCTATTTGAGATGAAAATCCAGTGGATTAGCTGTTGCAGACTAGACTGCATCTACAAATACAGCTTTGAAATTATTTTTAAAATAACTTTGTTTCTTTTTTATGTAATGGTGCTGTGGTCAACCATTTAGCTGCCGGCTCCACTATGCTCTATCCTTAGACTCTGTATTTAGCTTGCATGTGGCAAAGTGCTGGGTTGAAATGTGAGCCACACAAGAGAGAGGTACGTATTCCTTCCAATCATTGTCCATTGTTTAATGGATCTGTACAGTAGAATAGAAAATGTTTCCCCTTTTGCCTAAGAAGTGAAAACAGTGGACATCTAGCAGTGTCCTCTACACTCTGTTGATTCTTGAAAAAAGTAAGCACCAATGACCACAGCAGGGTGTGTACCCATCCTTATAGTTGAGAATAAAATCAGGATCAATTACAAGACTGTAAAGGTTTTGACTGGTGAGTTTCTGTAAGCATTTCTGAAGAAGCCTGTAAGACACAGCACATTAACTGTTGTTGCTATGGCTGAAGAAAGAAAGGATGTCTAAGTCAATCAGTGTAAGAATGCTAGAGATTATTACATTATAATAATTATAGTGTGTGTGTGTGTGTGTGTGTGTGTGTGTGTGTGTGTGTTCCACGAGTGCAGAGGTACCCACATAGGCCAGAATAGGATACTGGATCCTCTAGAGTTTGAGTTACAGATGATTGTGAACCACCTGCCCTGAATGCTGGGATCCTAATTCTGATCCTTTGCAAGTGTCACGAACCAGTGAGCCATCTCTCCGGCCATGGAATGATAGAGTTTTTGATGAAGAAATGCACTCAGCCATCTTCGATAATTCACCAATAGCAGTCCAATTAGAGCAGAAGTTTACTCTGTGTGTCTTTTGTACTGAAGGAAGATGTGTCCCAGCTCAGTCATGGTCAATTCTATTTGGATTTAGAACAGAGAGCAATTCACATGCAATATTGTCTATTCCAGCATATTTTCCCCCAACATCACCCCTGCAGTTATTTAATATAAGTATTGTTTGTATGCTTTATGTAGACTATCCTTGATGTTTCTGTGGGAACATCCTCTTTACACACACATTGTCATAATTATGCTTCAAAGACAACGTGCTTTTGGAATCCTGCCCCTTTGCAGGATTCTCCTTTGCAGCTAATTCATAAACCATCCAAAAAATCAGCTGCATTAGTCATACCTTGCTTTCCACCTAAAATAGTTTTATCTAGCTTGTGACTTCTCAAATAGGATGTGTTTCCAAACAATTTCTGGTTCTTTTAAATATTAAATCCATGAATTGACACCTTTGAAGTTATTTAAAGAAGTTTGCCACAGGCTTTGAAATTCTAAAGACAGCTCCAAAAATATTTCAGGTAGTTGCAACAACTTTGGTCTACGTCCCTAACTTGTATAGGAAAAAGCTGTGAAAGAAAAGAGTCACTGGATATGTTATCTCTGATGAGCTTGATCTTAAATCATAACAACAAATGATTATAACTAACTGATACAAAGATTTACATAGTCGATATGTTCTTAATGTAAGAAATAGATCAGTCATCTATGTAATGGCTTTAACCATCTCAGTTGGGCCTTTCACACTGTGCATCGAGGTCACATATGCATAATTTGCAAAGCAAAACAGGTGAGTACTGGTTGTAGAACGCTGCAGAACATTTCAGACTCCTGCTTTCTTTCTCCTGGTTTCACCTCCTTTCCCCTGAACTTCTGAAACTAGCCTTTGTGTTTCCAACTACTATGCTTGCTCAGGTTGTTCTCTTTCTTCTCTTGTGTATGATGGTTGGCGGTATTGTTTACAGGCCAATTTAAATAAATATTGAATATCTAGATCACTTCCTTCTCTCTGACACAGATGCAACCTTGCTCTTCCCTATCTATTTATACTCCAGATTAGTTTATGTGTGATCATGACTGTAAACATTACCCATGTGCCATGTATATTGGCAGTAAGATAGTAAACATGGTTGTGCCATGTAGTCATGCAAGATTTCTTTCAGTTTTCTTCAAGACGTAAAAAAAAAATGTAATCTGAATTACTGATTTTAATTTGGCATATTTGATTATTTTTCTGGACATCCCTGCGTGGGTTCACTTAGTCAATCAATACTTACAGTTTTTTACAAAGTCTACTTGTTAAGGAAAACTCACTAATAATTTTCTTCTTCCCTTCATTATTTCTTTATCTTTAGTATGTATTAAGTATACAAAACAATGTACATCATCATGGCATGTTCATGGGTGCATAAGGTACAATGACCTTCATATTCATTCCCTATTGCCCACTCTTGCTTGCCTTTCTGCTGGTCCCCTTCTTCTTCCCAAGCAGTTTCTCTTCTATTTTCAATTGTTATTTTTTAATGCAAAATTCATATTTGAGGGAAAACACTCAGTTCTGTCTTTCTGACTCTGACTTGTTTAGTTTAACATGATGATCTCCAGTTCCATCAATTTTCCTGTAAGTGATACAATTTTGCTCATCAAATAATACTCTATGTGTGCATATATGCGTATTTATGCTACTTTTAGTTATCCATTCATATATGAATGGACACCTAGGTTGAAATAATAACTTTGCTATTGTGAGCAGTACCACCATGAACTTGGGTGTGCAGGCATCTCTGTTGTGTGCTGACTTTGATTGCATTCGGTACCCAGGAGTGCAATATCTGGATCATATGTTGTTCTATTTTTAGTTTGTGGAGGAATCTTCATGGCAGTCATCACAGTAATTGAACTTAGTTATTGAACTAACATATTCCCACTGCCTGTAGAGCCCACTAAATCTGCATCTCCACTATAATCTGTGATGTTTGTTCTCTTGATCACCTTCATTTTGAGTGTAGTGAGACAGACTCTCAACATACCTTTGTTTGCTTGTTTATTTTTGTAGTGCTGAACATGGAGCCCAGGGACTTTACATGGAGGCACATGCAGGACTAATAGGTAGTCCATCCATATAGTTTGATTTGCATTTGTTGATGACTGAGGATGATAGATATTTTCATACCTTTCTTGGCCATTTGCTCTTCTTTAAGAACTCTTCACTCATTTGCTCATGCACTGGCTGGGTTATATGTTACCTTATGTTTCGTTGCTCAAGTTCTGTATGTATTCTTTTTTTCATTGAAAATTCATATGCAGACACACCCCTCTGTGTACTCTATATAATCTGGTTTCAGAAGGGGAGCTGGTCCAAGTTTCCTCCAGTTGTGTGTGCAGTGTCTCCACTCTCTGTGTTGTGTGTGCAGTGTCTCCACTCTCCATGTTGTGTGCAGTGTCTCCACTCTCTGTGTTGTGTGTGCAGTGTCTCCACTCTCTGTGTTTGTTGTGTGCAGTGTCTCCACTCTCCATGTTGTGTGCAGTGTCTCCACTCTGTATGTTGTGTGCAGTGTCTCCACTTCTCGTATGCATGTGTTGTGTGTGCAGTGTCTCCACTCTCTAGTGTTGTGTGTGTGCAGTTCTCCACTCTCCTATGTTGTGTGTGCAGTGTCTCCACTCTGTATGTTGTGTGCAGTGTCTCCACTCTCCTATGCTGTGTGTGCAGTGTCTCCACTCTCTATGTTGTGTGTGCAGTGTCTCCACTCTCTATGTTGTGTGTGCAGTGTCTCCACTCTCTATGTTGTGTGTGCAGTGTCTCCACTCTCCATGTTGTGTGTGCAGTGTCTCCACTCTGTATGTTGTGTGCAGTGTCTCCACTCTGTATGTTGTGTGCAGTGTCTCCACTCTCCATGTTTTGTGTGCAGTGTCTCCACTCTGTATGTTGTGTGCAGTGTCTCCACTCTGTATGTTGTGTGCAGTGTCTCCACTCTCTGTATGTTGTGTGTGCAGTGTCTCCACTCTGTATGTTGTGTGCAGTGTCTCCACTCTCCATTGTTGTGTGCAGTGTCTCCACTCTCCATGTTGTGTGCAGTGTCTCCACTCTCTCATGTGTGTGCATTCTCCACTCTCCATGTTGTGTGTGCAGTGTCTCCACTCTCGTCATGTTGTGTTGCAGTGTCTCCACTCTCTGTGTTGTGTGCAGTGTCTCCACTCTCCATGTTGTGTGCAGTGTCTCCACTGATCTCCACTGTTGTTGTGTGCAGTGTCTCCACTCTCCATGTTGTGTTGCAGTGTCTCCACTCTCTTCTCTGTTTGTGTGCAGTGTCTCCACTCTCCATGTTGTTGTGTGCAGTGTCTCCACTCTGTATGTTGTGTGCAGTGTCTCTCCACTCTCTATGTTTTGTGTGCAGTGTCTCCACTCTCCATGTGTTGTGTGCAGTGTCTCCACTCTCTGTGTTGTGTGCAGTGTCTCCACTCTCCATGTTGTGTGCAGTGTCTCCACTCATCTCCTGTTTGTGTGCAGTGTCTCCACTCTCCATGTTGTGTGTTCAGTGTCTCCACTCTCCCTGTTGTGTGCAGTGTCTCCACTCTGTATGTTGTGTGCAGTGTCTCCACTCTGTATGTTGTGTGCAGTGTCTCCACTCTGTATGTTGTGTGCAGTGTCTCCACTCTCTATGTTGTGTGTGCAGTGTCTCCACTCTGTATGTTGTGTGCAGTGTCTCCACTCTGTATGTTGTGTGCAGTGTCTCCACTCTCTATGTTGTGTGCAGTGTCTCCACTCTCTATGATGTGTGCAGTGTCTCCACTCTCTATATCGTTTTCTTTCCAACACTATGTTTTTTGTGTTCATGGAATCCCACTTGTCAGTTCCTCCTCCTATTTCCCCAGCTAGAGGAATGTTTTCAGCAACTCACTGCATACTCCTGGACCCGGACATTTCTTGCTCTAGTACTTTCAAAGTTTAAGGTCTTACTTTAAGATCTTTGTTCATTTTGAGTTGATTTGTTATACAACACAGGAGAAGAGAATCAGGTTTCCATCTTTGACAGTTGTAGATCTGTTTCCCCCCAGCCAATATTTGTTAAAGAAGAAAACAGATGACAAGCATTGACAAGTGTAAGGAGAAAAAGAGCCTTTGCTGACCACTGGAGGTGAATGTGCCCAGCCACTATGGGAATTAGTACGAGGTTTCTCATGAAAACAAAAACAGAACTACCATTTGACCCAGCTCTACTTTTCTTGGGTATGTACTCTACATTTATTCTTAACTCTACAAACCACAGGAATACTTGCACATCTGTGTTTATTGCTGTCCTATTCAAAATAGCCAGTAAATTCAGCTAGTCTAGATGCTCATCAACAGAGGGATAAAGGAAATGTGGTACAATGTACAATGGAATTTTTATGCAGCTGTAAAGAAAAATGAAATCATGAAATTTAAAGGTAAACTGACAGAGCTAGAATTAGATACTGCATGTTTTGTTTTCTGTCTAGAATCTAGATGTAAAATTCATACCTATAGGTGTGTGTATGTGTGTGTGTGTGTGTGTGTGTGTGTGTGTGTGTGTGTGTGTGCAGATCAGGAAACTTGGAAAAGGGATCATGAAAGGAGAAGAGGAGCACTCTGGCCAGGGAAACACATAGACTAACTGCAGGTTTTCATCCTTCCTCCTCTCACTCAAATCCATTCCCCAGTCCCATCCCCAGCTCTGTAACAGACCACCCATGGCAGCCTCTCCCTCCTGTCTGCCCCCAGTTCCAGTAGATCACATGGGTCTTCCCCTCTGAACTTCCTTCTTCCCACTCATCCTTTTATCCCAGCCCCAGATCTGTCAGCATTCCCTGGGAACCCACAGGCCACTCCAGCCAGGGAAGCAAGTAGGCTAGCTGCAGATCTTCACCTCACTCTCCTCTCCTTGAACCCCAACCCTCCAGTCTCACAGAACTCTGTAACAGACCACCTGCTGCTGCCCCCTCCTCTTTGCCCTTCCTCCAGTGGATCACAGATCTTCCCTTCTAACCTTCCTCCCCATTATTCTTTTATTCAAGCCCCCTACTCCTGCAGGCAATCCCTGAGAACCCACCAGGCAAGCATGCCAGAGAAGTGATCCTCCCCTCCATATCCAGTTCCCAGCCCTGTATCATACTACCTGTTGTAACCTCTCCTCACTCCCTGCCTCCATTCGCAAGTGACTAAGCAGATCCTGGTGGATCACCCTGCTTTCCTCCCTCCTGTGGACCTCCTTTGCTCTCCCCAGCCCACCCCTATTCCTGGTGTCAGATACCAATACCTAGAAACATATTATACACAGAACTCTCAGAGGCCACACCTAAGAAGATCCCAGAATTTCCTACCAGGCAACACACAGCCACCACCCCCTTCTAAGAACTGGAGAGGACAACAGAAACCAAGAACAAAATACCCACCCAACAAAGACAAGAACAAACATTAGCACCTAGGTTTTCAATCTACCTAATCCCAGAGTTCTAGAAGCCAGCATAAAAACAAAATTAATAATAATTCTAGCCAAGACATTGTGTCTCTACTAGAGCCCAACAGCCCTACCAGAGTAGACCCTGAGAATAGCTGAAGGACAAAACAAAGGCCTTAAAATGCCCTTTATGAATATGATACAGGTCCTTAAAGAGGACATGAGTAAATCTCTTAAAGAAATCTACTAAAATGCAAACAAACAGAAGAAGGAAATGAATAAAAGAGTGCAAGACCTGAAAGTCAAAAAGTCAAAACAGAGTCAATAAAGAAAACACAAACGAAAGGAAATCTGGAAATGAAAAATTTAGGAATTTGAACAGGAACCTCAGAGTCAAGCCTCACCGACAGAATACAAGAGATGGAAGAGAAAAATCTTAGGCGTTGAAGATAGGATAGAAGAAATGGATACATAGGTCAATGAAAATGGTAACTCTAAAAAGCTCCTGTTACAAAACATCCAGGAAATCTGGGACACTATGAAAAGACTAATTAAGAATAATAGGAATAGATGAAGAAAAAGAAACTCAAGTAAAAGGCACAGAAAATATTTTCAGCAAAATCAAGTAATAATATTTAAGAAGGAGATGCCAATAAGGGTCCAAGAAGCATACAGGACACAAGATAGACTGGACCCAAGAAGAATGTCTTTTTGGCACAAAATAATCAAAACACCAAATGTACTGAGCATAGAAAGACTATCAGAAGCTACACAGGAAAAAGACTAAATAACACATAAAGGCAGACCTTTATTAGAGTATCCCCTGACTTCTCAGTGGAGACTCTAAATGCAGGAAGGCTTGGCCAGACAACTGTCCTGCAGACTGTAGGTTCCCTGTTTCATGTCATGTGAGCTTTTCTTTTCTTTTTAAAATTTTATCTTATTCTTCATTTTATTTTTATCTTAATTACACACACACACACACACACACACACACACACACACACACACAATCTTTTGTATTATGGCTTCCAAATTAGTGTTTTTTTTAGTGGGGTTCCTGAGTGTAGAAATGAATGGGTCTCTGCATCTATATCTGTTTCTTGTGTCTTTTCTTGGGCTCTTTTCTTTCTGTTTGTTTTGTTCTATTCTGATGTATTTGTCTTTGTTTTTCTTATTTTATTTCATTATGTGTTCTTGGATTCTGATTGAGAATATGTTATAGAGTATTTTTGCATCAATGTTCATGAAGGAAATTGGTCTGTAATTCTTTCTTTGTTGAGTCTGTGTGTGGTTTGGGTATTTGGGTGACTGTGGCCTCATAAAAAGAATTTGGCAATGTTCCTTCTGTTTCTATTTTATGGACTAATTTTAGGAGTGTTGGCATTAGCTATTCTTTGAAAGTGTGATAGAATACTGCACTAAAATCATCTGGTCCTGAGCTTTTTCTCTTTCTTTCTTTTTGTTTCTTTCTCTTTCTTTTCTCTTTTTTCTTTTTTTTTTCTTTCTTTCTTTCTTTCTTTCTTTCTTTCTTTCTTTCTTTCTTTCTTTCTTTCTTTCTTTCTTTCTATGTTACTGTTGGGAGATTTTAATGACTTTCTATTTTCTTAAGTCTGAGCCCTCTGAAACTGTGAACAAATAAATCTTCTCTCCCTTAAGCTGTGTCATCCAGGTATTTTGGTCACAGCTACAGTAAACTAATGTAGGATCTCTAATATCTGCAAAAATCCCTTCACCTTTGATATAATTGATCATACTTTAGTCACAGTAGTACTGGCTCTTCATATTTTCTATCTTCTTATGGTTAGAAGAAAGTTCAAAGTTTACCATCCAGTCTCAGAAAGATGAATATCACACTTTCCTCTTCAATTGTGTGTCCCCTACATGATAGGGTCCTAAAATCATATGTGCACAGATAACATAAAAAGCAAAGCCAAGGAACAAATGGACAGGGAAGGACTTGAAGGGTAATGGGGTCTGGGAGAATGTGCCCAGTGTGCCAATAGATTCTTGCATGAAAATAGCTTTGTGTAACTCTGGGCAATAAAAATTTAAGAAAAAAAAACAAGAAAATAAGCACCACACCCTACTTTCTGTATCTTTTGTAAGGATCTATCTGCAAAGGGAACTAATTTTTTCATCCCACCTTTAACTCGGGTCTATAAGCCAATTAAACTGCTCTAGAGAGTGGGTCTTTCCTCTGGAGAATAAATAACATTTATCTTCAGTAACTATATGGGCCCTGAAAGAAGTTAATACCATTTCATTGATTATTTATTTTCCAGACTCATGTACAATCAGCAATTTCTGCCTGCAGATGGCTGATGCTGGAGGGCAGATGAATAAGGCTGAGGATTCTTCTTACTATTACTGGCTTCATTCCATTTTGGACAGCCACCCAGAAGAAATTGTGATGGTGATAAACAACTAACATTGTCTTCTATATTTTATTTTAAGAACTTTTCAAATAGCATCTGTCCTAGACAAAGTTCAAGCTAATTTACAAGTGTGAAAAAAACTTTATCATGAAAGAAATAATCTTCCTAATATATTTTTATATGTGTTTGGCAAATTTAAGGTTGAGTACATTATAAAAATGAGGATCAAAAGTGTTATTTAACAACCTGTTACCCTAAGGGCATTTTTAACTTTGGCTTGATTCTCTCAGTATTCCTGGCCTTGAAAAATACTGCCTCACAATACTTACTTTTGTTTGAAGAACTCTGATGCCATTCACTCCCTGAGCAGAGTAGTCTAATAATGACCACGAGGGACTTTCTCTAAATCATACATTTCCTGTGTCTCAGTGTGACATCATTTCTTTGAAGAGGCTGCACTTGACACCTACAGCTCTCATTTTCTTTGTAGTACATTTTGGTACCTAAAATTATGTGATTGATCATGCCTCCCATCCCAGGTAAACTGGATGAAGGCAAGAGTCTTTCCTGCCACCTTCCCATGGATGTGCAGCTCTCTGGTGCAGCAGTGTTTATATTCTAGTTGTGAGTTTTCCCTCGGATGTTCATGCCACCTGCTCCTTCACATTCTTCCTGGCTGAGCTTAAGACTCCTCTCTGAGGGAGCCCTTAGACACAATGCACAAAGCCACCTCCTTAAATTACTACGCATTCCCATGAGGACCTTTATTGAAAAGAAAAATTATTTCAGTTAGCTGGGCAGAATGTTTATTTTGGTAGAGGAACACAGAAGACTCTCAGTGTATGTAGGCTAGTCTTCACTTCGCAACCTGCCTGCCTTGTTTCTTAAGTGCCGAGAGATGTGTTATCAAAATGTGGGGACTTCTAGAGAAACAAGCGCATACCCAAGGAGGAAGCGAAGCTATTTTGCAGAGCTGATCCAAGGGTGCTGGCTGCCAAGAATGAGTCTGCCTTTGGTGCCATGTGTCACCGTGTTGACCCTGCTCCTGCTGAAGAACAGAAGGGAGGGGAATAGAGCAGAAGGGAGAATGGGGAGAGGGGGGCAACAAAAGCAATCACTGCTTTCCCCCTTTGCACCACCATCATTGGGTTCAAATCCGGGTGCAGCTGTTCTCTCATTCCTAGAACCCAAGGCAACAACTCATCTCTAGCAAAGGAGACCGACTGAAGACTCCTCTAAGGAGAGCCAGTCTTTTTCTGTTGACCAAACCTCTGAAAACTTCTGAAATGCTTATTACACTTTATTAACTTTTATTAATAAACTTAATAATGATTTATTAACTATTATACTTTAATAATAAACTCCTTGATTTTAATATAGTAAAAGGAGAGTCAGATTCTGACCTATAAGAAAGCAAGTTTTGTTTTCTTATTTGCCAGCTCGGGGAGTTTTGAGGTCTTAAGGACATTTGTGATTATATTAGGCCTACTTGTATAATAAGATAATTTCCTCCCACTTGCGATTTGTACCCTCTCTTCTGTGCTATATAAGGTAACCTATTCTTAGATTCTGGAAAAGTGGGGTCTGGGATTTGTATTGGTTACTTTTCTTTTGCTGTGATAAAATACCATGACCAAGGCAACTTCTAGATGGGAGAGTTCATTTGGGCTTGTAATTGCAGATGGACCATGACGGCAGCAAAGTGTGACTGTAAGCATCAGGGATGGCAGCCAGAGTAGAATGTTGAGAGACCACACATCCTCAACCGTAAGCACCAAGCAGAGAGAGTGAACTGGCAATGGAACAGGGCCTTTTTGGCTAAGCCCACCAACCCCTAGTGATGTATTTCCTCCGGCGAGGCTGCATCACCTAAACCTCCTCCAACAGTGCCACTGGGGGCAAAGTGTTCAAATGCCTGAGACTAGGGGGGGACATTTCTCATTCAAACCACTACTGACATCTTTTGGGGTTGGTATTTTACCTGTCACTGTGATCTTGTCTGTCTTCAGCCTTATATATTCAATGTCTTAAATGGTTTCTGCTTCAGACTCAATAAACATTACTAAAATGAAAGAACATGGATGTAACAGGCTTTCCTGGACCACCAGCTCCCAAATCATGACACAGAAACTTAATATTAATTATGAATACTAAGCCTTAGCTTAGACTTGTTTCTAGCTAGCTTTTTTTACTTAAATTAACCCATTTCTGTCAGTCTATGTGCTTTCCTGATTGTTTACCTCATCCATGTACCCTCCATCCTGCTTTCCTTGTCTAGCTGGCTGACTCCCCCTTTTCCTCTGCCTATTGGCCATTTAGCCTTTTTTTATTAGATCAATCAGGTGCCTTAGGCAGGCAAGGTGAAACAGCAACACATCTTTACATAATTAAATAAATGCAGCACAAACAAATAAAACACATCTTTATGTAGTTAAACAATTATTCTGCAACACAAACAAATGCAATACATCTTTACTTAGTTAAACAAATGTTCCATTCCACAACACTTAGATAATGGTAGGGTAAGGCAAGTCCTACGTTCCTTTTTGTCTTATCTTAGCCTGGCTCATCTGAGACATAATTTAGCTGTAGAAGGGGAGTTCATATTACATTAATCTATTAACAACTGATAAATGAACTGGGAGTCTTTTATTTATTTTTCTATTATCAGGTTAATACAGTACAAATTCTTATCCGAATAGTGAAATGTTTCATTGAGGCTTGCCCAGTAATTGAGTAAAACCAAACTTATTATAAGCCACAGTCATCCTAGGGTCCCCCCTGCTATATAGCCTCCCTGGTTCTGTGGGTTGAAGTCTGATTGTTCTTTGCTTTATATCTAGAATCTACTTATGAGTGAGTACATACCATGTTTGTCCTTCTGGGTTTGGGTTACTTCACTCAGGGATGATATTTTCTAGTTCCATCCATTTGCCTGCAAATTTCATGATGTCATTGTTTTTCTCTGCTGGGTAGTACTCCATTGTGTATATGTACCACATTTTCTTAATCTATTCTTCAATTGACAAGCATCTACCAGATGTTTCCGGTTGTTTCCCGGTTCTGGCTATTATGAATAGTGCTGCTATGAACATAGTTGAGCATGTATTTTTGTGGTATGGAACACTCCTCCACTGTTGGTGGGAATGCAAACTTGTATAACCACTGGGGAAATCAGTATGGTGGTTTCTCAGAAAATTGGAAATCAATCTACCTCAAGACCCAGCCATACCACTCTTGGGCATATACCCAAGGAATGCTCAATCATACCACAATGAACTGGGAGTCTTTACCCATAAATATCCCCAAATGTAAACTGTGCATTCAGCTATGATTTTATTTGGAATGTTGGCTCCATATATTCTACCTGCTCTGGCCATTGGAGCACTCATTATTGACAGTCTCATGTAGATCCAGGAACTCTGAGAAATGAAGAGCAGCTCTTACAAACAAATGAAGAAGCTCCCAATTTGATTACATCACAACACTGCAATCACTCAGACAACTGAAACCTTGTACTTGTTCTTTTTCCTCAGTGAACTCATTAGACACAAGCACACAGTGCACGAGAGCAGACTGAGCCCCACACAGTGATCATGACAGCTCTTCTCAAAGGTCAGTTTGAATAACATGCAATTGAAATCATTGTTTCCATGCACCATAACCTGTGGTTGAATAATGCTAAACAACTGTTACATTCTAAAGGGAAACAGCCACAGTATTAGGAAGCTATTTCTAACTTGCTGACTTGAAGGTCTGATCTGCAGCTCAGTGGTAGAGCACTTGTTTCACATGTGTGAGCACCTCGGGTTAACCCCAGTCCTTAAACATACAAATGTCTAAGGCAAAAGACTTGTCTCGAGTCAGACAGTTATGTCTCTGCCTGCCAACACTGGTATCATTTTGCTGACATAATTTTTGTCACCTCATTCTTTCCCTAAGTGTTGGGGTAATTTGGTGAAAATGTTAAGAGAATTCTTCTAAACTTACACAGAATATCAGTTATCTGACTGTTGATACAGAATATATACAAACACACAGAATTCTCTTTTTATCTTCTAGAGCCAGGGATACCAGTCAAAAAAATTCACAGGGATGTTTCACAGGCATTGCTAAAGTTGATAACATCTAGATTCTCTAATAAGGTTTCTCATTTTGCAGATACCCAGGCCAAGACATTGTCATCAACTGCAGTCTTTTTGGTCCCTTTCTACCCAATGGTCGGGAGGCATCCACAATCCTAACGTAAGTATAAGCTTGCCATTGTGGTATCACGATCTATAGCTTTAGATCCCCCCGTTGTCCATGTGCTAAGTTTATGTCTGTACGTTTTTTTGTCATTCTTCTTGTGTTTTCTGCCCTCGCCCCTTATCATACACAATACAATTAAGCCATTGCTAGCTGATAGTCTTCTGTTACAGCCAAGAAAATAGGTTTTTCTACTAAATTAATTCATACCACAATATGACTGAGTATATTACTTATATTTTGAAAGTAGGACATGTATCCAAAGTGATTTTTTTTTTCAGGAAGTAGGAACTGTACCAGTTTTGTTCATTCTCAGGCCCCCAACACAGTGCCTGACAAGAACTGAGTATGCTGTTCAGGAGACCAGAACGTGTAGCTCTCAGTTAGGGGCTCATCTTGGGGTCCATGTTTTTCTTCCACTGCTGCAGCCTTATCTTTGGTAAGGCCTTTGCAACATTTGTTTGATATTCCCTCTGCATTCCTACAGATTTGCCTTATCTATATTCTTATGTAGTAACAAATTCACATAAGTGTTATGGGTTTCTGGAAAGTTCTTGCTTGGGAAATGGCTCTTTTTCCAATAGCCATTGTGAGGGGAGGGGTCGACCTTGATAAAAACAGGCATCTCTGAATAGGAAAGTGCAGTTCACCACAGTGTATGCCAATTGATCCAGAGTGCCGACTGAATTGGGCTTGAGGGCCACGTGTAGGGTACAGAGCCCGAGTTCAGGTTTCTGGTCTAGACTGTCACAGATATCATCTAATGGATTTGATGGGCTGTTTTCTCTTATTGCTTCCATATCATGCCCCAAAAAGATTCACCTGTGAAGCTTAAGGTCTTCAATTAAAGTAGTACTAAATTATTTCCCAAGAAAAATCAAGGTCAGCAGCCACTGCACAATTTTATAAGACTGTGACTGTGCTAACCACCTCCAGAAAACTGTTTCTAATTAAGCACACAAAGTGTCAGGTGTGTGGCTGCAGTGAGCAGCGCTAGAATTCAGTGCTATATATTTCATTGAGTTCAGCCCTGTACCAGGTGAAAGCTAAACACCAATAATACCATGGCCTCTGCTTAAGGGGAAAGGCATAATAACGCCCACCGGGGAAATGGAACAATTGGGACCCTGACTGTGTTGTGTCCCTGTTTCCTGGCCCTTCCTGCCCACCTTCCCCTTCCTTTACCACTCTCTCATTCTGGGGATAGACATGCACTGGCAGGGAGCATAAGAAGCTATGACGAAAGAAACAGGTAAACAGGTAAGAAGATAGAGAATTGGCCCAGAGGGCAAAGAAATGAATTGTTTAATTATAAAACCATATGTGGGGAAGTTTGTACAGGTGGACGATGGGTACAAAGAGGTGATGAGCCTGTGACTAACTTGGACATAAGTGAAAAAAAAAAATCATATCATCTCATTTTTTCCCTGGTTTATTTTGCCAGGTAGATGTGGCAGCTTTGAATTCTTTAGTGACCCCCCCTTTCTTGTTTCATATCTTTTTGGTTCATTTTCTTCTCTTCTTTACATAATTTTCAAGCCCCTACTTGAAACTTAATTTTTTTTTTTTTTTAGGCCCAGAGCTTGCACAGAACTCTGTAGCTCAGAGTAGTCTCAGTGACATCCCCAGTGTTCTTCACTTTTAAAGCACACCCATCCAAATCACAACATGGGACTGGCGAGCCAGGTAGAATCACATGTGTAAAAATTAACTCCTTGGCATGACTGTCAATGTCTCTCCTCTCAGAACACTACTGAACTCCACACAATACGGCTCGAGGGCTCTCTGCCTTTTGGTCTGTTTGAAATCTACCCCTTTACCTGCTTATCAGATAAATGTTATTGCGTTTGCCTAGGCAGCTATCTTAGTTAAATCTCTACTGGTGACATAAAACAACACAACCACAAACAACTTGGGGAGGAAAAGGCTTATTTGGTTTACACTTCCGCATGATATCATTGAAGAAAGTCAGGGCGGGAACTCAAGGCAGGAACCTGGCCTCAGGAACCGAAGCAGAAGCTGCAAAGGAGCACTGCTTACTGGCTTGCAGCCATGACTTGTTCAGCTCTCTGTCTTTATATACTCAGGACCACTTTGCCAGGGAATGTGGTGATATTGTGTTCCCCAAAATATTGTGCACCCTAATAAACTTATCTGGGGTCAGAGAACAGAACACCCACTAGATACAGAGGCCAGAAAATGGTGGCATGCACACCTTTAATCCTAGCATTTCTAAGGCAGAGATCCATCTGGATCTCTGTGAGTTCAAAGCCACACTGGAAACAGCCAAGCATGGTGACTCACGCCTTTAATCCCAGGAAGTGATGGCAGGAAGCAGAAAGGTATATAAGGTGTGAAAACCAGGAAATAGGCCTGGTTAAGCTTTTAGGCTTTTGAGCAGCACAGTTCAGCTGAGATCCATTCTGGATAAGGACTCAGAGGCTTCCAATCTGAGGAAACAGGATCACCTGAGGAATTGGCTAGGTGAGGTGGCTGTGGCTTGTTCTGCTTCTCAGATCTTCCCAATACCTAGCTCCAGGTTTGTTTTTATTAATAAGAACTTTTAAGATTCCTACTACAAGGGATGGCACTACCCACAGTGATCTGGGCTCTTCCACATCGTCCGTAAATCAAGAAAATTCCCCAGAGGCTTTTCAATAGGCCAATCAATTGAAGTTCAATGGGTGATGCCGTTCTGTATGCTGTGAATATGTGTTGCTCTAATTGGCTGATAAATAAAGCTGTTTGGCCAACGGTGAGGCAGAATAAGGTTAGGTGGGACATTCTAACTAGAGAGGAAAAATGGAGAGAAAGAACAGAGGAGACACTGCCAGCCACTGCCATGAGAAGCAAGATGTAAAGATACTGGTAAGCCATGAGCCACGTGGCAAAGTATAGATTTATAGAAATGGGTTAATTTAAGATGTAAGAAGTAGCTAGTGAGAAGCCTGCGCCAATAGGCCATACAATTTGTAATTAATATAAGCCTCTGTGTGTTCATTTGGGTCTGAGCGGCTACAGGACCCCAGGACCTCAGGACCGGGGGAGCTGGGTGGGACCAGGAAAATTTCAGCTACAGAAGTTGCCTCCCCCTAAATGACTTTAACTTGTGTCAAATTGACATAAAAATCAGCAAGGACAGCCATCATCCTATTTTCTCCTTTCTGTGTCTGTGCTATTTTTTCATCAAATGAATGTAAACCTCATAAATCCTATGATCTATTTCTATGTCAAAGGCTTAATGTAAATGGTGTTTCAGGGTGCAGTTATGGAGAAGCAAGGGGAGGGGGCTGACTTTATGAGTGACTTTATCCACCAGCGATTTTACGGCATTATTGGGAGGTGATGGAAACATTTGGACATGGCCCTTGATCAATGTAGGCATGACTTTGATGTATGAATCTTGTCCCCGCTTTTTGTTTTCTGTGACTCTCTGCTTCCTAGCCACCATGAGGTAACTCTCTACCACAGGCTTGGACGGCCGTGGACTTTACTGACTCAGCCATCTTCCTAGTCCCTGTCTACACAATATTAAAAGAATATCTACAAATGGCTATCAGGAACATGAAACAAAATATGTAATGTTCGAGTAAATCAAAATCTGAAATATCACATTTCATCATTATCATTATCAGAAAAAGCAAGAGATAAGGTGTGGAGAAAAGGGCATTCTGGAATAGTCTTCAGGAATGTACATTAGCACAATTAATATGAAAAACACTTTATAGATCTTAAAAAGTTAAAAATGGAACTACTATATTATTTAAAAGTCCCACAACTATGTATCTCTTAAAAGAAAATTAAGTAAAGATGTTGAGAAAATATATGGATTCCCATGTTAATTATATCATTATTCACAATAGCCATGAAATAGAAACAAATAAAAGTCCTGTGTGTCCATGAAGTGACAAATAAAGACAATGTGGTCTGTCTACACAGTGAAGTACCATGTAACCATAGAAAGAAGAGAATCCATGATATATAGTAACATGATATACAGCAAGTCCTATATGATTTCATTCATGTGTGGAATGTACAAAGAAGAAGATAATCTCATAGAAATAGAGAGTAGAATAGTTGTCACCAGACACCAGTGAAATGAGAGGAGAGAGATTGGTAGAAAGATTGTTTCCTGGGTACTAAGTTATAGTGAGATGGAAGAAAGAAGACCTTGTGTTTTATTTCACAGTGGGGTGACTATTGTTAAAACAATAATACCATGTGTATACATGTGTACAAATAGGTACAACCTAACTGCTTTCACCATGAAGAAGGTAGCTGTTTATGAAGATGTATGCTTGCCTTAGTTTGAATATCATACTGCATATGCATGTATTGAAATGCCACATTACAGCAATGTAACTGTGCATTTTTAAGTATCAGTTAAAAATAACAATCCAATTATTCATATTTACAAATAACAGAACTTGGTTTAATACTTGTTTTCACTGTAGTTAGTTATTTCTTTTTTGGTCTGTTTAATCGCCCTCTTTTGAAATTGTCCTTACAACTCCTTTTGATGATTATAGGAGATTAAGAGAAGTAGAGAGAAGCTTGACATTGCTAACATTTCTATAGCAAATATATTTTTTGGACACTGCCAATACTAGCTCATTTTCATAAGAATGTCTTGCCATTACTATTGGGATTTAAAATTTTCTTAACATTACAGAAAAATAAAAACATTTGAGCCACAAGTGTTTCATGAAAAAAATGTATGATTCCATATTTAACCTTGTTTAGCACTTTTTAAATTGTATTTTAAATTTTCATATGTATGTGCTGTGTTTACATAATTTCTCCCCCTCCCTTTGAACTGCCCTCACCCCATCACTTTCCAATTCATGGTCTCTTTTTTTTTCTTAATTATTATTGTTACACACATACATACACAACTAATTACATAATATAATCTGCTGAGTCCCTTAGTGCTGCAAATAGCTATATGTTTTTAGGGCTGGCCACTCAGGATTAGATAACCAATTAAAGGGTTCATCTCTGTGGAGATAACTTCTCCCTTTCTCAGCAGTCATCAATTGCCCGTAGCTCTTCATGGGGCTCCATGAAATTTCCCTCATCCACACTGTCATATCTGCTAATGCTCTTGTGCTGGTCTTGCTTAGGTGACCATATTGTGGATAAGTTATGGGTATAGCTTTCTTGTTATATACAGAAGCCACAATTTTACAACAGACTTCTGGTTCCTTTGGCTCTTATAGTCTTTCTGCCTGCTCTTCTGAGATATTCCCTGAGCATGGGTACAGGAGTTGTTCTGTAGATACAGTCATTGTGGTGGGCATTATTTCCTGCATTTTGACCAGCTATAGATCTCTGTGATGGGCTTCATCTGTGGCAAAAGGGAGCTTTTTTGATGGGGCGGTGTGTGTGTGTGTGTGTGTGTTGTGTGTGTGTGTGTGTGTGATAAACTTATCTGACTGGAACCAGGGTAAGCAACCTGAGTAAGGCCTCTGGGTTGGATGTCATGGATACCAGGATAGAGTTAGGCAATCTGACCAGACTGGGCTTATGGATAAGATGTGCAACTGAGAATACAGCTGAGGAGTGTGAAATGCCCTTGTTTAGCTCTGTAGAACTATTACGTTAAAAAAGAAAAACTGAACGAGGGCTGGGAATATAGCTCAGTTGCCTTGCCCAGCATGCATCAGCATCTGGATTTCACCTCAGTAGCTCAAACTAGGCATGGTGGTCCATGCCTTTAGCCCCAGCATTTCAAAGGTGGAGGCAGTAAGATCAGAAGTTTAAGGTCACCCTTAGATAGTGAATTCAAAGCTAACCTGGGCTGCTGAGATCCTGTCAAAAACAAAAAACTGAATGAAGCAAATGTAGTTCTAGACTACAAATTATACAACACAGACAGCCTTTTAAATATACCATACTTGGTTGCTATTTATCATCAAACAAACCCAAATGTTTTGTAGTGTATGAATACTTTAAAATAAACTAGTGTCTGAGAACAGAGTTGAAGTCAATAGTTTGCAAAACATCTCTGTGTTTCTCTATATTCATTTAGCTACTGGTACAATCTTTTTTTCAATGAATGAAACAGATCTGAGCACATTCAATAAAGGAAAGCAAAAATTACCAGGTTTGGACTTCCCTTCACAGCCAGAAAGATTCTGTTGAGTCTGCCAGCAGGGGATTTTGCGTATTAATACCCCACCTGGAAGAGCTGACATGTTGAAAATGAGATTAACACTTCCCTGTTTTACATTAACTAAGGCTAAAGTGTCATTTGCCTTATCAGGAGAAATATTCAATGCTGAAGTGATAGGGTTGAGAACAAGGTATGGTGTTAAGAAAAATGTTAAAAATATGAAGTAGGATGTTTGCTGTGGTGTAGTGATTCTTTGAAGATAAATACCCTATGTGGATAAGAGCGCAAAATAATAAGGATGACTCAAAAGCTAATATAAACACATGTAGCACATCAACTCCAAGTTCCAAGCCAATGCAAGTGACACAGAAATAATTTGTTAGTGATTTAATGTTTTTAGAAGTAGGACATGAATCCACTGTGTCCAGGGCACTAATTCCAAGGTATTTGTTGCCAATTTCAGAGCAGCCTAGAAACAGAAGAGTAAATGAAAATGTTTTAGTCATTCCAATATAAGGTATCACTGTCTTCATTCTTTAATTTCAACAATCCATACTTGTTATGATTTTTACTAAGTAAGTGTTTAGCATAAATATCCAAAAATTTTAATAGAGGGAAGCCTTAAAATACTGTAAGATCTAAATGAAAATGGGGTGGCGCACGTGGTCAAGAGCGATTTTCTCAGGCCAAGGAGGTGGGACATGGACTTCACTCAGTAGCTTCACTGGGTGGGACTAGGTATTGTTAGAAAAGCTAAACTGGAGAACGTGAGTCCGTTGTGTTCCATGACGCGAGGTGTGGCTGTGCAGGAAGACAACAGCCACATACGGAGTAGAAACCCAACTCCAGTAGATGACCGAAGAGCGCTGCTCTATGAGGATTTGGCTCCATTTCCCAGAGGGCATGGGCAGGATGCTAACAGGTCAGATAGGAAATGGGCGGAGCTTTCTAGGTAGAATGGACAGATACACTACTTTTGATTTCATGGGGATGTAGGACATTATAGTTAAACAGGCAGCTAACATGAGGCAATAACAGTGATGGTGTGTTATAGAAATGACTGTAAGACATCCACTTTTAACAGAAACTGTGTGTATACTGAAACTGTAGGTGGTGAACTTGTCAGCTTTTTTTTTTTTTTTTCATTGTAACAAAGGGGTAAGTAAACATAAAAAGAAAGGGTTTGTTTTGGCAAATGTTGAAGGCTTTGATCCAAGATCTATATTCTGTCTACTTTGGCCTGGTAGAAGAGAATGCTGCAAAGAAAGAGGAATCTCTTGGCCAGGCTGGGGAAAGGGAAAGAAAGGGGAGGAAACTGTGGTCCTCACAATTGCCTCTTAAAACCTCCTGCTTCAAAAGTTCTATCACTTCCAGTAGTGCCCACACGGGGGACATCCAGGTTCCATCATAGGCAAGAGAGGAGACAAAGAAATGGAATCTGGACTTTATTCTGCTTGTTAATTATCTACTATTCAAATATTAAAAATAAGACACACCAGTGGTTATTGTTTGTGTTTATATCAGACCATCTAATTGGTGCTGTCTTATGGAGTCTCAAGAAAAGGTGGGAAGGGATGAAAACACATGTGATTTTTTTTTTTTAAGGAAATTCCAGGCATGTGAAGTTGAAACCCTACTCTAACTACTTCCATTTATTGTCCCGAGGTGACTCTGGTCTGTATTATTCAAAAGGAGCTGGAGGGAGAGGCAGTTAAGGTAGCACAAAGTAAGGCAACTTAATGCTACCCAAGAGAGGTTGAAGAGGTCCTGGTTGTGGAGAAGATGATAATAGCAATGACAGCAATAACAAAGGAGTGCAGGGGTGGGGTGGGGTGGGGGTGGAGTTCCATAACTGGGGTGAGATGGGAAAAAAGGTAGAGGGGACCTTTGCAGGTGTTCCAGGAGGATTTCGTGTGATGCAGAGTAAGGACACTGGGCCATGAGGCACGACGTGCAAACACATCCTGGGAGTTCCCAAAGATGGAGGAGAATGCACATTGCATCTAGGACGGCCTAGAACAAATCCTCCAGGAAGTCTCATCTTTTTGTAACTAGACGTTTTGCAGCTGAGTTGGGGTGGGGATTGTTGGGGGGGGCAGTGAAAGAGGAGGGGAAAATCACTGAGAAAAATGAAACAGTCTGAAAGGTGGGAAAGACTATGAAGGTAAATGTTTACCTCTCAGCTGCTTTGTGTGTCTTGAAATGAAGCCGGTTTTGAATAGTGCTGCGTGTGTACTGTGGAATGTGGGCATTGTGAGCAAATTGACTGTCTCAAGATGATTTGACACATTTTGATTTCTACTTAGGAAAATATCTGTTAATCCTATTAGAAAGAGAGGAGAAGGGTCCTGAGAAGGCAAAAGATCAAACTTTTCTTTTTTACAGGTCTCCACATGGTATTCAAATATCTGCTATTTTCAGAAGACCTCATGCCTCATCACTGACCTGCTTGGCATGGCATCAAAATCCCTTCTCCACCTCTTCATCGCTTGCCTGGCACTGGCAGAAAGCAAGACAGGACTGCATGGCTGCCATCTCTGTGGCAAATGACGGGAGAAAATAAATCTTTTTTATGCTTTTCTCTTAGCGTAATTTTCCTTCTTTCTTCCTTCTTCCCTTTCCTGTTTCTATGACTCACTGTTTGCTAATATCCAACCACAGACCATTCTTTGTGTTTGGCAGAGGAAGCAGTTTTATTGTTTGGTAACTCCAGGGGGGATATGGTGTCTATGATGTTGTCTAGGCCCAATCTCCCCCAGGAAGGTTAACTACCTCCATCTTATTCTCAAGGGGAAAAATGCCAACCACAGACTCCCATGCCAGCCACCCTCTCTGTAGACAGGAAGCAGATCTGTTGCTGCCCAGAAGTATTTTTTTTTTTTTTTATCCTCCAATGGTGTTGCCTCCATGTTTTTTTTTTTTTTTTTTTTTGGGGGGGGGGGGGAACCAAGAGAAGTTATCTAGAATCTGAATCTACAGAGTGCAAATTATGAATGAGGAAAAAGGGAAGACTTTTTCCTCTCTAAGCTCTTTCTGGGTTCTGGAGCAGCATGTACACCGATCAAAGGCCTGCTCATCTGTCTCAAGGGCCAGTGCTGGAGCCCAGCATGCACCTAGAAATATGCACTCACAATCTTAGAAAACTGTGTTCATTAAACTCCACCGGCAGGTCCTCATCCAGAATCTGCTCCATGCCAAAGCAGCAGCTGCTGTTATCCCTTTATAGATCAGGCGGTAAAATAAGAGGGTGGGGCTGGCGGGAGGGAAGTCCGCACTTGTTTGGAGAAGAAGAAAAGGGAAAACACAGGGATTTCGTGTTCTCTCCTTTATGTTCTGAGTTGCCAGGACTGCCAGACCACTGAGAGACACAGGGCTTTTTAGCATTCACTGTATTTTCTCATCCACAGGGTAAGTGCTACACGCAACAACAAGAATTTTGAGCAAGACCACATAAATGTCTTTGGAACAGTGGCACACTGTCTTTTCTGTATTGCTCCTCTCTTGGTGCTAAGGAGGAAATAATAGTCATAACTGACATTATTGAGCACTTCCTAGGCGCCAAGCAGGTGGGTGCCACTTATGCCATTTCATTCTCTAAGATCCTGGGCAGTAGGTACAGGGGCTAGTGATGTCACAGTTTAGAAGGGTGAAGAAACTGATGGAGTAAGTAGCAGACGGGATTTGAACCGAGCCTTCAAAACTCGCTCTTCTTCTCTGCCGTAATCCCCTCTATAAATAGTTCCCTTGAAAGTATGGTTTTGTGGGTTTTCATTTAAGTTTTAGTGACTGCTCCTTAATAGTAGTTTTGCCATTATTGAATC
Organism: Peromyscus leucopus; assembly: GCF_004664715.2. NCBI lineage: Eukaryota > Metazoa > Chordata > Mammalia > Rodentia > Cricetidae > Peromyscus > Peromyscus leucopus. Next base: position 63,681,227 of record NC_051072.1, read on the forward strand.
ATTAAATTTTCCGCAATCAAACATAGGGTTTCTTGGAGACAGGGCCTGTGTCTCTCTTCCTTTGCATACCCCTGCGCTCTGAAAACAAAGCCTGCCCAGAAGGGGAGCTAAACAATTATTTGTTGGAAACACTTTGCATTCTACCGGTATCTAATAAAGCCCCTCTAAACAAGTTACTTGCCCAACACCGGGCTTCGCTCCTCTGGCGCCATCACGTTCTTGTTTTGTTTTCCAAAGGTTGATTTTGAGCTGGGAGGAACTGCAGTTGTCTTGTCACTTTAGCGTGATTTGAAAGTGAGAGTCTGTGTCGCGCTCGCGGCCTGCCAGCAATCAGGCCTCACACTCACGAGGCTCTGATTGTAGGAGTTGCCTTATTTTGCATTGATGAGGATGAGCCATGCTAGAGCATACAGACTGCACGACACAATCACTGAGTTCAGGATTAGTGAGGGGAATCAGGAATCCACTGAGCTGCATGGCAATTCAGCCCACATTAGAGTCACTCAGGCAAAATGACCCAAATTTGCAATGAGCACAATTAGCAATCCAAAGATGCATGTTAATTTGTGGCCTAATATTTTCAACATTTCCCTAAATTAAAAATAATAAATATACCCTTTTCTTGATGAGTCTGGGCATAAAAATAATTCAGAGGACTAAGGGATCGTAGGAAATGTGCAACCCCAGAAAAATGTAGATTTCTCTGGCTAACTGGCCACCTGCCAAAGTTCGTCATTAAATAGCTTTCTAGTGTCATCACCCTTTTGAAGGCAGTAGACAACAATTATATATGAGGATAACATAATAAATACAATAGCGATAAGACATGGGAAAGAAAAATTTAAACTTAAATAAAGGATTTGAAATTTATATTAGATATTAATATTTTTGAAGCTGTGTTTGGGTTACATGTGACCAGATATAGTTCAGGTATTTCAAAGTCCTGAAAGTACAAGCAATTGTGCAGGGTTTTATTAAAAGATTTTGTAATCAAGTCGAATGTTATCAAACCCTGGACTGTGTTTCCGCATGTTGACAGTCTATAGGTATTGAAATGCTCACCTATACTTTGGAGTGAGGGGGTGGGGGACACCACATTTTATAAAAATTGAATAAATGATCGTTCGAGCAAAAGCATGCAGTTCAAAAGCTAAACCTCCATTGGAGAGCAGAAAATTTAATGAGCTTTTAATGGAACGCAAGGCGCAGAGTAGTAAATTATTTGTTAGTTGACGATGCAATCAGCATGCTGATTAAGGTTGCTTGGTTTTTTACTAAACATTAACTGAATGAAAACGGGTCGTCCTTGTTCTGCTTGGGGGCTTTAAGGAAGCAAATGGACTTTCAGAACAGATTGTCAATAAAGGTGAGTGCACTCCAGGTGTCATTTGAATATGATGATAAAATACTAGTGATAAATATTAAAGCATTTTAAATCCACAATGTTCGTCTAGTGTATTGTGGACTCTGTTTAAAGAAACAGTGGGCCTTGGAGGGCCTGACAACCGTCCGTCCTTCCATCTCTCTCTAGAAAGGACTAACCAGATCTGCTTTTTTCTATCGCAAAAGAAAACAGGGGGGGTGTGCTTTGAAAATATAAACGAGCATCGACTCGGGGACTAGGAACTGCTTGGGAGTTTGGAATGTAACCTAAAGAGGGAGAGAGAGAGAGAGACACAGAGAGAGATCAAAACAAAGAAAAATATTCCTGCAGGAAATAAAGAAAACATGTGCCTGTCTGGATAGATTGAGATAAAAATTTAATTAAGCAGTTTCAATTTTCTGATGTTTAAAATTGCTATTAGAATATTTATAATTTTAAATTTGTAAATGATGGCATTGTGGGGATATGAGCATTGTGAGTCAGGCATTATATTCTGATTTATAGGGTCTGAAGGTTTGCAAAAGAACAAGGAATAAACAGGGAACAAATTGTGGAATTTGGGGCTATTAAGAATATTAATATGGAATTTGTAAAAATGTCTTTTACTATATTTTAGTCAGTCTTTATAGTAGTCATAATTTGTTTATAGCAGAGGTTTTTTTTGTTGTTGTTATTAAATCTGTTTAAATCAGTGGGTTGATTTTTTTTTCTTCTGAAACAAGGGTTTTTTGTTTGTTTTTCTTCCTGCCAATTGAAGAATTGTGGGTTTGTAGGTTAATTTTCTTCGAATAGCTACAAAGTCCTTTTTCTATAAATTCCAATTAGTTTTATCATTGGTGATTCTCTGGCAATGATCAGGTACCCTTAAAATCCGATAAATAAGTACTCTCACTTTTAACTATTCCTGTTTATGACCCAAGAGGTTAAAAGCCTTTGACTGCATTTGACTTCTGACCTCATATAAATGTTATCTTATCAGTCCCTGCTGTTAATTGTATTGAGTGCTTGTCCCTGATGGCTTTTAGATAAAGGTTGTGGTTTTTTTTTTTTTTTTTTTTTTTTTTTTTTTAATATATTTCCTATAGGAAACTAAAACCATTCACATTGTTCTGTGCCTAGTGCACTCTAGTCTACAAAGCTGTGAGGGAACTACTAGCAAACACAGTTATATTTGTATTTATTCTCTGCATTATTTTAAATATTGGCTTTATGGGTAGGATTTTATGATTAAAATACATATTTATTATAATTAACAATAGTCATTCCTAAAGATCATAATACTCTAGTGTGTTTGTCAAGAAGCTACACAGCTTCATATTGTCTCTTTAAAAAACAAAAACAAAAAAAAGAAAAAAAAAAAAATTATCTTTGATTTTGTACCAGCGTGAGATGAATAGAGAGATAATTTATGGAATCTTGTCTCCCCAGACTTCAGAAGTCTGCTTAATGAGAGAGTCATCAGTAAGATATATCTTCTTTAAAAAAATCAAAACAGCCGTGAATAGTGCCTTTGTTAACCTTTGGGAAAAGGTTCAGGCCCTGCTTTTACTGTCTGTCCTGAAAACTGAGAACAAGCATTGGGCCTTTGATTTATTTGCAACCGTGTGTGGTGTTCATATGTTCAAGTGTACATGTGTGTGAGTCAGTCACTGTGCAAATCCTAGTGCATCTGAATGCTGCATTTTAATCTCTCCACAACCTCCTCAGCACTGAGGACACTGCAGGCAGAGGTTGTGCCTCGGAGGAGAGGCTGCTTCATTTGCTAATGATCTACAGTGTGGCTCCCAAACAAAATATCACATTAATTTCTATGTGGAAAACAGGCTGTTGGGAGGGGAAGAAAGGAGAGGCAGCCATCTGGAGCCATTCTGCTTTGTAGACTCATTCTTCCTTCTACTAAGGCTCAATAGTTGGAATATTATCTTTATTTTTATTGGCCCACAACATAAAGCAGAGGCATATTTCAAAGACCTTTGTATTTGTGTTTGGGGTAGAAAGAAAGTTGTAACCTCTTTGGACTTTAAATAATAATATGACTATAGACAAAACTATACCTATTATCCTCTACCGTTTCATAAAAAATAATAACATATAAATGAAGCATATGCCACAGCTTGTGAGGACCTGCGCAGAACCTGTTCAGGAAACAAATGTCTATTTGGACCATTCGTTTGCTGCTTTCTAAAGGATTAATATGTCAGCAAAGTTATCTGCCCTTCCTCCCCGTCTGTCTTTTCCTCCCAGACATACTCTCACGCATGCACACAACACACACACATCGGAATGTTCCCCACCTTCAGTGACCTGGCAACTTCGAAACTTTCCTAAAACAGGAATTCTCTTTCTCTCAGTTCATAGCTGTTAGGTGAGCGTAAACAAAAAGAGCAGCTTTGTACATGGTCTGTTTCTTTCCGTGTGTAGGGAGAGATGCTGGGGCTCTGTCCCCACACTGTGTTCATCCTGCTCATTTCCCAGCAAAACACAGGTCTGACGCAGTTTGCCCCACATTTTCACTTCAACCATTGCTTTTCTTCAAGTGACTAGAGTTTAAGGTCTGCAAAGTCAGAGGAGAAAGACAAACCGCTGCAGGGGAGAAAAAAAGGAAACCAAGCCCAAAAGTGGAGATGGCATTCACTGCTCTCCACGTTCTCAGTGTTTTCTCTGCAGTTTTAACACAAAAGCGCTCCCTCCCCTATTTTGTGTGTTAAAGAGAGAGGACACAAGGAAGAGGTGAAACAGGAATTTGGAAAGACAGGGCGAGCATTTCTCCTCTGAATGTCCAGCATGAGTCAACAGGAGGGAGACACTCTACAGTTTAATATTAATTTGAGGTTTGTTTTTTTTTTTTTTTTAGATAGAAAGGAATAAAAGTTGACTTTAAGCACATTATCACATTTGCTGAACTTTTATTGATCAATATTGCCTCCTTTTTATATATTTAGAAGTCCACAGTTTGCTGTCCCCAAAATTAGGAGGACAAGTTTGCTATGTCCCCATGAGAAGGGCATGAACAGACCAGTAACAAATTATTGTCCAATTCACATATTTAACTGAAGAAACTGTGAACTTTTACTCCTTAATGTTACTAACCTGAAATAATTTTCCTAAACAGTGTTACTACAAGTTTATAAAATTGAAATAAAAAGAAGGATTTGAACAGTAAGTAATAATCCAAAACAATTGACTAGATTCTCTGAATTAAATCTTCAGGGTTCTTTCCAAATGATATTGTATGCTGATTATTTTTATAAAATAACATTTAAATCTATAGCTAGATAATTTTTAAGCTGGTGAAAGATACAGGACCTTTCATATTGTTTTGTAATTCATGTGTTAATATATGGTCCAAGTCCTAGTTACTTTGGAAGAAAAAACAGTGTTTGCTTACCACTAGTTTCCACAGCAACAGTAGTTAGTAATTGTTGTAGTTAGAAAAAACTAGGAGATGAGGGACACTCAAGGCCTTCAGTTTTTTGTGCATGGATGGAGCTCTTTATAAAGCTACCTGAGAATGTGTTAAATTTATTGCTCACGTGTTCTCATGTTTACCAACATACTGGGAGAAATATATTAGGAGATACGATTCATTTGTTTGTTTTGTTTTTCTTCCAATTTGCTCAGAAATCAAGCTTGACCTGTTTGGAGAATGCAGAATGTTAAGGGCCTTTTAGTGTTTCAACAAAAAGTTGAGACCATGAAGTCAGAAATAGTCCCCCAAAGCGGTTAAGGGTCAGGTCGTTGGTATCAGCTCTCTGTGCAGACTGATGCAGATGGGTGCCCAGCAGCGGGTACTCTGTCCTTTCTTCTGGGTTTCCTTGATTTCTGTCAATTGGCTGTGTCCTGTCCTCCTAGCTCACTTGATCTGGCCACACTCTCCCTAGTATATTTTCATCATCAATCTCAGAGCTTACTTGCGGTTTGCATTGGTGGTGCTTTGCTTACTAACAGAGCTTTGGGATTTCAAACTTGAAGAGCTAAGACATTTCTCTGGACGTACTCAGATCCCACCCAAGATCATAGCCATGCTTTTAACCTTTTGGGAAAAATGGAAAAAAAATAAAAATAAAACAAAACCCAATATCCACGGGCTTTCTGATACTGAGGGCACAGCCTGGACATACACCTTGTCCTCTTCCTTTTGGCCTCATCTGCCCTGAAGAATGAATATATTCATCCCTAAGGTTGCTGCTTCAAGTGACCAGTCAGATGCTAAACAGGTCAGCGGCCATCCTGTTGGACAGAGGGTCCATAAATCAGACAAGGGTTGGTATGGCTGAAAAAGAAAGGTAGTCCAGCCTGAGGGAAGCCCCTGTAAATCTCTCCAGGAGCTTTGTTCCTAGCAGGGGTGGAGGTGGGGGTTGGAGTTGGGGTAGCCCTGGCTGTGGCTGTTATTAATGCCCTGGCCCTCCTGCAGTGGGTGCTAACTTCTTGTGCATGAGGGCGGCCTCCACCCATCCCAAACATCGGCTGCTTGGAAAAGTCAAGCACGGCTGAGCCCTGATTTTCATTTAATAGTCAAAACCGAGATGCATTTGGACGATGATGATAGGACAGCTCCCTTGAAAAGATTATTTGAACTACAAAGGCATTCATTTAGGGCTAGCCAATGTTGCAAAAAGGCCTGCTAAAAAAATTAGCAGCCTTGTCTGGTATTTGGAGAGCAAGAGTGACAACTTACTGGACGTTCTCAAGGAATCATTTATATTTCACACTCCACTAGGCAGCTGATTTGAGATTGTCTGTTAGCATAACAAAGGCTCTGAGCCTGTGAACTTCAGAAACCTTTCGACCTCTTAGCTGCTGGCATGAATAGCCCCCAGTCCTGCCTATAGAGATCTCCCAAAGCTCCCCTGTTCGTGGCTAAATTGTTAATCAGGGTAATTTAATATAGTTTTCAATATGCCTCATCTCTTATTGGGAAAGGTATTCACAGCTTCCCTACCCCTGAAAAAAAAAAGTTCTTTTATTCAAGTGTGAGAGGGCAGCTGCAGACAGACCCCCGTCTCTTGCCTCACCCCCACTCCTTCTTCCCAGCCACAGTGTTCTGAGCAGCGACCACAGGGAAGGGCCAGAGAGAAGCTGGATGACATTCCCTTTGCAAGCCCTCCACCCTGAGCCTGAAACTCCGTGCTATTTACGCTGGGAAACAACTAAACAAAAAAACTCCAAGCTCAGCCATAGCTAAAACCTCAGAGCCAACACACACACACACACACACACACACACACACACACACACACACACACACACGCCACACCCCATTCTGCACCCTCCTCCTACCACTACCCTTTCCCCTCCCCCCACCTCTCCGCTCAGCTGCTCTTGTGGCCCCGACAAAATACACTAGACCCCAAGGCCGCTCATTTTCATTTTTGTCAGAGGCGGCCCTCACTGGCCTGCTCACTCCCTCACACAGCTACACCAGCCTGTCCCCTGCATCCAGGCTCAGTGTGGCTCCCTTGCAGAGTCAATTCACATGCACATTAGTTAACTGAAGAGCTGGAGCACAAATATATTCATTTTAATCCAGTTAAGACCTAAGAGGTCTCATAGGATATTACTCAATAGTTTGAAGACCAGGTCTAAAACTCCGATCTTGCTACAGTGTTTCCTCTCAGAGAGGTCTACAGCAGCCTCTCTTTCACTTCCCAGCAGAGCGTGCTCAAAAAATAAAGTGAATAATAAAACAAATTATAAGCAAAGAACCGGCTGCAGGTGGATATTCTGTTAAAATATTGTGTTGTTGACTTTGTTAATTACCATACTTCTAGTGCCCATGTGCAGATGCAGAATGAGAATTTTGTATGAAGAAGGGAAAAATCAACATCACTATTTGTGGATTTTTAAAATAAAATAAAAATTGGAAAGATACAGTCTCTTAATCATACATTTCACCTTTTACTTCACATGAGGATTTAGACCATTTCTAACTCTTGCTGGTATGTCTTGGCTGCTGTGGCTGTGGTTTTCCATGGGGTCTCTGTTCTGTCTTTGTGTGTACTGAGGCCTTGTGCCTTGCACCATTTCTTGCCTGTGTCAGGTTTTGGTGGGGATGTTGGCCTCTCGGCTTCCTCCCGTTGGATAAAGCCAGGGTCTAGATCCTGAAGCATTGTCTTGATTTTTCTCCAGGTTGGAGTGGTTTCCTGATGGGGTTGGCACACTTGCTTCGTGTACTTGGTATCCTAATCTGATGTCTCCAAGCTGCTAGAAAGGTTGGAGACAACTCAGTTCATAGCACCAGGGAAGGGTTATTTAAGCCTCAAATCAGAAATGCAAATCCAGACCCACTCTCAGGAGTACAGAATCACTCAACAGTCCAGCTTCTTTACCAAGATATTTTTTCTGGGTATTAAAAAAATAGTTTTTAAAAATGGGTTTCCTAGTTAATGTAAACATCGTAACAGTGTCCATCGGTGACACGTTGAAATAGAAGAGAAAAGAAATGTGTATAGTTAGGTTAAGATACAGTCCTCAAATCTGTGTTTTCCTAAGGGCTGTGGTGGAATCTGACAGTTTTAATTTCAGTGTTGTGGAAGTTTTTATATTATGAATATTTTTATCAATAATCTATGCATTATTCATTTTAATGATGTGCATTTTATTTTATTCTTTAAGTAATGATTTTCATTTTTCTTGAGGCCTTAAACTGGAATATTTAGAAACATTAATTGGTAGCTATTACAAACAAGTAGATGGATATTGTTGATTTCTCTTTTTAAAAGCCAAGGACATGGAGTCATTCATTCAAAAATTAACAGAAATGAAACTTTCATTTCAGAAAATACTGTGGCTTTCGACTCAAGAAAGAAAAAAAATACACAATTGGCATTTTTCAATGCTTTTGCTTAACACTCTTTTCATTAGCCTTTTCCTCATTAGAATTTATGATCCATGTCCATCTCTATACTTTTACATCTCTGATTTCTGTTAAATTTTATAACAGAGGTTAATGAGTACAAAGGAACAGAAGGCCTGTTTGCTTTCATCTATGATGCTCAATATTTTAAGGTTGTTTATATTTGCATTTAAATTTTTTCCCATGATCTTAAATTATTAAAATTCAGTGAAATTAATTGTATTGGAGTTAACTAACACGGGGATTAAAAGAAAGAATTAAATTAAACAGTACAATTCTGCTGAATTGTGATGTTTTCTTGGGCTTGGGCCTTCTAATGCCCTCTCTAGCATTGCATAGTTTGGGTTTCATATTTGTGGGAGAAGAAGTGTTGGGGGGAGAAGGATGTGTTTTTGGAATGGTGTTTGACGGGGAATGAACGCAGACACCAGAACAATTATATTACAATCCCATTGGGAATGCCAGCACCAAATTTAGCCAGACTGATGGGGCACTGTCTAGACGGTCCCTTTTGTGTATCAGCTGTTTTTTCCCTGCTTTATTGCATTGCCTGAATGTGTGAGTTGAACATGCATATGGATCCCAAACATAGCCATTCTTGCTATTAAACCTGCTTTCATTTGGCTAACGTTCAAGGGCTATGTGTTCCTACTGCATTCCCTTTACAGTACTGTGGTAATTAAAGCACAGCTTTCACATTAGTGGCTTAACAAAGGCCATAAGACAAAGTAGAAGGTGCCTAGGCTGTTTCTTTATATGAAAAAATTAACTGGGTAAACATTTTTGTCTTCCCAAACATGTCCACCTCCATTCTACTAAAATGAAAGAAAGCCAGAAAGATAAGACATAAAACAATGAGAAGAAAGAGGCAGAGTACATATAAATTACCACCTTTCCTTTTGAAAAGGGCAAAGGAAAGAAAGAATGTGTATTAAATGTTTACAGTGTAATTAACAGCAGTGTGTGTGTGAGAGGGATTACACCCCCTAGACATTTTATTTGGTAAACCAAGTGGAGCCAGTGATAGGGTTGTTGCAGAGTCTCAGAAATAGATTCCCAAACTCTTCTAAATATACAGTCACACATTGCTTTCATGTTATTAGACAGATAGGAAAGCCCAGAGACATTTCACATCTGGGCAGCTGTCAGGATTTTCTTCCATTTGTCAAGCTGGTGTAGAAGGGTAAAGCTTCCTTACAAGTGAACCCAGTATCCACACAAAACAGCCACTATTCACAGGAGTGCACACTTCATGGGTGATGGTGCTGAGACTTTGAAATGAACACAAATTAATTATGCAATTAGAGAGTGAGAAACAGCAAAACTAAAAAATTAATGATGGTGAAAGTAGGTATGAGATCCACCTCTTTTAATAAAAGGTTTATCAGCAAATTGTGCCTACAGTCAGTAAGAATGGAAAAACCTGGGAAATCGGAATTCGATAAAGTATAAGCCATTTCTAGTAAAATCTTTGCCTCATCCAAGGAGTCCAAAGAACTCACTGTTTCAGGAGAGATGAGAGACAAGACAACATTTCATAACAGAAAACTTTATTAAGTACAGATACACAAACTATATTTGCTGAAATTATTTTCTCCTAACAACAAAGAGACAAAAGTCTTTATCTCAAGAGGAGGAAAAAGAGTTAAAGTTAGTGATAGAAAAAATAGATTAAATCCTTACAACTAAGTCATGGAATTCTGATTTAAAAATAGTGATTTTGAAGTTTTTGTTGCTAGAAGTTAATAACTGCCACCTACTATTGGTAATAAAGACTTTATCCATCTTTTGTGGATTAGATGTGGATGAGAGAGAGATAGAGGAAAGTAAATTCTTTCTAATTTTATTAATAGGATGCATGAGGAACGATTGATTTTTGTTGTTGCTGTGTTTGGTTTTTTTTGTTTGTTTGTTTTGCTTTTGTTTCAAAATATCATATCACAGACCAACTATCCTGAAGTATGCAGGGGTATCAGATGGGGAGAACTTTCAAGGCTGGTAGGGGAGGCAGATTGTCCCATTGACAATAAACATGGAGGTCTTCAGTAGGCACCGAGAGGCATCATTGCTAGCAGGCTCTAAGCTCAACTTTATTTAGCATGATAGAGAAAAACACACTGTGAAAGGCAGAGAGAGTAACCGAGAGAGAGAGAGAGAGAGAGAGAGAGAGAGAGAGAGAGAGAGAGAGAGAGAGAGAGAGAGAAAGAGAGAGACAGAGGCAGAGAGACAGAGACAAACAGAGAGACAGGCAAGAAAGTGTGAGAGACAGAGACAGAGAGATAGGCAAGAGAGAAGGGGAGAGAGAGGAAGAAAGAGAGAAAACCACTGAAAAATAAAGACTGCAAGAGGAAAATGGGGGTGGGTGGGTTGTTTGGGGATGGGTAGTGTGCAGGAATACTGAAAAGGAAAGCAAGTAAGAGCAGAGAATGAATATTGTAAGCATTGTTTTAATCTAAAACAGAGATGCTTCCAGGAGAATGAATTTCAATGGAGCTGAGCCAAAAATAATTATAGAGCTTTTCTTGTTTTGTTTTGTGAATGAAGAGCATCTCTTTTCTGGCGATGCAGAGTGAGGGGGAAGCAGAGGCCAGGGATTGAAGTGATGCCCCTCTGGCCCTTTGCTTCTACACCCCACGGTGGCGGACCTCTCTTTATTTCTCCTTACCAGTAGCGATTGGCATGGCATTGTGCAAGAAAGAAGCGGGCGGCAGCAGCCCCCAAACCTTAGCTGGGTTTTCTTTTCTGACAGTCACTTGTTTATTCTGTGAAGGCCGGAGTATTGAAACAGAAGCAAGATTGGGGTGGGGTGGCAGGAATACATATTTTAGGTTCTAGAAATAAAATTGAGCTATTTACAACTAGGAATGTTCCTCTGTTCGAGATGCTTGAAACTTCCCATGGGGTTTATTTTACCAATTATATTCGTTCTCTTGTTTTTCATCATCAGTAGCAGGCTACAAAAGGAAATGAAAGGATTCTCTCAATTTTCCTCCATTTTCTCTGCGATGTAAAAATCTTGATCTTGAAACCATTTTTTTAAACAGAGAAAAAATAATAATTTGTTAAAATAACTTGAGCTATGACTGAATTTTTGTGAAAGCAATAAAACACACTCCTTGCAAAGACAGGAACAAAAAGCTTACATGAATATGAAATACACAAGACTGGAGGAGAATCCACCAACATTAATAGGCTTTGTGACAAAGTAACCCTAAACAACTCGGGATTTATTTCTAAACACTTTTAATTTTTCAGATTAAATCGACTTACGTGCAAATCATAGCATATGCATTTTCCAAAGACCCAAACTCTTCACTTTGGGTGCTGTACCATCTAGAAAATGTATTGTCATCCACCGATGCTAGTAGTCCAAGAAGGACTGAAGGCATAACGTGTCTTTGTGATACATGAATTTGAGGAGGCTTTTTAAAAATCGTATCTTTCCAACTCTCAAAAACTAGTTCATTTTCTCTGTATCATATTCCACAACCGACAAAAATTAAGATTTGGTTTTACTAACATTTGATCTGCTAAGTTTAAAACGTTTAGTGACCCAGCAGAATGGCTGTGTGGAGCTGTAAATGTAATGGACTAACATTCAATGACCTGGATATGAATTTAAAACAAAAGAATGTATGTTATATTCATCGGCATTGTTAACTAGCAGCGTAAGTATAAACATTCCTGAAAGTAGCAACATTGGATATAATTTCCTTTAGAACTTTCATGGATTAAGATTTGTTGTGTTTTCCTGTCAAAAAACTTGAAATGTAGAGTAGTTAGCAGAAAAGTCATGAAATTCTATTATGTGGATAACTTTTACTTTTTAAAGATTAAAAATGTCTTCATGGATATAGAACTTCTATTTGGATATTTTCAAAATGTATTTTCAATGTCAGTATGAATATATTGTGTAAATATGTGAATATGAGTTCTATGAATCCATATTTAAATTAACAAATCATATCAATTCACTTGACATTTTTCTCCCTCTGAGTTTCCCCTCCCCTTTTTCATCTCTCCACTAAAAGCATTTCTTTCACTGTACGAGACCCATTTTTGAAACAGGTATTATAGAACAAGGCTGACAATTGTTTTAGAAGAACTTTTAACCAACTTTGATATATTACAAATAATTAAATGATTATTTAAGAATCTAAAGTACTTGGCAACACTAATAAAACCTCAACTCCCCAAATGAACAATTCTACTCTTTAAGATCAGCAGTTAATTAATACTAATGAGAACAATGCATGTATACTAATACACAGAGTATTACTAATAAACAATACACTAAGCTAAAATATGTGCTTGAGATTAGCAAAAAATATTGTTTCTAATAGAAAACATCCCTTCTTTAAAATGTGAACAACGCTAGGTGTGGTAGCTCATACTTACAATGCCAGCATCCAGTAGGCTGAGGCGGGAAGACTGTGAGCTTAAGGCCCATGCTGGCTATTCAATGAGTCCCACACTGGTCTGGTCTCTACAGGGAAATCTTGTTTCTAAAAGCAAAGCAAACAAATGAGCAAAAGCAACAGTAAAAATAGATAACTTCCAATATAGCAAAAGGTTTAATAATAGTTGTGTCTGTTGAAAACACTAGGAGATATGAACTCTATTGGGTTATACAAAGGCCATGAAATTGAGAGAAAATGTTTGTTTACTAAAATATTTAGAATACAATAATTATTTATTAACAAAAATGCAGTATATTATACCTAGACATGTACTTACTATCTCAAAAACTAATTTTCATAAAAGGAGATTATATGTTTATAATTGAGAAGTATCCCAGATATGTAAGTGATAACTACAGTTACATAGAGTACTTGGTACATGCTATGATGTTTCTATATTTTATATGAACACATGGACATGTGTGTAGAGAAATGTTCAACACAAGTATATTTGCCATTTGTTTCCATTGACCATGGTATAACAGCATTTGTAACTGGAATGATTCTTTTCCAGCCCTAAATTACTAAAACAGTTTGAGAGTTTAGTACCTCCAGTCATCATACTGGAGAAAGTTACATTTTTCACTGAAACCAACCTTAGGAGATGCCCCAAACACAGTCTTATTGTTCTTTTGTTCTGGTGGTGATATAGAGCCTGATACAAGGCTGTGGGTGGGAGGAAGCAACAGGAAGTTATTCAAAGGATTGGCCTGGAAGCTCCGAGTCTCACAGGCTTCTTTGGTGGCTACAGAAGCTATTATGCCATGTAGATGAGATGTGCTGAACATGAAGACTTTGGAAAGTGCCTTCACACCCTGAGGATCCAGAACATTGAACTTCTGTGTTCACTGGGCACAACTCCCTGTGTTGGTACAAGAAGCCAGCTGCAGAGAGCTTCACTCAACTCTGTGCTCAGGTTTGTCACTTTGTGTCAGAACTTCCAGGTTCTTTAAATATGTTAAGTGGCATTGCTGATATAAGCCTCAATGTAGCTGTACTTGCTGTTCTGATCAGGGTTCATTCATGGTGGTGGAGTTGGTTAAGTGGCCCGCAACAGTCATACTTTACAGTAAGGGAGCAAAATCTTCTTGGATTCAGTGGAGGTCAGGTATGTGTAAGAACAGAATGAGCATTGCATGTTTTGAGAAGAGTAATTTCTGTAGAGGCATGCATATTTCACAGATGTTCTTTATAACACAGGGAAGTGTGGTACAGTAGAAGTAAAGTCCTGTTAGCCTTTGCCCTCAATATTAAATGCTATTTTCTATAGCTAGGTCATATAAAATATCCGGTAATATTTATTGTAGCAATAGACGACTCCACATAAGAACGGCTAGTGAGCTTGCGTGTCTATTTAATCATAATCAAGGGCCACCTGGAAAGCACTAAGTGACAATAAAGCACATTCTTGCTAACATATTAGGTAAATTGATAATAGAGAAAATGATGACTTAAGCTAGAAAAGTCAACAGAAAATAGTAGTGATTATATGTGTCTTACACACAAGCCTACTGTATTACATTCAGTATACAATATTTTGTCATATAAAAGAGAAAGTGTGTCCCTCATCATGGTGACATAGTTGTGTTAGAAAGTTTTATAGGGTGGCTTATTTCCCAGAGCCCATTAAGCTTCCCACATGGCTTGGTGGGTAGAATCTCTCCTCCCAGTTAATACCCATTTTTTTTTTGTCACACAACTTCATAATGATTTTTCAACAACTAGGTATAATTACTAGTTTTGTGTATCTCTACTAGAGGAGGTCAGTGTTTGCTCTTCTACCTCATGAAATGCATCAATATTAGAGGCATGTGAAAAGGAGTTTTGACCTTATGTAATTTATTGCTATATTGGTTGGGGCCTGAATCTTTGCAAAGGCACGCGTGTCTATTATTGCTTAGTTTTTCTCTTGGAACAAAATGTAAGCATAAAACTGGAGGTAGACTGAAAAACAAGAAACCTCACCAATGGAAATTGTTTAATGCACCAAGAAAACCCTTTCCGGTGGATTGCAATGAGTGACTGATGGAGAGGATCCTGGAGGAATTGGCTAATGGTGTTATCACAGAAAGCCTTGCAATCAGCATTCGTGAGGTCGGTCAGACCAACATCTCAAACGGATTTCAAGTCATCAGAGATCATCTAATCATTTTATGTCACCCCCAAGTCCCTCCACAAACAAACATGGAGATCAAGCAACAGTGTCCTGCCAGCTTCCTGTCCACTCCTGTCTGCCCGCTGTCCTCTCAAGTTCTCTGTTATCCTTGCTTTCCCACGGTCCGCTTTAGTCTTGTTCCAGTGATATCAATAAGCATAAACAGCTTATTTCAAACCTATGAGTTTAGACCCGTAGTGCGTGATTCGTGTGTGCCTTTTCATTATTATTTAGTTAAAATATACCTGTGGCAACAGATTTTTAAATTAATTGTTTCAGTATTACACAGAACAATGGGTTGGTTTCACTATGACATTTTCATACAGATCTCTCTTTGTACTTTGCTAGTATTTGTCCCCACATTAGCCTCTCCTGTCCCTCCCTCTTAGAATAATTTTTAGAAGCAAACCCCAAAGAAAACATAGAACTGAAATGTTGTTTGATATCACCAAATTTATTTATAAATACAGGCCATGGTAAACTCAGCAAAGCCCTTGTGAGACTGCTCTCATGCTTACCGATCCCAGGGTACAGAAAGAATTAGCTTATTCAGGAAAACTCAAAGTCATAATTAGTCTTGTGAATTATAATAATCTGGTCTCATCCTCCATTTCTTTCTCACGTAGTATTCCCAGTGGGAGTTCTGAATGAAAAATGACAATGAAGTTGGGCATTAATAATGGCATACCTGTGAAATATGAGCATTTTCCTATAGTAAAACTGGAACTCTGCCCCATCTTGCTCCTATATTTTTCAATTAAAAGAATAACATCACCATATTTTTCCAATTAAAAAAGTCAGTCATAACTTTTAAGAATAACTCAAAATAAGAAAAGAAAATAAACATTTTCCTCCATGTAAATATATTTTCCTCTTAATGTAGTTATAGATATAAACTATATTTAATTTTATTTTTAAAAATTTTAAGTGTCTAGCTTTGATAGTTTTCTCAAACAGATATTAAATATCAAGAAAGGAAAAAAGATGAAACCAGAAAGAATTTGTAATTATTCTGAAAGAGTTCAGGTCAGACACTTTTCATAATTTGACCACTCAGATCACCAAATAGTTTGTGATCACTAACTGAGTGATCGATTATTTTAATATATGGAGATACATAAATTAAGAGGGGAAAATGCAATTGCTTGCAAGCCTTGAAAATTTAAAACATTATGTGAAACATAAGTACATCTTTGAAGAGTAACAGCTAACTAGTCTTAGAAAAACACAGAGGCAAAATGCACAATAATTGGACATCCACATAAGCCCAAGTTTGCATAGCTCAGAGAGCCCTAAAATTTAGGATTAGCTCATCAACAGGACAATAAATAAATTTTAGTATATTCTAACAATGGAATATTACTTAGCAATACAAAAGAATACATTATTGCATTTTACAACATCTAAGTTCTCAGCATAATTGTGTTTTGTGAAAAATAACAGACCAGGAATAAAGGGTGGGGGAGTAAAACCATTTTGCAATGTGATAGGAAATTCAGACTAATCTATAGTAACAAAAGGTAGGTCGGTAGCAGGGAGAGGGTGTTGGCAGGAATTTCAAGGATAAGGGAATTGTGGGTGACATGTGCTGTCTGGACTGGTGATAGAGTCACAGGTGTATAACACCTGTAAAACTTTAAATGATATAGTTAAATATGAGCAATTAATTATATATAGTGTTTCTCTCAGAGTATGTGTTAAACACAAAAGGACTACACAGAATGAATACATCAACTAGTCAGAATACATGTGAACCATCAGCAAAAACAATTACACACTGGGTTTTGGTGTTATTTGGCACACTGGGACCATTTACAGTTTTGAAGAATTTAGGGATTCTGACTGTCTTTTGCATCCACTAACTGAGGTTAAGGCTGCTGGATTAATTTTAAACATTTTCCTGTTTTTATTATTAAAAATCAATATATCACCAAGAACAACAAAAATTTTGATTCCATCTCTTGAAATATTACAAAATGTGGGACATAGGACAGTCATATAAAGAGTGTCCAAACACTGCTAAATGGTCATTTGAGGCAGAGGGAAGCTGAAAGATATTTAATTTTAAAATTAAACCATCTTGAGAAAAGACAATCCATCTACAAAGCATTTTAATTTTATAATAGTGTTTGTCACAACGCCATGTGATGGCTAATTTTAGTTGTCAACTTGACACACTTGGGAAGAGGCAACCTCAGTTGAAGAATTTCCTTACAGGATTGGCCACAGGCGTGTCTGTGGGCATTTTTTTTTTTTTTTTGATTGCTCATTAATAGAGTAGGGCTTAGTCCACTGTGGGCAGTACCATCCCTAGCAAGGGGGCCTGGGCTATGTAAGAAGGGCAGATGACTGTGAGAGAAGAGGCCAGTAAGCAGCACTCCACCATGGTCTCTGTTTCGGTTTCTGCTTCAAGCTCCCACCTTGGCTTCCCTCTATGGCAGACTGTAACTTGTGAGATGAGCTCGACTCTTCTCTGCCCAGGTTGCACTTGGTCAGTGTTTTATCACAGCAACAGAATGCAAACTAAGACACACCTCCAAAGATTTTTTTTCTTTCATTTCCTACCATGTGTATAATTTAAACAAACAAACAAACAAAAAAAAAAAACAAAACAAAACAAAAAACCAGAGTGGAAGAGTTTCCCTGAGGGTTGTTGATAGACAACTAACAGATATTCTCTGAACATGTTTGCCTCAGATAGATATCTTGAGAATAAACCCATTTTAATTAGTTTCAACACAATTTTGAAACTACCTGAGGCCCTACCAAAGTCCTTGTATGGCTCAGTGTGAAGGACAGAGATGACTCCAGGTTGCTTCTAATTTTATTACAGGAAATGCTGTGTTTACTTATAATTAAAATTTTAGATCAATATCTTGAATTATATTGGTCCTTAGGAGGAAATCCAGTGAAATCCAATCAACATATGGGGGAGGTGGTGGACTGAAGGCAATCATTTCATGATCATATGTCAGTAAAACAGAATTAACATTCAGTCAGTAGAGTATTCATGTGTGTGACATTACCTGAAAGACAAACATTTTCTGCTTTGACATACTATGATTTAAATTTATTGCTCTGATTTTACAGACATGTTTAAAGTTGATTAATAGAAACATTTCTATTTAGAGTGAGCTACTTATCAATTTTTTAAAATATCCTCCCTTCATTTTGGCCAGAGATGGTCCTCACACTCCATAGAATACTGAATATAAGCTCTGCAGCAGAGGTTGTCACAGAAGCCTTCTGTGTCCCTCTTTCTCCACTGTGAGTCTTTAGTCATCCATAAGATGCAAAAGTAGCTTCCTTGGCCTTACAGTCAGTGGGAGCACGGACTGTGGACATCCACATGGTCTCCGGTGTCAGCATCTACCATGGACCTCTGGTGGCAGCACAGACCACAGACATCAACACAGCCCTCTGCCACAGCACAAGCCATGGACACCGCCATAGCCCTCTGTGGGAAAATGTTATGTTGGGGGAAAAGGGTTGCAACAGAAAAATGTGCCATTAAGTCTGGACATGAATTTCTAGCTGATCTTAACTTGAGATGCACTTAACATTTACATTTGAAGCTTTGTACCCAGTTATGACCATGTTTCCTCCCTCGCTGGACTTTTATTTTTTATTTCAGAATGGACTCCCCTCACTGAAAAACAAAGTCAACTTCTCTTCCTTTTTCTTTGCACTTTCACTGGTCATCATGTTTTTTATGTCTTTTTTTTTTTTAAATGTCTTCCTTCTTGCCTCCTGTTGCTTCATTATTTACTCCATAATTTTTTTATGCCTTTTGAAACCTTAGCCAGGATTCAAGACATTGTTTTATCAATGAAGTTGCAATCACCTTGGACAAGATGCCTAAGTAAGTTTCCCCTGCAATACTGTGAATCAAACCCAGAACCTCACATGCAAGGGCAGCTCTATAGCATTTTAACTGCATGTTTATCCCTCATTATTTCTTGACTCTGCTTACTTGTTAAAACATTTTCTGAGATACAGCAATAATCCTCCATTTCTATAAAGTACCTGTGATATTATTTCCTTTGGTTTTCTCTTTGCTAAGGATTTTAGCTTTCACTATGACCAATATATTGACAAAAGAATTCAAAAGATTTTTTAAGAAGTGCTAGGATTTTCTCTCCTGATTCTCAGTATTGTGTTTAGTCAAATTGGATGAGTCCATCTCCTGTACCTCACACTACATGGAAAGGGATCCCAAATCAGGATGTTTGGAAGTTAATAATTAGAACAAAATCCTATGTGTAGGTTTCTAAGACTGAAGCCTCTTACAAAAGTCATTCCACAGGCATCTGGGATTGAGATGCAGCATTCTGACTTCCAGCTGGCCAGACATTAAGTTCTCTTCTCATCCTTCTGCTCCTTGTCTTAGAAGAGATATAAATTGACATCATATTCATGGTAGTACTTTTAGTAAAATTCCAGATGTCTGTGTTTCTTAGCAGTAGCTTGGTCAAAGCCTGCTCTATATCCATCTTACTGGATTTTCTTTTGGACTCGATCTATTTGCAGAGGGTTTTTGTTTTGTCTTTGTTTTATTAAAAATGATAAAGTACAATTAAGTCAGTTTTATTGGAAAACTGAAGGACTATAAGCTGATGTGTCATAGAATTGTAAGTCAGGTGTGTATTGTGTGACACAGGCCCTCATTTATTTATTTATTTATTTATTTATTTATTTATTTATTTATTTATTTATTTATTTAACTCACAGAAAAATAGATGACTAAGTAAAGTCAGTGAGTGACTTCTAAATGATCCAAGGGGCATGGGACACTTGTCAGCACCAAAATGATGGGAAAATATTTTGTCTGTTCAGTGTAGTAGAATATTATTTTAAGGTATGTTACTTTTGTTTATGTTGCATTTGTTTAACTCTGTGAAGCTGTGATACTTTGCCTGTCTAAAACACCTGATTGTCAAATAAAGAACTGAACAGCCAATAGCAAGGCAGGAAAAAGGATAGGTGGAGCTGGCAGGCAGAGAGTATATATAAAAGGAAAAAAAACTGGGAGGAGAGGGTTAGGAGCCAGAGAAGGAGGAGGACTCCAGGCGCTAGCCACCCAGCTACAATGCAAGCCATGGAGTAAGAAGTAAGATTTACAGAAGTAAGAGAATAGAAAAGCCCAGAGGCAAAAGGTAGATGGGATAATTTAAGTTAATGAAAGCTGGCAAGAAATAAGCCAAGCTAAGCCTGGGCATTCATAATTAAGAATAAGCCTCTGTGTGTGAATTATTTGTGAGCTGGGTGATGGGCCCCCCAAAAAAGATCAAAGACCAACCAACAGCACTTCAGAAGACATATGAAAGAGTATCATTGACTGAGACACTCATAAGTATCAATAAGTAACACTCACACACTTATTCTCCAAAAGCATAAGGGTTTTCCTTGACCTTTCACTGATCTAGTAGCATGGTCACTTTTTAATTTGCTGTTATAAGTAATTGCAATGTATTTATTAATTAATGCATAAGAATCATTATTAATTACTCTTAACTTCATAGCATTTCATATAATATACTCCATAGATTTTTAAAATCCAGAAAGATAGAATTGAGAGTTACCCATGAGCAGTTATGGACTGGATTAGAACAAAGAAATTGAAGTATATAGCACTTGAAAAATAAAAACTAAATAGCTTCTACAAATATTCATGTTTATTTTGTCTGCATTGGGTCTAGTTGTTTTAAATTAGAATAATAAACACAATCTCCAATTCTACTTTATACATTTTTTTTACACATTGGCTAGTCAATGATGATGCCCATTTTTTTTTTAAATTGTATAGATTGTAGTGTTAGAGAAAATAAATAAATTTACCCGTTTTTATTTAAAATTTTACAAAAAATTAAGACTTGGTAGTTTTTCAGTACCTAAAAGTGATGTTGTAGTTGATGTTGATTGGAAAATGAAACAACCCTTCAATTACTGAAAAAATTTTAGTGTAACACGAATTCTAATAGGTCTTTTAATAAAAGTCCCTGAACTAGATATTGGGGATACATACTGAAAGATCAAAGAGACAAAGGAACAAGCCACAGACACCACCTCTTACCTTAACAACTCCTCAGCCTGAAAAAGCCTCAGCCAATAGGCATCTAGACGAATGAGCTTCCTGTCTTTATTTCCTGTCTCCTCATGCCTGATATACCTTTCTCTGCCCAGTCATCACTTCCTGGGATTTAAGGCATGTGTACTTTCCAAGCAAAGGCATGAGCTCTCAAGTGCTGGGATTAAAGGCGTGTGACTCCCAAGTGTTGGGATTAAAGGTGTGTGCCACCGCTGCCTGGCTCTGTTTCTCTCCTAGACTGAGTCAATCTCATGTAGTCCAGGGTGGCTTTGACCTCACAGAGATCTAGACTGATCTCTGCCTGCCAAGTGCTAAGATTAAAGGTGTGTGCCACCACTGCCTGGCCTCTATGTTTAATCTAGTGGCTGGTTTTGTTCTCTGATCTTCAGACAAGTTTTATTAGGGTACACAGTATATCACCACATTTCCCTTTTTTGTCTAAAATAATAAAAGATTATAACTAATATAAGAAAAACTATATACAATAAGTACAATAAGTATAAACAGTAAAGAATTACATTAACAGTGTCCAATCCATAAACATTTGATAAATTCAGAGAAAATATTCCATTGTTTATCCTATTTTGGTGAATCCAAAGTGTTGTACCTAATTCACTATCTATCCTTGTATTGCCAACCAAAAACTTTCTTTTGATGTCTTTCAAATTTATACACTTTATACCTGTTTAATGAGTTTCTTTTCTGAATTTGTTAATAAGGAAAAGTATGACTATCTAGTCTTCAGCTCCCTTAGAGATTCAAGAAGGAAATAATATTTACTGAGTAAGCAGGAAGTGATTTCCCAAAAATGTGAGAAATGACAGAAACAGCTGGCTTCCTGGACAGTCACCCTAGGTTCCTCTGCAACATTGGAGCATCCATCTTTGGCCTACCAGCCTAGCATATCTGACAGACTTATCTGTGAAGCAGGATTTTCTGAAGGGCTATCCTACCTTGTCTTTGCAAGGTTTGACAGTCCTTTCTTTTGTGTCCTTTTGTCTATTTAGACAGCATACTGTTAATAGTTGAGGCAAGTGTGCTTTCTTGCCCAGTGGCTAACTTTTGCCACAGAGAAAGTAAACTCCATATGGAGTTTCTTCAGTGTCCATCATCTACTCTGAAGTAGATTGGTGCTGCCAGGAGCAGACATGTCTCAGTGTCATAAAGAAAAAATAAGAAGAATCTATGTTTTTAAAATATCTTAAATGCCATATTTTGTAGCTCTCTGAAGTATTTGAAGATGACCTGTCTATATAAAATATATTTGTTTGACCTTAAAAACATACCTAATATGACTTACAAGTTTGATTGTAATGACTAATTACTAACTTGCATTTCTTTATATCCTAATTAGTTGGTAATAATAACTTTCAAGGACTAGAAATTTGCATTACATTGTTAAATGAACTATATAGGTACAATACCTTGAACAAGATTAGAAATATATATATATATGTGTGTGTGTGTATATATACATATATATACAGTATTTCCTAACAAAATCAATCTCTAATTTGTATCAATATACATAATTTGCATACAATATATAAAAATCTAATCCAATGTAAAAATATTTAAAACTAGTAGTTGCTTTTTAAGTGTAGATTCAATAATCTACCTTTTTATCTTATCATATCCATATCCTCCCTTTTTTCTTTCCAGAATAGATTCAATAATCTATCCTATCATTTCTATACCTTTTTTTCCAGATTCAATAATCCACCTCTTATCTATATCCTCTTTTTTCTTTTTCTTTTTTTTCAAACAAGAACCCTGAATCGAATCTCCTTTGTTTAACTTTTTTTCCTGACCATTATCAATTAACAACTTGTAACTAACCATACTAAACAATGACAATTATCCATAACCCACTGAAAGGCCAAAAACCACCCACCCCACCTCTTGGGAATGGGGGCATTGTCTTCTTAAAATTACTTCCTGCTGTCTGGGGGGGGGGGCAAAGTCATCTTCAGGGATTCCTGAAAAGAAAAAATTTGGGTTAATTGTCAAGTCCTGGGAGAGGTAGCTGTATCATTTGTTGTCCTGTCTCTGCATAATGCAAAAGTATGGGGCTTGTCTCAAGTCCTGGCTAGAGTAGTCTGTGAGGCTATATCATCCCTGCTAGCTATCTTGATATTGTCCTGAGCAGTTTGTAGTCCAAAGCCAATCTTTAGGTGGTTATTGTCAGCTTGGTGGTGTTATCATCTTCCTGATGGAATTGGTATCATCATAGAGTTTGCCAATCTCTATATATTTGTTTTGCCTAAAATTACATCTTTTGCTATATACATTACTTATCAGTCACTAATTATTTTCGTAGGCTATTTAGTGTTCTATCCAAAGAACATACCATGTCAATACTCTCTCTGATCCATGGTAAGAAGAACAAATTGTATAGGATCTTGATTTGAATAAGTAAAAGTATAATATAGGAAAGAACATGTGGTCTAAGCAAATATCAAAATCAAAGACAGACAGTTGGGACAGACCTGAGACAGCTCATCAGATCCACCATAAGAAGCTATTGGTAATATAATTAATAGAGTTTTAGTGAAATGATAGATACCAAAGCTAGAGTTCAGAGAATGTGGAGCCAAACTGGAAAGTGAAGAAATGGCTTGCTCTCACAAAGAGAATAACTATATAATATCTTATCTCAGAATTAAGAAACACAATAATGCCAGGCGGTGGTGGTGCATACCTTCAATCCTGGCACTTGGGAGGCAGAGGTAGGCAGATCTCAGTGAGTTTGAGGCCAGCCTGGTCTACAAAGTGAGTGCCAGGACTGTTATACAGAAAAACCCTGTCTCAAAAAACAAAAAAAGAAAGAAAGAAAGAAAGACAATAATTTTATGCATTACAAAAAAAACCATAAAATGAAATCTTTTGCCTCACTTACACATCTGTGTTCTATTATGTGTAGGTATTTCTATTGAAGTTGTTTGTTGTAAAGGAATTATGAATATTAGATGTTTAATGTAATGACAGGCACTTCTTTCTATCTAAGTCTAATCCACTCCTAATAGATTATGGAAGGACAGGACAGATGCCCACAAAAAAACCAAAACCAAACAAACAATAGCTCATCTTAGAATATCAACAATGCTAAAGTCAAGGGGCCCCAGAGGCAGGTAATATTCACAGACATGGTATTCTCAGTGGATACCAAAGATCAAGTACATAATACTCTTTAGAACAATCAGAGCTGATGCAGGAGAAATAAAGCAATTGGTGGCTGGATCACTAAATATAACCTGAAGATTCTTAAACACAAATGAAGAATTTAAAGTGCTCAGAGGAGGATGGAGATAGTGGTACACCCATTTAATCCCAGCACTCAGGAGGCAGAGGCAGATGAATCTAACTTTGAGGTCAACCTGGTCTACATAGAAAATTCCTGGCTAGTCTGTCTCAAAACAAACAAACAAACAAACAAGTTTCAGTGAAACCAAGTATTATGGTATAATAGAAGATTCTTTGGTCACTAGATGTTAGATATGACCAAGGGGGAGAAATTAGTATACTTAAAAACTATTAGTAGTGGTGGGGAGCAGGATATGCTATAGATCTATCAAAGAAACATACAGAAAAGGTGAACTCAAATTCATATTTCAGAGGAAACCTCAGTTGGAATAAGGAACACACTGGCTATTACAGAATTAGTAGTTGGAATGTGGGCTGGTGAGTTAGTAAAGAGGTCTGCTGCCCTCCTACCTGAGTTCAATCCCTGAAACCCATACTGCTGGGGATGTCTTTCTGTATGCTGTGAAGGTGTTGCTCTTATTGATTGATAAATAAAATGCTGATTGGCTAGTAGCCAGGCAGGAAGTATAGTATAAGCGACATAAGCAGAGAGGAGAAGTCTGGGAAGTAGAAGTCAGGAGACGCTGCCAGCTGCTGCCACCATGAGAAGTAAGATGTAAAGTACCAGTAAGCCACAAGCCACATGGCAACTTATAGATGAATAGAAATGGGTTAATTTAAGATATAAAAACTAGATAGCAAGAAGCCTGCCATGGTCAAACAGTTTATAAGTAATATAAGTCTCTGTGCATTTACTTGGGTCTGAGTGGCTGCTGGCCCAAGCGGGACTGGAGAAAACTCCAGCTACACCATACAACAAAAAGAACCATGCCTTTCAAGTTATCTTCTAACCACCACACTTCACACACATGTACAAGCACACACACACATGCACATATAATCATACACTTATACATACATACGTAAATGTAGTAAACAATTTTAAAGTTGGAATGAATCAATATTATTAGCTCCAGGAGCTACAAAATGGGCCTTTCAAACCAACAGATCCAACAAATGTATGAAAGCAGCTGCTTTGGATGTGGAATATAAGAAAATTTTTAACATATTATACTTCAGATGGATAGTGCACATAAATGTATAAAATAATTTTAATGGCTGCAAAAGTTTTTGTCTGGGCTTTTCAGTTAATTCTGTTTCAAAACATTTAAATATTCTTCTGTTTTATGACCTATAACACATATGAGACTCAACTCTAACCCAGAGGCCATGTATTTCTTCCATCCAATATCTTCCTTGGAATTATTAGAAATATTATCGCCCCATTTTATGGATAAGACAAATGAGGCTTTACAAGATTGTCATTCTACTAAAATTCAACCAAATGTCTTTTAAGTCTTGGGTTTTTCAAAAAATGATTTTTCTCTGGTGCTTATTTCAAACTTCAGCTGATTCACACTTCTCTACAACTACATACTTATTGAGTTTAATAAGCATCTTTCCCTAAGTATGCATACCTTTAAAAGTACACTATTTAATTAGAGCGCATGTTAAAAGAATAAAAATCATCAATTCTACTGTGTAGACATATTTCCTAACAAATAATTTTATGTGCTAATTTCATTTTTGTCATAATAATTTTTATTTTTCTCTGCTTTTTTTTTTTTTTTTTACTTATAGATATATTTTTAAAGGAACCATGGGGAACTAGGGAAATGAAAGAAAGGGAAGGCACACATATTAGATAATTAGCTTTCAGATGCATGGAGAAGAAACTTGTATGGGGGAGCATGAGGAAAAAGAATGAGGAGATAGATAGTAATTTCAAGAACCTCTTTTTGCCCAAGGAGCACTAGGAACTCAATAAATCGTACTTCATCTGTCATCTCTATGCTCTGCTAATGACAAGATAAATTGAAACCACACTTTCTTGAGTGCTTATGGTTTGCCAGACGTAGTACTCACAGCTTTACTCACATTATCTCATTCTGTCCCTGCAGCATATTTCCAATTTGCAGAAGAAAAAACTTAGGCTTAAAGAGGTTTTACAAATTTGCCCAAGTTCAATGTCTAGTAAGTGGAGAAGGGCCGTGCGGAGTCAAATGCAACTTGTCAGTCCACTCAGGCAGTGCTGTTATTTGGTGATCACCACCTCCTCTCAATGAAGAAAGGGACACAATCCAGGACCATGAATCAGAACAGAGCAGGAGGGACTTTGGAGCTCCTTGGTATGGAAGACCTTCTCATGATTTCTGCTGCCAATGGAAGATCTCATGATTTCTACCATCAATGGAACACATCCTCATGATTTCTGCTGTCAATGGAACACACTCTCATGATTCCTGTTGTCAAATCCCCTTTTGCCTTTTTTTTTTTAAGAAGTGAGTGGCATTTGACCTCTGGAATATGGTGTAACACCTGAGCCAACAGATCATTCCTAGTGAATTCCATTAGAAAACTAGTTTGATGAGAGATGCCTAAGATTACTACATAGCCGACATCCAGTAGGCTCTTGCTTTGCTCAATGCTGACCAAACTAAGGATTGAGCAGTGGAGTCCTGTGAAAGTCTGCCAGCGACTTATTTCAAATGAGAGAATCTCCAGTATCAGTCAACCAAAATCACTGTTGCCTGTAGCATTTCTCCAAGTCATACTACTACTTTCAGAAGATGCAATATTTCACTACATTTTAAAACTCAGCACTTGCAGAGGGTCATGTTGTAGCTCAAATTTAAAGCTAATAAATGTATACTAACAGCCTTTTAAAAATATTTTTAATTTTTATTGGTGATTTCATGTATATAATTTATTTTGGTCACATTCACCCAACTATCTTCTCTCAATCCTCTCCCCCTACCACTGAACCCCATCTTCTGAAGGAGGGCCTTCCTGATTTCATGGCTTTTGTGTTGTTATGACTCGCTGAGTTTAATTAGGGTTGCTGGCAAGAGCCTGAGTGGAGAGTTATTTACAAGCGCACAGGCAGCTTACCAGTGGCTCTAGCTCTGAAGAAAATGACTGTCCCCCTCTCAGCAATCATTAGCCATCAATAGCTCCTCAGGAAGGGGTGGGGCCTCATCAGCCCCCACCATCCATGATGAAATTTTTGCCTTTCTTTATGATTTATTTATTTACATTCCTGCGCGCGAGCGTGTGTGTGTGTGTGTGTGTGTGTGTGTGTGTGTGTGTGTGTGTGTGAGAGAGAGAGAGAGAGAGAGAGAGAGAGAGAGAGAGAGAGAGAGAGAGAGAGAGAGGATATGCTTTATGTGTGCAGGTGTCGCAGAAGCTTTGGATCCTTCCAGGCTTGAATTACAGGCTGTTGTGAGCCTTCCAGCGTGGATGCTAACTCAGGTCCTTTGGAAGAACACTCTTTTTTTGTCTTTATTAAGAGAAATTTTCTACTCACTCCTCATGTTATCCACAGACCCTCCCTCCCTCCTCCCACCCCCCAGCCCTCTTTCCCAAGCCACCCTACATCCCCCAAATCAAGGACTCCCATGGGGTGTTTGGGGGGCTCCCAAGCAGGGGGATCGGGATCTGTCCCTGGTGCATGGGCAGGCTTCTGGAATCCAGTGTCTGTGGTGTGACACCTGGCACAGCCTTGGTGCAATGGGAAGGGGCTTGGACCTGCCTAGGCTCAGTGAGCTGGGCTCTGCTGACTCCCCATGGAAGACCACTCTTAACCCCATGATGGAACACTGACTGATCCAATCTTGTGCTGGTAACCACAGATGCTGTGAGTTCATAAGTGAACTAGCATGTCTTTTCCAGAAGACAGCATCTTATGGGCATTCTGTCTGACTCCCTGGCTCTTACATTCTCTCCTCTCTCTCTTCTGTAATTATTTTGGTAGAGTCTTACCTCCAATCCCTAGTTAGTATCCAAGAGCAGTTACAACAGTCTGGAAAACCTAGCCTTTTAGGCTATTGGGTAGAGCTGTTTTGAAAAAGTAAAGATTTTTATCAGCTAGTCTTCTAGGTTGGAAATGTTTTTGTATGTGTGTGCAATCATAGCCTTCCTTTGAAGCCTGATGTCAGTTACTGATTTTACTCAAAGACCTTTACTAGCCTAGTCACTCACAGACATATGTATACATAATTGTCTGTATTTATTCTGTTAATAAATGTTTCAAAGTTATTGTTCTCTGGGGCCTTCAAATAAAAAGAGATGTTTATCTCTTTGAAATTTTAGCAACACTACAATTAAAATGAAATGCAATCAATAAAATATTAATGCATCTGTGTTTGAGGACCAACTACTTAATGGTTAGATCCATATCTGTCTTTCTCTAGTTTCCTCAAAGTCAATAAATAGCAGAGTCAATTAGCTAACTAGCAGATTAGAAACACAATATACATCTAGTTGTGGGTCTATTGTTAATTCATAGAAGGTGCATGACACCACTACCTAGTCACTAAAAAAAAAAAAAAAAAAAACCCTTGTCAGACAAGTTTGCTACTGTGAAATCATTCAACATTATTTTTACCTCTTAGACATCAGCATCACATTGTAAGAAGTAGACAGAATCAAGGGATGCTAGGTCAAGCAGCTCTATAGATCGATCCTCACCATTTCCTGTTTGAACAGGGCACTGGATATCACTACCATAGTTAGTGATGAGCTGCACTTAGAATTCTCAGGCCACTGGACTCTAAAACATCATGATACTGAATCCTACCTCACACTCAGATCCTGCATGCACAGTGCAACTCCTGGACCTGACCTTTGTTTATTCTTT
Organism: Peromyscus leucopus; assembly: GCF_004664715.2. Classification (NCBI taxonomy): domain Eukaryota; kingdom Metazoa; phylum Chordata; class Mammalia; order Rodentia; family Cricetidae; genus Peromyscus; species Peromyscus leucopus. The sequence continues at coordinate 63,710,172 of NC_051072.1, forward strand.
TAAATAGACAATGATGAAGGAATTAAGTAGACTAAAGCAGGAAAGGGCAGCAGCAGCTCCAAATAAAAGTCCCACCTCACAGTAGCACACACCACAGAATGTCTTGAGACTAATTTTGGTAAAGGTGAGCTAGAATTAGGCTCTAAAACATTTAACTCCAACTTCAGTCTCCTGGAAGGTTCTGACTCTTAAGTCAGATGGGTAGATTTGCTTGGAGTTCTGGTGTGGAGGATAAGAGTTTGCTGAATGAGCACGAGGACCTGAATTCAAATCCCCATAATCCATGCACAAAGCAAGATAAAGTGCCATGTGCCTGTAACCCCAGCACCGTGGGAGGGCGGGGTCACTCTTGCCTGCTAGCCACCAGCCTGGCTCCTCGTCCAGTCAGGTCGAGAATGACATAGAAGCACTGCTGACATCCTCCTTTGGGGTCTGTACACGTGTGTGTTCCTCCACACGTACACGGCACACGTGCACGCACCACACACATACATATGCACAGATAAATTACAGTGGAAGTACAGAGAAAAAAAATCCCCACTAATTTTTCTTTGCTCTTTTCTATGCAAATCAGCTTTAATTATCTGTTTTACTTCACGTTGGGAGATGAAAAGATTCCAAGATTCTGTCATTTGTGCAACTCTCACAGCTCTGCACAAAGGAGAACGTAAAGCTTTTAGCCTAAAGTTTATATAATGTTTCTAACTGTAGCAATAAATAAATAAAAATAAGTAAATAAATAAAAATGAAAAAGCCCTACCTGGCTGGCGCTGTGGAAAGGTTTTCCATTTCTGTTTTTAAAGTTATTTATTTTTATGTGTATGGGTGTTTCACCTGCATATATGTATGTTTACTGAACACACATGTGGTGCCTGAAGAGGTCAGAAGGCATCAGATACCCTGGAGCTGCAGTTAGAGATGGTGGTGCTGCAAACTGAACCTGGGTCTTCTGCAAGAACAGTTTGCACTTCTAGCCGCTGAATCGTTACTCCCACTCCTTCATGTCGGCTTTTCACACACCCATTTCCACCAAGAGCATGGCCGCTGTTAGAGAGACCAATGAAATGCAGATGGTGGAGCAAGATTTAAATTACTTTAAAAAGCCTCATTTTTAGAAATTCAAAGTGTGTTGACCTCGTCAGAGCGAGTCCAGCCTTTGCCTTCAGCTTCGATGAAAGTTTTTTCAATTCATTTAAGGACATTGTTTTCAATGTGATTCTTAGATAAAGGTCTTTATAGAAGCTGAGTCAGGTTGACCAGTTGGATTCTCATTCCTGCTCTTATTCACACGTTCTTATTACCTTTTCAGGTCTCAGGAAGTTACTCGTGAAGGAAGAAGAGGAGGCAGCCCTTACTGTATGATGTTTGTGTGTTTATATTTTGAAGCATCAGACAAGAAATAGAGCTTTTTCTCCTTGTGTGTCTGCAAACACAATGTCTGTGGGGAAGCAAGCTTACCTCGAGAGAGACCTTGGGCAGGATGACAGATGTGTACCAGGGTGCATAGATCATTCTAGAAAGCATACAAGCAGCAAGTGTCACAGTTTAAAAACTATCTTCTTTTCAGTTTTTTTTTTTAATTTCTAATTATATCAAGAAGAAAGTCTCAGTCTGGTGCTAACAAAGAGCTCTCTAACACTTTTATCTTCCTTTTTTAAGAAATTGAAGATGAGCCTCAGGCTCAGCATCTCCAGCAGAAAACTACACAGTGTTTAATAATACTGTATGGTTTTTATAAATTAAAAAACTCAGAATACCATCTTCTTAGGTGACTTTTTTAAATGGTACTGTTGCAAAACTTTCTTTTAAAACATATTTAGGTTAAAAAAATTTTTTAAATGATTCGAAACAAATATCAAGTAAGAGTGACTGTGACACATACAGTAATGCATAATGACTGGACTTGCTGACGGGGTGGAAATCACAAGAGTAACGCTGGGAGAAGGAAACAGGATCGGAAGCCCAGAGATGCCAGGAAATCACAAAGTCAGGACTGCTAGTCACGGGTCACCGTGAAGTCAGGACTTTGTTCCACAGGTCACTGTGAAGTCAGGGCTGCTGTCCACAAGTCCTCTTCCAAATGGAAGACAGACTTCCACTTGACCATGTAAACTGTTTTTCAAAATGGTCTTTTCCTCTCCTTGTGAACAATATTCATTGAGTTCAAACTTGTAAAACAATACAACTTGATGTCTTCATTCCCATGTCATATCAGGGCTGACGTGGTAAGGTGACTGAAGAGGAACTCCAGATATTAGAATAACTCTACCTGGTTTGTGAAGAGTGAGTCTCTGAGAAGGGAAATGGCAAAAGATTGTCTCAATGTAAAATTTTACTCAAAATTCAGTGCTCAACTCGGGCTTTTCCCCCTGCATCTTGAGTATAGTTTACTAAAAATAAGTAAAAAAATGTGCTTTTAAAAAATATATTAAAGTCTTATGTTCTTAGAATTGTTGCTCTTAAAAAATATACTGAGTCATCAAAATACAAAACTGAATTTCTCCTAGAAATAGAAAATTTTAAATGAAGAGAAAATATGTATTGTGCAAATATTTAAAATATTAATACACTTGCAGTTTGTGATCTGGAGGGTTTGTTTTTATTTTTGTTTTTTTGGCTCACAGCCTCCCAAGTCTTCATGGTTATTTGCCTGTGTCCTGGGAACTAATACTTATCAAAGATTCCTGTGATGACTTCAACAGTGCAGTGTTCTGTATTAAGAGGCTATCAGTCATATCACAAATCCCAAAGTGTATGCGCTTGGTGTGTGTGTGTGTGTGTGTGTGTGTGTGTGTGTGTGTGTGTGTTAGGTATTGAGCATAGGGCCTGGCACTTGCTAGAAAACTACTCTGGCTTTCTCATTCCCGAGTCCAACATTGAGGCTGCAGGGAATTCTGAGGAATATCTTTCCTTGCACACAGTGAGTGGATTCTTTGGGTGCTGTGGAGTCTCTGTTCACAAGGAAAGAGATGACTTTGTTCTTTCCTTTTTGATTTTCTTCCATCAGTTCATGAACAGACCTATTTCCGATGCTGATCAGAAATGAAAATCATATGACACTGGAAATCACTTGTGAGCTAGTTTCACATGGGATTGATCCTTACAGCCTCTTGTCTCATTTATAAGATGCCCATGCCCATGCATCCAGTATTGTCACATCATCCACCTCATGTCATTCAAGATCCCATTATAGGTGACCAATAGTGGGAAACATGTATTAATAATCTTCCTGAAAAGAGAGAGTGGGGTAGAGTAGAAGCAAAATTCTGCACGCAAAAATGATGCAATGCCTCTTTAACAATTCATGTCACTGTGAGCTAATTAAAAAATGTATTTATATCTTATATGTATGTGAATGCCTGCACATATGGCTATGCACCATGCAAGTGTCTAGTGCCCACAGAGGCCAGAAGAAGCTGTCATCCCTGGTACTGGAGTTACAGGTGTTTGTAAACTACATGATGTTGGTGCTGGGAACTGAATCCAGGTCCCATGCAAGAAAGAAAATGTTCTTAGCATTCCTGCCCCTTGGGGCTAATTTATTTATGTGATCTACTTGAGATTTTTTTTTTTTTGGTGTTTGTTTGCTTTACTTTTTTTGGAGGAAGTTCTCTTATATATGTCTAGCTAGATTGGAAGTCACTCTGTAGCCCAGGCTGGCCTAAACCTTCAGTAGTCTTCCTGCATTATCCTCTTGGGTGCGAGGCATGCACCGTAACACCCAGTTTTTAGGACTTTGTTTTGGCTTAGAAATTTCAGCTGCTTTATATGCCTTGCGAATCTCTCTGTTTCATCAGTGAAGATAAAGTCACAAAGAGCTGCTTACTTCCTATTAACAAGTCACCACACGGTTTTCTCAGGTGGGATAGAAACTTTATACCCAGTTTCAAATTTGGACATTTTACCTCAATGATTCCTAGTAGTATTGTCTGCTCCAGCTTTCCCTTTGTAGGTGAGTTTGGGATTGTTGTCTTGGACCTGCAAATCTTGCTCTTTTATGGAGGATATTGTAATGGTCCCACTTTCTAGGTGAGCAAACACAGTAACAGAGAGAAAATAACATTGCTTTATTGACAGAAACATCCATCAAGTTAGTAATATAAGATACTGATTGTTTGGTTAAAAATGTCTTTGATCCCAGAGTTTTTGGCTCAATGTCCTCTCACCTTTTGTTTCTTCTTCATGACTGTCCTACTCATCAAATATGGGTCCATGACTCAGCTAAGTGAAGACACTTGTCAGTTTTCCCCCCTGATGTCCATAGCACGTACACACATTTGTTCGTTAATAAGTTACATATATAAAATTCCATTACAAATAAACAAAGAGAACCTTAAATTATATTCAAAGAAAGTCAATTTTCTTTGCAATGTTAAGAGTACATTTGTAAAAATTAAGCATTTTAGTGATATGCTGTACATTGAAAATGCTGCAGGATTCTTTGGTTTTGTCATAGTTTCTTTTTTTATGTTTTTTTTTAATTTTTTATTTTTTTTGAGACAGGGTTTCAGTGTGTGGCTTGGAGCCTGTCCTGGAACTCGCTATGTAGATCAGGCTGGCCTTGAACTCACAGAGGTCTGTCTGCCTCTACCTCCCAAGTGCTGTAATTAAAGGTGTATGCCACCACTACCTGGCTCATCATATTTTCTAGAGCTGTCCAGATGCATAAAAAAGTCTGCTTTAATGTTGACCTCTTGAAGATATAATCATCATGGAAAGTGTGAAGAGCTTAGAATTGTTTGGATCACGGTTTTATGAAAACAGAGGCCTTTGTATATTTTCTCTTCTTTATTAGAAGTACAAGCAGATAACTATAGTCAAATAACCTTAATACCAAGAGAATTATATAGGCTTTAATGATAATGTGTTTGATTTTGCTCTGGAAGGACAAGGGTGCCACCTCCCTGGCTAAGAGCAAAGGGGATTTTTTTATTTTTTTCATCCTTGCTTGAAGCATGGCTCTTTTAATAATAACAATGAACATCAAATTTTAAGATGGCTAATATTTACAGTGCACTCTAGAGAGATGGAGTCAAAATTTCTAAGAAATGGCTGTACTCATGAATCATTTACATTCAACATACATCCTTTGAGCCCCTAATATATCCTAGTTAGACACTCTACTATATGTTAGATGCATGAAGATGAACATGACCCAAGCCTCAGAGTTAAAAGAAATATATGATAGAAGAGTTAATTATAAGCACGTGTTTGACTAAGATGCCATGGGAGAGCCTACACTGGATGCAGTTCCAGATACTTGTGTAGTGGAAGAGACGAGAAGAGCATTTCAGAAATGGAATAATTATTTCCTGGTACAAAAGTGTGAAGGTTGCAAGTCTTAGGTGGATGAGATAACTATCTGAAAGTGTTTTAAGATAAATCACAACTGGTTTTTATGAGTTCTGAAAAACTCTGAATTTGGAGTCAAGCTTTGTCAAGCTTTTTTTTTTTCTGTCCTGTTCTTTAAGAAGTCTAGCTTGTTATGACAGTGATTCACTGCTTAACTGTTTTACTTACATACTATTTTCACAATATTCTTTCTTAATCTCTGGTGAGCCAGAGAACTGAAGTGACTAGCCAAGAATTGAATGGTACCAGATCAGTTATAAGATGTCTGAGCACTGTTCTATAGGCCTTGTTATAAACCTTTGTGGAATCAGTCAGAAACTTAACATCAGTGAGTCTAAACTTTGTGATCAAGTCAGGGGTATGGTGATATAAGAGTGGAGACCAGTGCACTATGATTTTGTTTTGGTGCTGATGTTGAACCAATGCCCTTGCACATGCTAGGCAAGGATTCTGCCTCCTCAGCCTAAGGCTAGAGACCCAAATTCTTTTGCAAATTATTGTGCAGGAGAGTGAGGTTATCTTAAAAAGGAAGTTTGTATCATAAGACATTTCTACATGGTGTGAGATGGCTGCCCATTTATAATCATCAGCATGAGTATTTATTTACTTATGAGAATAATTTTACATATATGATCAAGAATCACCAACCAATACATGACATGCTCATCCAGTCCGACTTCTCTGAGACAAACTCTAGGTTGTTGGGAAAAAAGGAAAGGAAATACAAGAAAAGAGAAGAAAAGGAAAGAAATGAAAAAAAGAAAAGAAAAAAGGGAGGGAGGAAATGAGGAAGAAAAAGAAAAGAACTTCTTCTGCCTTACCTACTTTTCCTTTGAGATTGTGAAGTCTGTTAATCTGCCAAAATGAAATCTAAAAATGTTATGAGCAATCCTTATTTCAGGAGGGTTAGTAACAGTGGCAATAATTGAGGGTCAAGATGAAGATCATCCATTCCAGTGGAAATCACACACTGTATTATAATGTGACCGTGATCGCCTTTTAAATATGCAAACTTTTTTTTTCATGGTCTACAGGACTGATTAAGCATCATATCATCTGTATTTAAAAAAAAGTTAGGATGTCATGTAAATAACTGTTTAAGAATATGTTTAGAAAATAGTTGAATTCTCAATCCATTTGGATGAAGCCAAAGAATTCATTGCCAATTCTTCCTAATTCAGAAAGTACCTTTCAACATAATTCTTCACATCTATTTTTCTTAAGGAAAATAGTTGCTCGTGGATTGTTGCTGTACTGGCTATTTTTATGTCAACTTAACACAAGCTAGAGACATTTGGGAAGAGAGAAACTCAACTGAGAAAATGACCCCAATAGATTGCCCTGCGTGCAAGCCTCTGGTGTGTTTTTTTTAATTAATTAATTTATTTATTTATTTTTCTATTATCAGATTGATACAGTATAAATTCTTATCTTAATAGTGAAATGTTTCATGGAGGCTTGCTCAGTAATTGAGTAAAACCAAAACTTATTATAAGCCATAGTCATCCTAGGGTCCCCCACACTATATCTATCTATCTATCTATCTATCTATCTATCTATCTATCTATCTATCTATCTATCTATCTAGCCTCCATTGTTCTGTGGGTTGCAGTCTGATTGTTCTTTGCTTTATATCTAGAATCCACTTATGAGTGAGTACATACCATGTTAGTCCTTCTGGGTTTGGGTTATCTCACCAAAAATTCTACCAAGGAACTCCTACAGCTGATAAACTCCTTCAGTAAAGTGGCAGGATACAAGATCAACTAAAACAAACAAACAAACAAAAACAGTAGCCCTCCTATACACAAATGATAAAAGGACTGAGAAAGAAGTCAGAGAAACATCACCCTTTACAATAGCCACAAATAATATAAAATACCTTGGGATAACACTAACTAAACAAGTGAAGGACCTTTTTGATAAGAACTTTAAATCCATAAAGAAAGAAATTGAAGAAGATATCAGAAAATCCTACCTATCCATGCTCATGGATAGGTAGGATTAACATAGTAAAAATGACAGTCTTACCAAAAGCAATCTACATATTCAATGCAATCCCCATCAAATCCCAACACAATTCTTCACAGACTTGGAAAGAAAAATACTCAACTTCATATGGAAAAACAAAAGACTCTGGTGTGTTTTCTTGATTGATGATTGATGTGGGGGGGCCTAGCACACTACAGCAGTGCCACCCCTAGGTAAGAAAGCCAGCTGAGCAAGCCAATAAGCAGTACTCCTCTGTGGTCTCTGCTTCAGTTCTTGCCTTGAGTACCTACCCTGACTTCTTTTGATTATGGACTGTGACCTGAGATTATTAATCTGAAATACATGCTTCCCTCCCCATGTTTCTTAGGATCATGATGTTTTGTCACAGCAATAAAAATTCTAAGACAACCACTGATGGCTGTTTTACCTAACTCAGAGACCATTTATGAGCTATGTAGGATTCTGTGGAACTCTAAGAGTTTTTGGATCACTCTTTGATACCTACTTTCTCATGTTCACATGCCATTTACTAGGTTGTCTAGGAATGATTTTTGGTCAGTCAGTGCCACAAACTGAATTTCTTTGTTGCTTCAATATTCATGTGTTGAAGTCCTAGACCTTAATATGGTGCCATTTGAGGTTGGGGCCTTTGGGAGTTGACTAGGTCATTGGGGTATGGTCCTCAAAACAGGATTAGTGTTCTTGTAAGAAGAAGGCGGTGCACTGGTGCCATAGGGGCACAATTGATGTGGGGGTAACTGACTTAGTTTTAGACTGTTTTTGAGGCTCTCTCCACCAGAAGGAATACATGCCTGAGGTTTCAAACCTGTTCAAAACTCAATGGATGTAGGGTCATATGTTCTAGGTGGTAATGTGCTGTTGTTAAGCTCAACTGTCATGGCACCAAACTGCATGCTAAATATTTATGTTTGTACTCCACAGACAATCGGTACTCCCATCTTGAATCAAAGAAGCTTCTTTTTGCAACAAACTGGTAAAAAGCAGAGACTCGTGGCTGTTTAAGGTGTTGAGAGTGAGTGACATTCACGTTGTCAGCCCTAAGCAAGACATGTATGCCACTGCCTGTTGAGCTTAGGGAACATTGCAGAAGGAGGAGCAGAAGGAACTCAAGGGCAGGAATGTTGCTGGAGGGCTTCTCTTCAGGTTCCACCAAGCCTCACAGTCCCACAATCCACATATAAAATAATCACTCAGATGCTTATATCACTTATAAACTGTATGGCTGTGGCAGGCTTCTTGTTAACTGTTCTTATATCTTAAATTAACCCATTTCTATAAATCTATACCTTGTCACGTCGCTTGTGGCTTACCAGTACTTTACATGCTGCTTGTCCTGGCAGTGGCTGCAGTGTCTTCCTCTCCTTCTTCCTGTTTCCCCAATTCTCCTCTCTTCTTGTCCCACTTATACTTCCTGTCTGGTCACTGGCCATCAGTGTTTTATTTATATAGAGCAATATCCACAGCACTTCCCCTTTTCTTCTTTTTTTTAAAAAGGAAGGCTTTAACTTTAACATGGTAAAATTACATATAACAAAACAATTATCGAGCAAGAATTACAGTTACAATATTAAAGAAAATGTCCTATATATCTTATATTTGTGAGTTTAAGGTTTTATATCTAACTTATCTTTTATCATAACTAAGGAATTTTAACTATCTAGTCTTTAACCACATCAAAGACCTCAGAAGGATATAATATTACCTGAGAAATGGGAGAAGAATGTATCTAACTTTCGGGAGTCTTGCAGGGTAGACAGAGACAGCTGACAGCCTGGACAGTCACCTAATGTTCCTTTGTAAAGTTGGGGCATCTGTCTTTAGCTCACAGGCCTAGAGTCTCTCCGTCATTTTTTTTTTTTTTTTTTTTTTTTTTTTTAGTGTCCTGTAGAATGTCTGGCAGTTTTCTCTGCGAAGCAGGAACCTGAAGGACCATCTTGTCAAGCAAAGTTCAGTGGTTATCCTTTCACAGGTCTTGTATGTCAGTCAATCAAGCAGTCCAGGCAAGAACAGTTTCTTGCCCAAATGGCTATCTTTGCCAAGGTGAAGATAAACTCCATATGGAGTGTCTTCGATGCCCATCCTCCTCTCTGAAATAAATCCAGTGCTGTCAGGAGCAGACATGTCTCACTATCCAGAATGTCTAAATTTTTTAAACATTTTAAATGCCATATTCTGTAGGTCTTTGAAGTGTTTAAAGACTACCTATCTATCTGAAATATATCTATGTATACCTAGAAGACTTAACTAACATGGCTATAAATATGATTATCACAGATGACTAATTATTAATCCAACATGGTGGTGGTACATTTTCTGCCAGTTCTGTGAGCCATCAAGTCTCAGAAATAGTGGGTCTATGCTTTTATCAAAGCAGCGTGTAGCCTAGAAACCTTTTTTTAAATTTTTTTTTAATACTAGTAAAGACTAAATCTACCACACAGCGTAATGTGCCGCTGGCAGATGCCTCATTACCGCCATACTGCTGGTCAAATGCACACGCCAGGAACCCACCAGTAGTTCAAACCCGTGTTTTGCGGTGTCTAGCTGCCTGTATGAGACATGAAGCAGGAACCTGGTTTTGGCTCTGTTTAGAATTGGTTATTAAATATTCTCAGGTTTAAGGTGGAAACTTGAGCCATTGGGCACCATTTGTTGCTGGAGAGCTTCTCTCCAGGTTCCACCAAGCCCCGCAGTCCCACAATCCAAGTATAAAATAATCACTCAGACGCTTATATTACTTATAAACTGTATGGCCATGGCAGGCTTCTTGCTAACTGTTCTTATAGCTTAAATTAACCCATTTCCATAAATCTATATTTTGCCACATTGCTCATGGCTTACTAGCGTCTTTGCATGTTGCTTGTCCTGGCGGTGGCTGCAGTGTCTCCCTCTCCTTCTTCCTGTTTCCCCAATTCTCCTCTCTCCTTGTCCCACCTATACTTCCTGTCTGGTCACTGGCCATCAGTGTTTTATTTATATAGAGCGATATCCACAACACAGGAAGACAGGGAGGAGGACACATCCCGGTATTATAATGGTTTCGGTAAGAATGGCCCTGTAGGTTCATGTACTTCAGTGTTCAGTTCCCAGTTCGTGGAACTGTTTGGAGGAAGGATTAGAAGATGTGGTGTTATTGGAGGACTAGGGGTGGGCTTTGAGATTTCATGAAGCTCACATACTATTTTCCAGTTGGCTCTCTCTGCCTCCTACCTGTGGATCAGGATGTAAGCTCTCAGGTACTGCTCCAGCGCCACGCCTCCAGTCTCGCGCTCCCCACCAGGATGGTCATGGGCTCTAACATTGAGCTGTAAGCCCTGATAAACGTTTTCTTTTCTAAATTGCCTCGCTCATGGTATCTAACCACAACAATTTAAAAACAGCTAATATAGGTATCTTCAGAGCAGGACACAGGCATTGCAAACAAAGTTTCCAACTCCGAAGCTGCCTGCACTGCATGCACATGAAACAGGGCCTACCAGTTGCCAGCCAGGGATCAAGGAGCATCTCACGGGGCCCCTCCTCTTCCTGCTGAGCCATTAGCTACTGAGGAACGATCATTGTGATCAGTTGTATATGCAACAGTGAGGCCTCCAGCTTTGCTTAGAAGCAATGGGTCACAAAACAGAACACCAAGACAAGAATCTGGAAAGAGACTTTCAGGGCGAGAATGATGGGAACAGGGAGAATGAAAGAGGGCTCGGGTAGAGAATGCATTACATATGTGTGAAATTGTCAAAGAGAAATTTAATCAATGAAAGATTGATTTCTGGGTGAAAGGAGGAGCAGGAGGGGTGGAGGAGGAGAAGGAGGGAGGGAAGGAGGAAGGTGATGACAGACCTCTCACCTTTCACATTCCCACACCAAGGAATAGCCATGAGACTGCCAGAAAGTGACAGTATCTATACCAGGAAGAGAGCTCTCAGCATAAACTGAATTATTTCTCACTTAAAACACGTTTTTAGCCTCAAGAGCATGAGAAGATAGGATGGTGTTGTTCAAGCCTCCTAGATGACGATATTTTGCAATAACAACCTGGGAAACAATGGACCCAGGATTTTCTCTTCTTTCTGGGAGGCATAGAAAGTTGTGCCTTTTGTTTTTGTTTGCAATACTCAGCATTCCGGCCATACACAAGCTTTGTAAGAGATGTTAAATCGCTTTCTTTTGGATTACTCTTCAAGAAGTCTGAAATGAGTTTGGTTTTCCTATGACTAACTGGTAAATAGAATGCAACAGAAGGCAGAGCCACTTCATTTAAAATTTTCAATCCCACCCCCCTCCCAGAGAACATAGATTACAATCTAGTACTTTGTGTCAAATTCTGGCTTTGTTGCAACAGACTCTGGTTTGGACAGATCTATCTCTCTCTCTCTCTCTCTCTCTCTCTCTCTCTCTCTCTCTCTCTCTCTCTCTCTCTCTCTCTCCCACCCTCTCGCTCTCCCTCTTCCCCCCCTCTCTCTCTCCTCTCTTTCTCCTTTCCCTTTCTATTTCTCTCTCTCCCCCTTTCCTCTGTATTTTGAGGTTTGTCATTATAACTGACACTGGTTTAATTTCCTATTAAAAATATAACAAAGTAAATTGAGGAATCATTATATTTTATTTCACTCAAACCTCCCACACAACAAGTAGCTTGATTTGACAGCATGGTAGTGATATGGACTAGAGTTCCTATCTAGCAAGGAGATTTATAGCATGAAGAAGAAACTAAGAAATGAGCCAATAGGGTCCTGTGTGTAATTCTATTTGGAGGGCGAGTATTCCACAGGATCCATGAACCATTATTCCAAATGTTTGGGTAAACACGTCTTAGTTCGTCTTCACCTTCCCCAAGTATATTTACACCCAGCTCCAAAGTGTAGCTTTGCTTTGTTTTATGAATGGATACCAACTGAACTAGCTTAGCTTTTCAAATAAAATAATAAAATAAAATCACTTGAAATACATAGTTTCCTGTTAATCATAAAATGTTTTTAGATTTCTGTAGCCATCATTATGTAGACAAGAAATATTCTCATCTCTTACTTTTGAAAATATAGTTTCATATCTAATCCACTTAAACGAATTAGAAACATAATTACAGTTCTACTACATCATACAACTTTTTGGGTCAGTCCTGGTCTCACTAAATATTCCAAATAAAACTGTAGCTTTATTTTTTTGTAAAGTTTTATTCTAAAAAGACTGAAATATTTATCTACATTAAATATGTGAGAATTAGCCCACCATGGAAGAACAGGAACTTAGAAAAGACTGCTTGGGTTTGAATTCTAACTCTGTGAATTAATTGCATTTTGAGAGAGATGCAGTGTTCTTCTGTAACAGGATGCAGTGTCCTTTTGTGACAGTTTTCTTGGCTGTAAAGTGAGACCTAGTATTTCACAGCAATTGCTATCATAGGTGATGTGATTCCTGCTGGCAATAAGGCATATTCAACAGCAAACAGTGGAAAATGTACCTCTTCGGCACAACCAAACAGAAAGAAGTCCTTATAACATCTTTGGTCCAATCCAGAAACCAAGACATTAATTTCATCCATAGGAATCCAGCTGATCTTTCTTCTTTATTAATATAACTGAAGACAATGTTTAAGACATTTAAAGATAGTAAAAAAGCTAATTTACAGTGCATGTGTTCTGAACTAGCTGTCTTCTGTTTTGGCCTTCACCCTTATGATCCAGAGTTTATGTTATATTTAGCTATTGATCCATTTGACCATGTTTTTATGACTTTTCTAATTTTGTCTAGACTTGCATCGTCCATTTTCTCCTTTCAGTTCTTTCTGCTGTTTACTTTAATCCTTCTTGTCCCGAGCTCAGGGGGAAAAAAAAGAGAGAAGTGTTTCTGTGAATCAAGTTTTTGACATGTATTTTGTGTAGTGGGGCAACACATACAGAGGTCCCAGGGCAGCTTGTGGAAATCCACTCTCTTCTTTCTCCATGCGGGCTCTGGAGATGGAACTGTGCTTAGCAAGCTTGGCAGCAGATGCCTTTGCCTGCTGAATGATCTCACTGCCCCTCAAGAACTATTTTAAGAACGATATACAATGCCACTTCACGTGGTTGCTTGTATCCAGCTGTCTTTGCCACAGCGTAAGAAACACACCACGTCATGGGAGTGGCTGATGTTTCTGCCTTGTCAGGTCTCAGTGGCAAAAGTGTCAGCTGACTCCACACCAGAACCACTGCTGCAAGCCCAGGGCTGAGCACTTTTATAGGAGGACATGCTCTTTCAAAGACGCTGGTCTGGTCTTTCTGTGGGAAATCACGGGTTAGCAGAAGAGAAAGCCGTATGTTTTTGCACCTGAACCTATGACCTGGACCCAGGTTTCAACACCTGTTAAACACCCCAGAGCAATCCTAGCACTTAGAGTTACTCTTCCATGTTCCTTTGAAAATGGACATTAAAGAGGAGAAAAAGGGAGCACTGAAAAACCAGCACGAACTGAAGACCTTTAGAAAATCACTCTGATTCTTGTCCAAGCATGCTCAGTGAGGAGACCGGCGTTAGTGAATGCGTTCTTTATCAGAATGACTTCTCAGAAGACCTCTCGTTAAGAAAAAGGCCTTGTTAGTAGAGAGGGATTTAGGGCAGTGATTAGACGGTAGGTTTATCCCCTTCTTTACCCCTTCATTGGAACTGGACAAAATAACATTCCAGTGGCATCTGATAGAGCAATGCAAAGAACTCTGGGGTCCAAGTGGACTAAAGCTGATACTTGGGAAAGTAAATTGTCTTTCTGAATTGCATGTGTTCACATGTGTCAGTAACATCAACCCCAGAACCATGTGTAAAAATCAAACAAAGCCCGCATGCTTCAGAATATTGGATATTATCATTTTTCAAGGATTTGATTTTTCCTTAACTATGTGCACTGTGTAGTTGTGTGCAAATGAGTACAGTGCCCACTGATACCAGAAAAAATTTGACACCCTGTAGCTGGAGTTAAAAGCATTGTAAGCACACCTACCCAATGAGGGTGTTGGGAACTGAACTCCAGTCCTCTACAAAGCAGTGCATACTAATGCTTAACTGTTGAACCAGCTCTCTTGCTCTGTGGTTATTCATCTTAATTTACAATAAGTAAATTTGATGTTACATATTAGAATAGTTAATGCCACAAAGCTTTGCTTTCCTTAAAAACTTCCTTTATGCCAGAAACACATAATCTGCATGTCTTCTGGGTTGCTTAGAAGATGATTGGTGAATACACAGCAAACCACTACATTTTGAGGCAGTGAGGGTGGGGCTTGCCATCCTTCATCTTATCACCCACAGTATTGGTTTGTCTCTTCACAGTGGCCTTCTAGTTCAAGCATTGTACTCAACCATAAATGCAGCAAAGTTGCTTCTAGAAAAACGTGAATTGTTTAGGTTGATAATCATTAAGTTATTATAAAATTATATGACATATACAAAAACAGTTTTCTAGTCAAATAGCTACAAATTATTTTGGAATACTAAGTTCTGTGAGGAAGCTAAAATATCTATAAGTCATAGCCACTGGCCTCAGGAAGCTTACAGCCTAGAAGAGCTGCTGCTTTCTCTGCCAGCTGTGCCCAATCAGAAAATGTATGATCAATTACCTTTCCATTACAACAGGGCTTCTGTATAACCCCTAAAGCATTTTCCCTTTCTTACTTCATATCTCAGTCACAGCAAGTCTTTACAGAGTACAGTGTGATGTTTTGGTGTCTTTATATGTTGTGTGTTAATAAATTTGCAGAATAATGGGTTAACTATTTTCAGAATGGTGAGGCTACCTTGTCTGGGATCACATACTGGAGAAGAGATTTCAGTTACTACCAAAATAAGGGAGAAAGTACATTTAATTTATTTAATTTAATGGCAAATCCTGAACAGGTATTTTGAGTATCTTACTTTCTCCAGCAATCTCTTATTTTCTGCCCTCAAATATGCCTCCTTGTGACTGCTGGGCCCCGAACAACTCCAGTTGTGGACTCTTCTAGTGAGGGCAAGAGCTGCAGCCATTCCTCCTGTGCAAATAGTACGAAGAGCCCAAAGCCATTTCTAAGATGTGGGTGTGTACTACCACAGGCAGAAAAATGTGCCTGACACTAATCGGCTGTAAAAATGTAGTACAGGATATCCCACAATCAAGAAATAAAACTCATCCTTTTACTTAACAAGTGATTATCTCTGATATTCCCTAATTAGTCCTAATACTTTATCAAATAGCTTCAGATGACTCATCACTATTAGCTACAAGTAGGGTGAAACTGAATTAATTTGGCCTAACAAAAATATGAATCAAGAACTCCAAGTATGGATAATTCAGAATCTATAAGGAGGAAGGATGAAAAAAAGTCTCAGGCCTACATCTTTTCTTTTATATATCTCAGGTTTTGTTGTTATCATTGGAGTGTTTGTTTTGAAACAGGCTCTTCTTCTAGTCCTGGTGGGCTATAACTCCTGAGTACTGGGATTACAAGCATGAACTACCATATCTAACCCACCTATCTCTTAAAAACAAAAGTATTCTTGTAAACCTCCCCGGCAACTTAGTTCTTACTGTCCAGAAGCTATCACATGGTCACTCCTAGGAGCAAAGATGTTTGTAGCATGGTCTGGAATGTACATATGAATTCACAGTTGTTGAGATAGCACACGAAAGATCTATGTAAATTCAGAAGACACAGAATCTCAGCAAGGAGAGGGGAGGTTGGAGTGAGGGAGCTGTTGGCAAATGATAGCTGTGCAGAGAGCAACAATCAGTTTTCTTTAAGGGTGTGAGCCCTGCTAGGTTGACCATACTCCAGTGGAAGGGCGCTCAGGTGAGAGTATAAGGGCATCACCAACTGTAGTTGACTGGTTTTCAGAACATGGCACAAAGTAGGGTGTGTAGGAAAGTGGTAGTCATTCTGAGAGGAAGGAAGAAGAAAGTGAGTGTGATCAAAATGCATTATATGAAATTCTCAAAGAATTAGTAAAAATGAGAAAAATTAAAAGGAAAACACATCAAAGGGGAGAGAAAGAGGCCTTTCAAGAACATCAAGAATTTCAGTTTCCCAGTCTGTATAAAAATCCATCAAGTAACCGTGAAAGGCCTTGAGGATATTTTAGCTAGTCGACAGTGTTGGACATAGGAAGCCACTAGTTCTTCCAGGGTAGTTCTTGATGACACAAAGAGCCATCTGCTTCTATCGCCTATTGCCTATGAGCCTATAGTCACTCTTTTTGGCTCTGGGGCAAACATAATTACAGTGTTTATCTGAGTCTTCTGTCCATTTTATGAGCTTGTAAACATTCTTAACACAGTGCTTGGCACACAAGCAATTATAAGAATGAATAATTACCAATACTATGAATGAATTCAGCTAGATTGAGCCTTTTTGAATTCTTGCTATACTGCTTCTAACTTTCTAAAAATGTTTGTACTAGGAACGCCTGTCTGGAGCTCTGGATGTGTCCTCTGAGAAGTTGCCCATGAGACCAAATGCCCCGGAGGGTAACACGGATCCTGAGTGAAGATTGTCGCAACTGAGTATGGATGTGCTGATCTCCAGGCTCCTGGATGTGGAGCCGTTCATCTCTCCTCGAGAGCTGGATGGAGGCCCAGGCTGCCTTGCAGCATTGAGTGATGCCATGCCAATTCCAGGCAAGGTCTTTATTGCTGGAGCCACTGTGTAATGACAGCTTTATTCATGTGAAAACGCAGAATGCATTTCGACTGTATGAAATTGTTTATGTTCATCAGAAATGTTATTTGTCTTCACAAAGTCTGGTTTCAATGAACCAGCTACGTAATGGATATTAAATAAACATGGAATTTTACATGTTTATAATATTTGGTTTCTTGTTGTGATTTTGATGAACAGTATTTTCAAGCACCGTCAGTTCATCCTTATTTACAAAGAAACGTTTACATGTAGCATGGTGATGCAGTGACTAGCTTTATTTTAAATAAGTCAACTTTTCTGTTCAATGTTTAATGTGAAGCCGACTCAAAAATGTTCTTTTTAGGCCACATTTACATTTCTTTCTGAATAACACATATTATATTATTTTTGACTTAGTATCATGAGTCATATAAACCAAAGACATTCTAATTCTATTTTAATGTATTTTTGCAAGATAAATAATTTATAATACACTAATAAAAACTAAGGATCTCATATTAAAAGACTTATAAGACCTGCTGAGAATGATCTATGGAAATTTACTCTCTTAAAAGTAATTTTTCAAAATTATTTTATTTAAAATGAAATTTCTTCTATGAAGTCTTGATAGAAAATATAAAACAAAAAGTTGGAACGCCCCTATCTTTTTACACATTTAAGAAAAACAAATGAATACTTCCTACCCAGATGATTTTTATGTTCCATTAAAAAACAAATCAGATGGCAAGCAAACACTCTGCATGCACAGCTTGGCTTTGGTGGCCTCTTGAAGATAAAATTCCTCTTCAATCTATATGTATTAATTTTGTATCTTTAAAGTGATATGGTTTTATTTGTGGATTTATTTATGAAATGTTTGTGTTTGGCCATTCAGAGAAACAAATGCCATTTACTGCTTTTTTGGAAGATGAAAATTAACTATGAGCCCATATTCCTTTCTTCTTTTGCCTTCTCTTAAGCCTGTAAGCATCCACTTACGTCTCAGGAGATAAGAGATGTTAAGAAAGAGAAAGTAAACATTCCAATCGTGAAGCTTCCTTTAGGCCCTAAAGAACTTCTTTAAAATGACCACTAGGTCACACATGACCAACTAACATCATTGCAGAGGCATGTGCGTGCCATGCTGCTGTTGAGGGAGGCACAGGAAGATTCTGAGGAGGAGAAAGCTGACTGCCTATGTTTAAAGTGGGCTTTCCACACGGTGGTAGAACTACCCCATTACGGGTACCTTGTCTGTGGTTTGGAAGTTGAGGTGATGGTGGACAGAGAGGAAAGCGAGGAGGCAACAGAGGAAGCTAAAAAGCAGAGAAGCCAGAGTAGAAAGAAACTATAAGACAAAATGTCGATTGTTGTGGCCACATTTCTAAGTACCCTAGCTCCAGTTCACAACAGCCAATAGGATTTCCTTGTACATGCCTCTCTATGCTACCTTCCGCATTAGGTTACTTTGTGGGTGACCAGCCTCCCCCATTCCTAGGATTCTTTCCTTTTGACTAGTTTCATTTTTCAAGCAGTGACCTTTCCCTGACCTCAGCCTCACTCTGGGGTCACCTTGCTGGAGCCCTGGTATAAAACTGAATAGAAGTCTTGCCAGATTGTTGGCACTGGATAAGTGGTACTGAGCACAATTGCCCTTTTATGAGCGGGAGGGCAGTTTCCTTTCCCGAGGCACAGAGCTCTGGGCTGCCTGATATCCCGCTTTCATTTTGTTGTCCAGATCTGCAAGCCGGTGGCCTTGCATACGCCACGGATCCAAGAAGGGAGAAAAGACCTTCGGCGGGCGGAAGCACCGCTTACAGCGCTGCTCAGAACCTTCATTTCGTAGTGAAGTAGGTCAAGTATTTGCCTCCAGATAATTCAAAACTCCAGTGCTTGAGCTTCATTTACTTATTTCAGAATTGCACTGTTGTTATTATACTACATTATATTCTTTTGAAAATCATTGCCTGAACTTTTCACTATACCTGCATTGCAGCCTGTCCCCCAAATGCCCCTGGAGGTAACTCTTTTTACTTCAACATGGAAGAAATGCAACTATGAATCTACCAGATGATGGGCAGTTCTGACATCCAGGCTGCACTGCTGTTGCTTACCGAAGAAGAAGCAGTCCGTCCAATGGATCCTAAAGCGATGTTCCAGGTCTATGGTATTGCAGTTCTTCCAGATTGTTCTAACAAAATACCTTACAGTGGGCAATGTATACAGTTATGTATACATAACACCAATTTGTTTCTCATGGTTTGGAAGGCTAGGAAATCCAAGACCAAGAGAGTAGCAGATTCACGCATGATGAGGGGACTCCTTTCCTGATTCATAGGTAGTGTCACCGAGCTTGCCTTCACATGGCAGAAGGGTCCAACAAACTCTTCAGACTTCTTACAAGATCATCAATCTCATCTCTTCATTCCTTGTGCTCCTGACTCACTTGCCTTTTAAAAACTCTACCTGTCTACATCTCAATATTACACTAAGAATTAGCTTTCAGAATTTTAAAGAGTCCACAAGATTCAGAGCACAGGTAGTGAATACCAGAATACCAGACTGTGTCATGCGGTATTAAAGTCAGAGTCTAGTGCCCTAACATCTCTTGAACAGATACATAGTAAGATTGACAATGTCTACATTTTGTATGTGTTCCCACCCAAAAAATATTAATGCTAAGGAAGAGTAAAAGAAAAACCTAAGTGGCTTGTGGGAGACAAAAAAATAAAAAATAAAAAAATAATCCTTCATCTTTCTATCCAACTTTGTCAAGTCTTGGAAAAATAGTACTTCAAATCATTTTCAAATGAATAGAGTCTCGTCCCACATTTGGGAATTTAATTAAGCCCAACGGGGAAAAGGTATGGAAGTTTTAAATACCATTTTGCTATGCAAAACATTCATGACTATTTTCAGGAACATTAGGTAATTCTATATCAAACACACTCCCAATTCCTATTGGTCTAGTTGTTGTGCCGCAGAACACAACCATCAGTCAGTGTTAGCTCCACAGACACATTGTTCCCTGTGCACACGGAGGCAATCAAATGAGTCTGCAAATGTTCTTCAAAGAATACGTCTAGAATGTTACTTCGTTAAACATCTCCTTGGCATCCATTCTATTTTCCACTTTGAATTGCTGCATTTAGTTTTGTAATGACCTTCCATGGCAAAAAGGTTTTATTAACTCTTTGATCTTCTAGCTTTGGGATGAAAACAAAGAAAATATAAATGAGCACTTTGTGCAGTGTCTTGTAGAGACTAGGAGAAGAAAAGAAATATGCTTTCATCAAAAAGATTGGTTTGTGTGGAGACTTTCAGCCTTCCATTCTTCTCTCCCTTTGAGCAAAATACTTACCAGGATGGTCCATGCATTTGTTATAACATCCTGGGGGGGGGACAAAGTCTTTCTCTTTTCTCTGGGCTGGGAGCTGAGGTTAGGGTCATAGAACTCTTTGAGGGTTTTCTTTTTAAGGCTGTTATCTGTCCCCGTTTTTCTCCAAATCTGAGCACAATTCTTCAGAAATTTGTCATCAAATTTACAGGACACTGAAAGTGTGTTTCCAAGCATTCTTTCCTCATGGGTATCCATGTGAGTGGAGAAGGGTAGAGCATCCCCAAGATGATAGTTTCTGATAAAAAGAAAGTGGTCTTTGCCTCAAAATCCTGATTTTTCACTTCACTATTATGGTATCCACATATTATAGAATATGTGGACTGGCCCTCATCATTTGGTTGTGTTGTTTCTGAATATACATAACTGGCATTATTAGTAGATGAATGACCACTTTTCAAATCTCTCTATATTTTGCTGCTCCTTCTCTTCACTTCCTTTTACATACTCACTTGACTTTGTTTCTTTGGTCTTTATTACAACCTGGGGAAGTAACTTAGGATATTACAAGACACCCAAAATGGACACAAAGTTACTAGACAGAACCAACTTTTTACTTTCTCATGCTCAGAATCAGTCACTTATCAAGGCTATTCTTTAGCATTTGAAATTTGAAACTCTGTTGTTTGATTGGAAGTAATCTGGCATAAGAACCTGAAATTGGTTATGTGATCAGAATGTTGCCTGTTAGGTTATAGTGTGGTAGATTTATCAGGAATGAGAAACCATAAGACAACATTTCTCTTTGGCTTTTTCAAACATCCTTAGTATTCTTTATCCCTCCTTCCTTCCTCTTCCTCAGTATTTCTTTCCCTCCTCAATACTATATGCATATCTTAGTGCCAGACATGGGAAGCGGTCTTCTGAGTCACTTGCTCCAGGTATTCCAGTAGACTCCCAATACAGTATAGATAGAGTATGGCCATTGCCCTTAGTTGCCTTCCAGAACTTGAAGGTAAGACCCTATTGCTGAAGACACTGCACACTTCAGACACAGGACTCGAAGGAATTGAACTGAAACTGACCTGGAAGCCTCCTCTTTGAGGCCTTGCTCTCCTAGTATCTGAAGGTGCTATGCTAGCTGCTAAGGGAGAATGTCAACCTATGAAGCCTACAAAATGCATCAACGACCATCAAGATATATCCAAGAGTGCAATATGGCACTTTTATACTGGGGTAACCAATAATCACTTAATTGGACCGAGGGCCTACTTCATAGGAAGGAATACGTGCCTGGTACTGTAAACCTAGTCAACTACCAGTGACTGGTGAAGTCATGGACCCTAGAGGAGAACCTGCTACTGCCACACTCCTAAACCAGAGTGATTCCTAACTACATTCTAAACACATGTACTTCTACCCAAAGGTGTATGGTTCTCACCTCTCACCAAAGAAGCTTCCTTTTGCTGTAGATATGGACAATTACAGAAATCTCTAATTACCCAAAATGCAGAGGGAAAACTCATCATGGGGTATCCATCTTCAGCTGGTTGATCTATAATACAACCCCTACAGCTAAAGCCAGAGAATATAGCAGAAGAGAAGACAGAAAGATTGTAGGAGCCAGAGAACCAGGATGTCTGTTACAAGATGGTGTCCTCTATATATGACAGGGAGCTGCACCCACAAAATCATAAAAATATGGTCTCCTAAACAAGACCTACACAAGAAAACCAGTTGACTTGTCAATGTGAGAGAAATCACACAAGGTCCATCCCCTAGATGAAGAGCTACAGGGAATTAATTGCTGTTGAGAGGAGGAGAATCAGTCCCCAGGCAGATTACCCAATCCCAAAGGGTCATCCATAAACATATGTACCTTGAGCAACACTAATGAACTCAGCAGGCAATATCTATATGTGTGTTACAAATAAAGTTGTTTATTATTATTATTATTATTATTATTATTATTATTATTATTATTATTGAGACAGGATTTATATGTGTAGCTGTAGCTGTCCTGGAACTTGCTCTGTAGACTAGGCTGGCCTTGAACTCAGAGATCTGCCTGCCTCTGCCTTCCAAGTGCTGGGATTAAAGGTGTGCACCGCCACTGCCCAGCTTAACATATAAATATGTAAAACAATAATAATTAAAGAAGAGGTCATGAAATTGAGAGGGACTTGGGGGCCATGTGAGGAGTTGAAGTAGGGAGAGAGAGTTTGGGGTGGAGATGAAGTAAATATAATACTCATGTATGAAATTGTATGTGTTTCAAAATGACTTCGTTTCATTTTGGCTCTGTTCTCCTTTCTTTGACTCATTTACGACAAATCACTGAGGTATCGGTGTACTCAATGTGTCACTTTCAGAACTGAAAAAAGTAGTAATTTAGTTGCTTTGATCTCAAGCAGCAGACTTTGCAAAGCAGCCCTCGTATCAGAACCCATACGTCTTCATTTCTACTCTGCTTTAATTTGCTTGTCTGAGCCAAAGAATTGGGGGGAAATGATCAATGATTGATAACTGAAAACAGATTCCATCTCGACAAACGTAACTGGCAGTTTCCTCTAAACAACAAATATCAGATCCTCCCCATCCTAACTGGTCGCCTACCAAATGCCTTGCCATTCCTTATAGATTTTTTTAAGCTAACAACTTGCTTATGTTCTAGAACAGATATTTTATACTATTAATAATAATACTAATAATCCCAAATATTGAGATCAGTAAAACTATCAGCACTAGGAATGTTGAATTTCTGTATACTTACTTTGAAATCATGCAAATGGAGTATCTGTGATCTGGAAACACTACAAACTGAAAAGCACATTGGGAATATTTGCAAACATCCCACTGGAATACCCTTTATCACAGAACTAACAATAGAAGAGTTGATATTTACATGTGTAAAATAATTTGACCTTAGGTAGAAAGCAAGAGGACACACAAAGACAATAACTGAGATCAATTATTAAGAAAAACATGATGCTACACAGGGTGGCCTGCCCCAGGTGGCAAGGAGAAAACATGGGCTTGCCCAGTGCCATTAGGACTGGATGGGGAGCTGGTGGGAGTCCATGGACTATGGCCTTTCAGCTGGGGAACATGCATGGGACTGAACCAGGCCCTCTGAATGTGGATGGCAGTTATGTGACTAGATCTGTTTGCGGAGCATTGGGACCAGGACTTATCTTGGGTACATGAAATGGCTTTTTGGAACACATTCCCTAGGGTGGGACACCTTGCTCAACCTTGACACAGGGGGGAGGGGCTTGGTCCTGCCTCAACTTAGTATGCCAGACTTTGTTGACTCTCCAAGGGAGACCTTACCCTCTCTGAGGAGTAGATAGAGGGAGGTGGGGGGACAGGAGAAGGGGAGAGAGGAGGAACTGGGATTGGTATATAATATAAAAAATAAACTTTAAAAATAGATAAATAAACAGATAAATAAAAGACTGAGTGGGAGGAAACCCACATGCTTTCCAGGGGCTCTCTGACCCCGGCAGGGAGGAGATAACATGCCAGCCACGATGCCACAAACTGTCAGGCATTATAGTAGGGTGATGAGTGAGAGACAGAGAGAGAGAAGACAGGCAGAATAGAACACACAGACAGACATAATAGTTCATGTCCTGTGGTGAGAGGCAGATCTTAAAAGGTGATGGTAATGAGGAGAAGGCTGAGGTGAATGGCCTGTTTGCCACCCACGGCCATGGTGATGGCCAGGCCTGGACTGTTACCAAGGCCTATGTCTGGGTCCTTGCCTGCCACGGTTGTGGTCTGTGTTGAGGTCTGTGGCTCCTGTTACCACCAAAGGCTGAGAAGACAGGGCTGCACAGAGTTGGCCCACCCTCACTGGCTGTCACTCTAGAGAGAACTGGCCTGTTCCTTACCAGCTGCAATACTTGGGAGAGCAGGCCCTGCACCTCACCTGGGCAGCACAGTAGAGCTGACCCTGGTGGTGCAGGTTGGGTGAGCCGGCTCTGAGAACATGATCATGGGATATCTGTTCCCTCCCTTCATCGGCCATATGGTGGTGTGAAAAAGGGAGAGATGTCCTCCACCCCTTGCTACCTATGGCAGGTAGGAGAGCTGGCCCTGGTAGTGTGGGTACAGGTGAGCTGGCCCCAACGGCATGAGAACAAAACTGGCTGGCTCCTTTCTGCTTACTGCAGTGCTGGAGAGCTCACTACGGTGGTGGAGATGGGGGAGAGCTGGTGGGCTGACCAACCCTGCAACCACCCAGGCTCAGAACCAGGGCTATGATTTGGCCCGCCCCAACATCTACCCCCATCTATGATCTTATGGAGCATGTGAAAAGGCCTGACTTGCAAACCCAAAGCTGCAGGATCTCCACAGCACAGGGTAACAACAGGATATCCAAGAGGAGTATCGATAGTGTAGCAGAAACCAGAGGCCTCTAACCAGACCAACAACTCATTGCAATGAACATTTGCAAATAAAGATACATGGACTAAAGGGTAAACTGTGTGACTCACCATGTCACACTACAGCTCCCAAGAAAAATTCCAAGATTTTTCTCCTAAATTTAATTTAATTTTATTTTATTTGGGGGTGTTGAAAGGGCAGAGAGTGGATAAGAAGGGATGAGGAGATGAATAGGATAGAGATGCATGATGTGAAAGCCATAATGAATAAATAAAAAGTTGAAACAATAGAAAAACATGATGTATGTATTGTAGACATCAGAAATTTGAAATATTGAAGCATTGATTGTTTATAAAATATTGGGATAAAACAAATCAAGTTACCTACAAAATTCTTTTCTATTTCTACCTTTGTGTGTTCTAAAAAACATTTATTTATTTGAGACAGGCTGGTCCAGAGCTCACTATGCTGCCAGGTCTCACTCCCCAGATCTTAGCATATAGGAAGAAAACATTGAGTATAGCTGTAAAGAGTTAATACTTCATAATAGTATAACATTTATTCAGGGAATGATAGCATGCCAGAAATATTTTTTATATTTTATACTTTCCTTAAAGTATAAACTCTAATAATGCTTAATAATATTTTAGACTTTATAAAAATTAAATATAAATTTTTCATTTATTTGGATTTTTCATCTGTGTTACTAGTTCAAAACAATAAATTCATTCTTCTTTGAAAAGCAGAATGGTCAAAGACTCTTTTTGTATGTATATGTGTGTGTTCAAGAGCGTGGGAGTGTGTAGTAGGTATGAGCGTGTGTGTGCCTGCATGTGAGGACCAGATGGCAAGTTTGAGTGTTGGACTTCAAGCACCAGCCTTCTAGTTTTTTTTAAATATATTTTTCCTTTACTAAAAGTAGACTT
Organism: Peromyscus leucopus; assembly: GCF_004664715.2. Lineage (NCBI taxonomy): Eukaryota > Metazoa > Chordata > Mammalia > Rodentia > Cricetidae > Peromyscus > Peromyscus leucopus. Next base: position 63,735,809 of record NC_051072.1, read on the forward strand.
TTTCATATAATATATTCTGATGACAGCTTCCCTTCCCCCCAGTTACTCCCAGGTCTTCCATGCCTCCCCTCCATCCAAACCCGCACCCTCTCTTTCTCTCTCTCCATCTTATGTTTTGAAGCAGAATGTCCCACTGGCCTGGGACTTAGCAATTAGACTAGTCTGATTGGAAATTGAGCCCCAGGGGTCTTCCTAAGTATCTGTCTCAGCTACCGGAAGATTATATGCATGAGCCACCATACCTAGCTTTTAAACATAGGTTCTGAGGACCAGACTCAGGTCTTCATGATTGCAAGGCAAGCCCTTTACCAACTAATTCATCTCCCAGCTGTGGATCAAGGACTCTTGTAAAATAAATTGTGTTTTTTTTGTTTTGTTCTAGTTTTTTAATTTATTTTTAATTTTATGTGTAAAGGTATTTTGTCTGCATGTATGTCTGTGCACCATGTGTGTGTGTGCAGTGTCCTCAGAGGCTAGGAGAGGACATCCAATCCCCTCTGGAACTGGAGTTACAGGTAGTTGTGAGCTGCCATGTGAGTGCTGGGAATCAAATTTGGGTCCTCTAGAAGAGCAGTTAGTGCTCATAACCTCTGAGCCATCTCTCTAGCCCTTGTGAAAAGTTTTGATTTCCTTGAAGCTTGTAGAGAAAAAGCATGAAGGCCTTCAAGATAAAACTGGTAAATTAATTATGTGTGCTTATCACTTCTACTTCAAAAAATTCTACCAAAATGATAACAAAAGATATTTGTCTATAAGAAAATAAACCAGGAATAGAAATAGGGGTCACACAATTTCAGTGACTATTTGTGGGTACGCTTACATAGTCAGAAGGATGGAGTTGGGGTATAATAAATGAAGAACCCTGAGAGACTGAATGAAAACTGGAGAGTAAAGAGCATGGCTGAAAGAAAGAGCAGTATGGGCAATTTATATACTAGATGTACTACCAGATCATCTTTCACACACACACACACACACACACACACACACACACACACACACACACACACACACACACGCACACTCCTCACTCTCTCTTCTGAGAAGCAGAAGAGCCTTAGCTCAGGCATAGCCAAGGCCAAGAAACAGAACTGAAATAAATGCAAGTTTAATGGTGACCTATAAACCTGTAGAATTTCTTCTCCCTTCTCTGACTCTGCTGGCAAAAGGCTGACAGCAGGAGATCTCAAGATATTTCTCTGGAGAAAATGAGTGCATCCTAAGAAAAGATATATAACAGCTGAAATTTGGGGTTCACTAAGAAAGTGATGGTTCACCAGACAATCCACCAACAGTGGAGTTGAAGCTCTGAACATACAGTCAGATACTTTATGCTTCTTTATGAAGACACACTCTTAAACATGACTGAGCATTGAAGAATCACTTAGTGTACATGGAAAGTTTCTAACCTGAAAAACAGGTAAAGGAAACCAAAGTCAGAAAGATTCAAAGATCAAAGGGAAAAGTCAAAATTATTTTGAGTTAGCATCTTCACATGTAAAGGAAAGACACCCCCCACCCCGCAAATGAGAACAAATACTACAGAAGAGGAGTAATAAAAATAATTTTTAAAATATAAAAACATGACTGTAAAAATTCAAAAAATAGATGAAAAGATAAAGATATATAATACAGGAAGTAGAAAAATAAAAACATGGACATCAAAAAAGCAAAGATACAGCCAAAAGGTATCATTTATTTTAATTGATATTGGTCGTAGGACCACTTATCAAATCCATAGATGCTCAAGTCTTCACAGACTATGTAGAGAGCTGTGCAGTATTTTTCATACATTCCCACAATTTTATTTAATTTTAGTCATCTGTGTATTACTTGTAATAACTACTACAATGTCAATGCTAGGTAAATAGTTGTATGTATTCTTAAGAGAATTACGATAAGAAAGAAATCTATATATTCAATAAAACACAATTTAAAAATATTATCTGCTCTTGTTAGTGACATATGAGGATGAGGAACCTTCAGATAAGGAAGTTGACAGAAATTGATATGCAAAGAAAATACACTCTTCCTGTAATAATGTTCATGAGTTAATAGTGCTATCTCATATGGACAGGGTTATGACTGTAATGAATTTTCAACAGAAGAAAATGCTACGATTTATAGAGAAAGGCCTTTCACAGAGCTGAAAAAATGTCAAGTTCAATGGTCCAGAATTGAATAAACATGATTTTCCAATAATTCAAGGTTTGGGGCCTGGCCCACTCCTGGCCCAGATCCAGGGATTTCTAAGGAGGGAAACTGGTTAAGGAGGTCACTATAGAAACTTGTTGAGCTTTTTGGGCCCTTGAGGCACCTGGACAATTAATGAACTACTCACAACTGTAGAGTTTTTCTCACTCATCTGTTTATTAAATGCTTTTTCACATACTTAGTTACCAGCATCCTGCTTTCTTCCTGATACACTCAGATGAGAGACAGACAGGGAGATGGTAGGGGCTCTGCGTGCTGTGCAGCCAGACTAGCCTTGAGCTCGGCATTCCTTTCTCTCAGCCTCCTGCATCCTGGGACCACATGTGCACAGCATCAGCTGACACTTGAGCTGTTGAATGTGTGAATCCACCAATGTATAGAAGGGAAGTGCTTTGAAGTCTCTGATAGGAAATGAAGAGAGGCGAATGACGAAGCATTCACCAAGCATCACGGTCACAAGCTCTCAGTACAACCGCCCATTCCTTTTTCTGTACTTGTGGTTTGACAGACAGAAGATTCACGTCTACTGTGTCTAGCAACCTCAGCATAGGATTGTGTTTATCTCATTGCTGAAAAACGGTACATTTTCACACAAACAAGGCACTTTACGGCTTCTCCTTGGTGCATCTGAATTGCAAGCAGCATGAATGTCTTCTGGGCCATTATTAAGTTAAGTAAGACTACTTGAATACAAGCTCTGCATCTCTTGATAGTCTACCCAGTAACCCAGGCAGTCCTGCAGTAACTAGCAAGTCGGCAGCACACACAGCCAGTACACTGGACAGAGGGACAAGGATTGACCTGTTGTTCTCTCAGCGTACTAATACACACAGTCCTGAGCAAGGCACCTTAAAATTCTGTCAGACTATCACACAGGGCAAGACTTGAGGATTGTTTATTATTGGAATTTTCCACTGACTGTTTTCAGCCCAAAGCCTAAAGGAAAGTATAGAAAGCAAAATTCAGAAAGGGAAGACTTGTATAATAAAATATTTAACATACAAATTGATGGTAAAGGTGTTTTCACTCATATTTGACATTAATGTTTTTGAGGTCAGTTTTCTTACTTACGACTGCCTTCTTTTCCTCTTTTTTCTTCCTTCCTTTTTTCAAAATTCTTCAGGAACATATAGTATGTTGGCTATAAAAGCACAGACAGCTAGCTACACAGCTCCTGTCTCCTTTTGTTCTCAGCAAAAAATATATTCTCTTCGCCATCCCAATGTACTGGTTTGGTCTGTCTCATATAAGTGTTATTTTCTTCTGCAATTTGCTTATTTTCCTCTATAGACACAATGTTAAGGATGGTAGTAATTAAGTCTTCAAAGTCTCTTTTAACTAGAAAACTCTGCAGTACAGTGTGGTTGATATATTGCGCACCCCAATAAACTTATTGGGGGAGAGGGGTCAGAGAACAGAACAGCCATAATATTTAACATAGAGGTTAGGCAGTGGTAGCACATGCCTTTAATCCTAGCATTCCAGAGGCAGAGATCCGTCTGGATCTCTGTGTGTTCAATGTCACACTGGAAACAGCCAGGCATGGTGACTTATGTCTTTAATAATATCAGGAAGTGATGGCAGGAAGCAGAAAGGTATGTAAGGTGTGAGGACCAGGAACTAGCCTGGTTAAACTTTTAGGCTTTTGAGCAGCAGTTCAGCTGAGATTCATTCCATCTGAGGACTCAGAGGCTTCCAGTCTGAGGAAACAGGATCGGCTGAGAAGTTGGAGAGGTGAGGTTAGCTGTGACCTGTTCTATCTCTCTGATCTTTCAGCGTTCACCTCAATATCTGGCTCCTGTGTTTTTTTTTTAATTAATAAGACCCTTTAAGATTCTTGTTACAGTATCGTCTTCCACAGTTGCAGAATGTAGCCACTTTGAGTGAGAAAACTCAAACCCAGGACTGAGTGAGAGGGTGTGTTACTGTGTCACTGGGGAAAGTGTGATCTTGAAGCCTTTTCCCTTTTTCCTTCCTGATGACCAAGAGTCATCTGCTTTTCTTCCCATTAGGATGCTCTTTGGTTCTGCTTAGCAGAGATGTAAGTAACTTCAACAATACTTATAATAATAGCTAACATTAAACATTTTTGCCCTTATTCATTTATTTGGAATGGGGCACACAAGCCACAGCAGGCAAGTGGAAGTCAGAGGACCACCTACTGAAATCAATTCCTTCTTCCACCCTGTGAGTACCATGGGTCAAACCCTGGATCATCAGGCTTCACAAGTGTCTTTTTCCAGGGAGCCATCTCTTTGACTAACATTGTTTGGAATACTCACATTTTAAGTGCCATTTAATCTACACAACAAAACTGTGTATAAAGTATCATATGTTATGTCTGTTATACAAAGAGGAGGTCAATGTGACTACCCTAACTGAATAAACAATTAATATCACGTCCCTAGTAAGTTGTTAGCATCAGAATTTAAACTCAGGCAGTTGAACTCTAGAGCTTATCTCTTGTTAATGATCCAAAGATAGCTAATTGATAGGTAAGTGGGCAAACCAAAGAGCATGCACACACAATTCACAATTATCTCTCCCCTAAAAAATGAAAACAGACAGAAATGATATACCTATCTTATTATTCGTTTGCTTGCTTTTTGTTTGTTTGTTTTGTTGTTTGGTTTTTTCAAGTCAGGGTTTCTCTGTGTAATTTTGGTGCCTGTTCTGGATTTCACTCTGTAGACCAGGCTGGCCTCAAACTCAAAGAGATCTCTCTGGCTCTGCTTCCAAGTGCTGAGATCAAAGGCGTGTGCCGCTGCTGCTGCTGCTGCTGCTGCTGCTGCTGCTGCTGCTGCCGCCGCCGCCGCTGCCACCGCCACCACCACCACCCAGCTTCAGTTTGCTTGCTTTTTAAGACAGATTTTTACTACATCACCCAGGCCTTGACTTCTCTTAGGCTGACTCCAAGCTCACAATCCTTCTGCCTCAGCCTCCAATCCTTGGATTACAGGCATGTACTATCATGCTCAAGTCTTACTTTATGATTATTACTTTTAATTTAGCAATACCAAGAAAAGCCAAAGCCTTCAATAATGGTGTCTGCACCTAATCTTCATTTCCAGTAAAATACATGAGGGTTTAGAATTGAAGAAGCCGTTCTGGGTAGATGGAAAAAAGAAAGAAGCGTGCTCCAAAGGAGAGTTGTGATCTGGAAGTGGAAACCAGGGTGATTTGATGGACAGGTCTGAAGGAAGCCATTATTTCCTTCTGCTTCATTGTGAGACCATCTGGTCCTAAAGACATCATCCAGAGCCAGCCCATAGCCAACAGACAACATGAAAAAGAGATTTTGGGCTTCCAAGTTTGCCACATGGGAAAGGAATCCAACCCTGGGATACATTTAGGGCAGCAGCAGGAGGAGCAAGGGGAAAACAAACAGCATGTACTTCTGTTATCGGGGGGAAAAAACCATTGATAAAATTTACAAAGTAAATGTTGTACGTAAAGTAAACCATGTACACTGTTTAACAAAGACTTTAACACCGACATTTCCTGGAGTCGTTTAATACTGAACATGTTTTGTTGCTTCATTTCTTTAATTTGTTGATCACAGGAACAGAATCAAACATCACGAATGCCTCTTGAGTGGCTTTAGGAGACTTTATGAGCTGTTCTTGGTGGCAGAAATTAGAAACCTCCCTCCAGTATGTGCTCTGCGGCGCTTGCCTGGGGAAAAGGATGCGTTTCCTATGGAGGGAATGAACAAGGTCACCCTGGCCCAGGTTGTCAGGAACTAAAACAGTAACAGACACTTGTCTACAGGAAGATGACAACATTGTTATTAAAGATTTTTAACTTTCCTTTAAAAAGAAAGACTTAGAGACTTGTAGAGATTTATGAGGGTTTGAGAACTATGGGGTAGCTTGCTTGACTTAGCAAATGTCCTTTTTAATGTATTTCTTACCAGTTAAGCAATTCTGTTAAAGAGGGGATGAATAATGCAAATAAAGGTCCACTTTGACAGAAGAGTACAGGCTTGACTTACTGCAGATGGAAAAGCAACAATTAAGATAGCATGTAAAACCCAGATGAGACCTGGGAAGGTTTTTTACAGGAAAAGGCTTGAATGCCTAGATTCTTCCATAATGTTTGATTTGTGTGTGTGTGTGGGGGGGCAGATATTTAAAACAATAAGAAAAATCATTCATTGACTGTGGTGATATTTTATTTGTGTTCTAAAAATAAAGCTTGCCTGGGGATCTGTGGACAAAGCCAGCCACTACATTAAACATAGAAGTCAGGCAATGGTAGCACACGCCTTTAATCTTAGCATTCGGGAGGCAGAGATTCATCTGGACCTCTGTGAGTTCAAGGCCACACTGAGAACAGAGCCAGGTGTGGTGGCACACACCTTTAATCCCAGCCCTAGTTATTCATAGAGCTCTGTAGGTCTGTGCAGACAGACAGGAAGTGATAGAGCTGGGCAGAAAGAGGAAGTGATGTAGCTGGGTGGAGAGAGGAAGTAAGATGACAGGGCACAGAAAGGTATATAGGCATGAGTATACAGGAAGTAGCTCTCTTGGGCTGAGGATTTCCTAGCGGTATGAACTTGTGGCTAGCTTGTTCTATTCCTCTGATCTTTCAGCTTTTGCCCCAATATCTGGCTCCAGGTTTTTAAGTAATAAGACCATTTAGTAATTCATGTTACAATTGACAAATGCTATGAAGGTTTGTCATTTGATGATCAATGATGGATTTTGAAATACATTAGCTTGTGGACTGGAACAATTACTTTTCTTCTTTGGCTCTTGGTTTTTCTCTATGAAATCATGGATTTGGGGGGGGAACTCAACATTTTCTAGACCATGGTTTTGAAACCCCCATCTTTTTGGTTTGGAATATAAGTATATACAATGTTTAAAGAAGCCTGGATTAGTCTTTTTCTGTGCTAGTTACTATTCCTTAAAGTTTCAAGTGAAGAAATGCCTTTCTCAAGCTGTTAGCAAAGAGAGGGATCATCCTCTCAATAGTTGAAACTTCCAAGGGTTAAGTTGGCATGTGTTACTGTGGGATGGTCTGTATGTCAAATTGCTCTGATTGGTCAATAAATAAAACACTGATTGGCCAGTGGCCAGGCAGGAAGTAGGTGGGACAAGGAGAGAGGAGAATTATGGGAAGCAGAAGGCTGAGGGGAGAGACACTGCAGCCGCCGCCATGACAGCAGCATGTGAAGACGCCGGTAAGCCACCAGCCACGTGGCAAGGTATAGATTTATAGAAATGGACTAATTTAAGCAATAAGAACAGTTAGCAAGAAGCCTGCCACGGCCATACAGTTTGTAAGCAATATAAGTCTCTGTGTTTACTTGTTTGGGTCTGAGTGGCTGTGGGACTGGCGGGTGACAAAGATTTGTCCTGACTGTGGGCAAGGCAGGAAAACTCTAGCTACAATGTGTCATAGCTGGTTCTGTGTCTTAATTATTAACAGGCATAAAAATTTATCTCAAAGATTTCCAATCTCCAATCACTGAAGACTGGGTAAAAGGAATTTGCAGAACTGATTAAGGTTTGGGGTGGAGAATTAGCCTAGGCCCAACCCAATCATAGTAACCCTTAAAATCAGAAAAGGAAGGCAGAAGAAAAGTGATATGATAACCCAGCACAAATTTGCTGATTTTGAAGGTAGGGAAATGGTGTCATAAACTGGTTCTGGGGAGATGGCTCAATGCAAGAGGCCAAGACATGGAATCCCAGTAACGAGCCTATAAAGACTAACCACAACACCAAAGTCCAGGCTCAATGGAAGACCCTGCCTCCATACATATGGTTGAGAGTGACAGAGGAACACACCCAACATTGATCTTGGGCATATGAACCCTTCCATATATGTGCACCCATACACATGTGAACACACACACACACACACACACACACACACACACACACACACGGGTGGGGGGTGACAACCAAACTCCCAAAGCTCCCAAAAAGCTCCCCAGGCTCCCAAACAAAGAATACCTTAGAAATGTGGTGCCTTCTGATTAGACACAACCCTTCTAAGAGCAGCCAGAATGTGAACAGAGATCCCCGCCATGCAACCACAATCCAAACTAGTACAAAATACACTCTGCTGGAGCCTCCACAGGGGACAGCCCACTTGACTCCTTGATTGAGCTCAGTGGCTTGTGTCATGCTTAATCTCCAGCGCTGTTAGAGAGTCACCTGTGCTGTGTTAATTCACCAAGTATGTGGAAATTTGTTATCACAGCAACAGTGGACGAAAGCAAGCATGTGTTCCACATCCTTCACTGGATTCTGTTTCCATCTTGGCTCCTTTTATAAGCTAATTGGTGTTGGCAGCTCTGGCCTCTTTCCTATTGTCATAACATGTCCAGTATGTTCTGGAAAGATTCCTGGCTTGGTTTTGACTCACTGGAAGTGGATCATGTGTCTATCCTGAAACAGTATCTATGGCTGTTGACACAAATCACGTGCCTGCTCCTAAAACACTCACCCCCTCCCAACTGTGCACAGAGATCTAGAGAGAGGGAGAGTTCCCGAATGTAACAATAGTTCAGGTAACAGAACTGAACAGCCAAAACAGGTGTCTATTAAATATCTGCTTAGAAAATTCTGTTAAATACATTATAAACCATTTTCCCAGGGTTTCTTAGATCCAAAAATATACATAATGAAATATTCAAGAAATAGAACATTTTCTGTGTTTCTGGATATATTAACTTTCAATCTCTATTATAGTTACTAGATACAGACACAGAGTTATCAATTTATAGTTCTAAAGTCAAAGACATGTCTTCAGATGCCCTCCTGTAGGATGCCGTGGGGAAAATCTGCCTTCTTGCTTTTTGAAACATAAATAGATTAGAAGATTTGAATTAACACTGTGGCTACATATGAACAGACCTGTTTCTAGCCCTAGAAACCACATCTTCCCGTGATACTGGTTTCTATTTGATTCTCTGCTCTATCATTTTCATTTACACATTAAATGAGTTGAGTTGTGTTAAGATCTGTCCTGGGCACTAAGAATATACAAGTGTGAATCAAGTGTGTGTGTATGTGTGCCTGTGTCCCACATCTATTACTGAGTTCTATTTCCATCTTGGCTCCTTTCACAAGATAACTGATCCTCGTAGCTCCAGCCTCATTCCCGCTGTCGTAACACGTCCAGTCTGTGTAGCAAGTGCCAAAAATGGTCTTGGCTGTGGAGCAGCAGCGTAGGAAGTGTTCATGAGATGCAGTGGCAAATTTTTTTCTGAGTTTTTAACCTATATTTCCTTCTCTGGAAATGGACTACTTCAGGTGTGAAGTCAGCATATGCAGTAGTTCCTGTAGGCACCTGTAATTGGGCCAGATTAGTCACCATTGTAAGGCAGAAGGTCTCCTCCCAGGGATATCATTTACCAGTCACAGATACTAGTTAATCTCATCTGGTGTTGAGAAGAAATAAGGCACTAAATAGTTCCATTTGCTCTCCCGTGTTTGGAGAGGAGCAGAGGCTATTGTGTGAATGGAAGGCATAAACAGATGCTCCAAGAAACGTGAGCTCAGGGAACATGAAGCTCTGGAGAAATGAAGGATACCTTATGCTCTTGAATACATAACCACTATCCACAGTTCTGGAACAGAAAGTGCAGGATCTTTGGTATCTTTCTCACAAGTATCAAGTTGGAGAGGGGTTGGGGTGAAGGGGCATTCAGTGCCTGGGCTGGCAATGTAGGAACTCTGGCTGTGGCCAGTTATTATGGAACCTTCTCAAGGTTTGGTCCACCACAGTAGCTATATCAGAGCACATGTATTCCTCACCTTCCAGTGTGGGAGGGGGAAAATTTTCAGGGTCCCACTTCTAGACTAAGAACTATAGACACCTAATGACTTCTGGGAGCATTAGCTTCTCCCAGAGATGAGCTCCCTCTCTTGGTTGTCCAGTGCACAGTGTTCATCATTAAACCATACACACACAAACAACAAAAGTGGACTCAGAAGGTTGTATTCACATATTTGTGGACACACAGAGAAACACATGCACAACTGTCATAATCAAAGGAAACAAGACTGTGAGCATAAGAGCTGGGGGCAAAGAAGGGGCTGAAGGGAAGGAGGGAAGGAAGGGAGGAGTAAAGCAATGTAATTCTGTTTCAATTAAAAAAAATTGGGGGGGGGCTGGGCGGTGGTGGCACACACCTTTAATTCCAGTACTCAGGAGGGAGAGACAGGCAGATCTCTGTGAGTTCAAGGCCAGCCTGGTCTACAAAGCAAGTTCTAAGAAAGGTGCAAAGCTACACAGAGAAACCTTGTCTGGAAAAACCAAATATATATATATATTGCAAATGAGTGTCTGTTTACCTGCAAACAAATAATACCTCCTTGAAGGAGGGCCTTGGAGAAGAGATAAATGGTGGGTAGGATGTAAAAGAAAATACTTTAAAGTAACACTAAGCTGTGCCAATGTGGAAGTTTGAAAGAAAATGGCCTCCAAAGGGAGTGACATTATTTGCTATTTGGAGATGTGGCCTTGTTGGAGTAGGTGTAGTATCATTTGGAGGAAGTATGTCATTGTGTAGGTGGGCTTTGTGGTCTCATGCATGCTCAAGCCACGCCCAGTGAGTCAGACCACTTCCTGTTGCGTGCCTATCAAGATGTAGGATTCTCAGCTCCAGCACCGTGTTTGCCTGCCACCATTATGTCATGCCATGATGACAATGGACTAAACTTCTGAAAATGTAAACCACTCCAATTAAATGCTTTCTTTTATAGGAGTTGTCATGGTCATGGTGTCTCTTCACAGCAATAGAAACCCTAACTAAGACACTTAGGAAGGTGAAGAAAGTGTGCTATTGAAAAACGACAATTCCAGCAGATGAAATAAGGCAAAGACATACCATAGCCTTTGCTTGCCATTGTGTTAGGGATATAGATGTGAAGACAGTCACAGTAGGTCCCAGTCTTCATAGAGCTGAAAACCTAGCAAAGGAAACAGACCAGCATATAATTATAATACAATGCTTATAAACATCTGTGATTTTAAAAAAGTGTCTGTCATGAATATTCTAGAAAATACACGAGAAGGGTACATCATCCAAGTTGAAAGGGTCAGGAAAATTTTCCAGGACTGGATTATACCTAAATTATAAACTTCAGGGTCAGTATCAGTTAACAAAGACAGTAGATATTGAGGGAAGGGACTGCAAGTTGAGTGGAAACCTGCAGAGGCCTTGACTTCTATTCCTTCAGTTTAAGATTTGTATCTTTCTCCTGCATCGAACTTTAACTTTAATGCAGTCTGTTTGTTAACCCAGAAACAGCAGAAATATATCAAGGAAGGAAAAGAATGATAGGCTCAATTTCAGACACAGAAAGTTTAGTAATCTGGGGACATATAAGTGCTTTTTTTCAAGAACACAGCTAAGATTTGGGTGTGAGTAGAGAAGAGGTTTCAGAATAACCATGTACAGACCAGGTAGGAAAACCTGGATGTGTGAGGTTGCCTAGCTACGAAATGCTCAAAGGAAGGAAAAATGCCAAGGTACCAGGCAGAGAGCAGCCTGAGGAATGAACAAAAAGAACTCAGGAGAAATTCTTTAAATGTAAAGGAAATCAGTGAGTGCAATGTTTCAGATGCCATGCTAAGAAAACATTTCAATAAGGAGTGGCCAAGCATGTTGGATCCTGCAAGGACCTCCAGTTACAATAAAAGCTCTGGAGTTTAAGGGAAAAATGGAGTTTTGGTCATCTTTACAAAAATTGTTCAGAGAATATATGTAAACAAAAGACTTCAATTGGTAGTTTCAGAGTGAACAGCACAGAAGAGAAATGTGGGACCCTGATGCCCATGGTCTCCCAGATGCTACTGAACACACACTGGTGCTCTTTTCAGCACTGGGTTAAATTCAAGAAATATAATATTGTTAGTAGGGTATAGATTTTTTTAATTCAAAGAAACCTAATTCTTTATTAAGAAATTTTTAATTCATTTTATGTACCAACCACAGATCCCCATCTCTTCTCTCCTCCTGCCCCCCAACTTTCCCTCCCCACCTACTCTCCCATTCCCTCCTCCAAAAAGGTAAGTCCTCCCATGGGTAGCCATCAGAGCCTGGTACATTCAGTTGAGGAAAGTCCAAGACCCTCCCTCTGCATCAAGGATGTTCAAGGTATTCCACCATAGGTAGAGGGCTCCAAAAAGCCAGCTCATGCAATGGGGATGGATCCTGATCCTACTGCTAGGGGGGCCCTTAAGCAGATCAAACCACACAACTGTCTCAATTATGCAGAGGGCCTAATCCAGTCCCATGAAAACTCCACAGCTGTTGATCTAAGGTTCATGAGTTCCCACTAGTTTGGTTTGGTTGTCTCTGTAGGTTTCCTCATCATGATCTTGATGCCCCTTGCTCATAGAATCCTTCTTCTCTTTCTTCAACTGGATTCCTGGAGCTCGGCCTGGTGCTTGACTGTGTATCTCTGCATCTGCTTCCATTAGTTACTGGAAAAAGGCTCTATGATGATAGTTAGTGTTTTTTTGATCTGATTACTGGGGTAAGCCAGTATAGGCACCCTCTCGATGACTACTGCTAGTAGTCTAAGGTGGGATCATCCTTGGGGATTCCTGGGAACTTCCCTAGGGCCCTGTTTCTCCCTAAACCCATGGTATCTCCCTTTCATCATCTCTTTCATTCATAAGCAACTTAATTTAATTTCATAAGAAAAATATGAATTGCAATCACTTAGATTATCTATTTTTTTGAACAACAAAATCCAAATAAGAAATTTCTGTCATTGAATGATTACTATCTAATTACACACATCAGAAAATAGCAGAGACTGCTTCTTCATTTTTTAATCTTTGTATTTGCATTGCATTTTAAAATTAAAAAATACTTGTTCAGCCTCAAAATCATGTCTTTGTGAAATTGTTTTTATTATTTTCTTCCTCATTTTAAACATAAAACGATGAGCTCTAGAGAGTTTGAAATGTTTTTTCTTACATCACTCAGCACCTCAAAATGACATGTCTCTCTATGATCTCTGAGGAAAAACAGGGCATCAGCATCAGATCCTTCCATGTGCAAGGATCTCACCAAAGAAAGGGAGCCACAAAGTGGGCCAGGTGAGCTGAGTCTGGGACAACCAGGTAAGGTCTATATTCAGAGCCACTAATTATCTCTCATGCTAATTGGGAAGGGGTAAATTAGTGTCATCTAAGGATAAACTGCTTCCTGCCACCCCCAAGTCTGCCAACTTGGGATGCTGCTTACACAGACTAAGGTAAGCTAGGGATGTTGCTGCTTGCATAGTAGTAAATAAAAGAGCATCATGAAAGAAAGATGTCCTTGCATGAGCTGCCTGCCGTGAGATCTTAGCCACACTCTAGAGTGGTTCAGCATTTTTCAATTCTTAGCAGATCAGGGCACTGTGGGAAAAACAAATGCTGCTCGTCCACTCCTTCACCACCAGGCCTCCTGAGCTGCTCTACTGGCTTTCACACTGAAAACCAACTGAGGTGTGGATAACCACCCCCTTGTCAGCCCAGCTGCCACTGGGCTAACCTTGTTAGTAAGCTGGTCTGCCCTGTTAGTTTCTCTGTTAGAAAGCTGCAATATGACATACATCCTATATGTATGTCCTGGGTGCTTTCTTCTGTCTTCTGGCCCCCTATACCTTAATGCTCCAGCCCTGCTAGGTTGTGGACACTCAGACTAAAATCATTCATTCAATTCTATGAAACATCCGTAGCTGGAAGTTTTCCTGCATCCCACCTGGACTGCAGCCGCTCAGACTCAAATAAACACACAGAGGCTTATTAACTGTGAAATGTATGGCCATTAGCTCAGGCCTACCACTGACTAGCTCTTACTCTTAAATTAACCCATAATTCTTATTTATATTTAGCCACATGGCTTGGTACCTTTTCTCAGTTCTGCCTTCACATCTGGCTTCCTCTGTGTCTGGCTGGTGACTCCTGACTCAACCTTCCTCTTCCCAGAATTCTCCTTGTCTGCTTATTCCACCTATACTTCCCACCTGGCTATTGGCCAATCAGCATTTTATTTATCAACCAATCAGAGCAACACATTCACAGCATACAGAACGACATTCCACAGCAAACATCCTCCCGAGAGCTGTTGTTAACAGGCTTTTCAACAAGTGAAATAATGAGATGCTTCTTGTCACCACCTGTCCTTTCCATGCTGTGGTAAGAAGACCTCCTCCAGGACAGCACTGCTTTAAGGATACATGGTACTGTGAGAGGAACCACAAAACAGAAGAGCCCAACTCCCACAGCACTACACCTTTTCTGCCAAGTGATGGGTGTAGGTGGCTCCTTACATGCACAGATTTCTGTGTGCTTCAGGCCTTTAGTGTATACCACAGAGAGTGTCATTTAATGAACTGCTCATTATCAGTATGTAGGAAGGGAGGATGGAGTATTTACCTCAGAGTATGGAAGTACCAAGACGAAGAAGTACTTTTTAAGAGGAAGACAAAAAATGACCAGAGGTCTAGGAGAGAACCAGGAGACACCAGTACCAGCTTTCCTGAGGAAGGGGCCTTGTTCTGGAAGATCATTCTTAGAATTATTGGGTGTCTCTATCTTAGTCTGGTTTGTGTTCCTAAGTGAGATTATTTCATACCGACAGTAAATTTTGACATTTGTACTTCAACACTGGATTGTGCGTTGTGTGTGGCACGCATGTGGACAGGTTTTGGGAGTTGGTTCTTTCCTTTCGCCATGTCATCTGGGGACTGAACTCAGCCTGTTTGGGTTGCACAGCAGGTGCTTTATCTGCTGCGCCATCTTGCCCACCCAAGATTGAGTAATTTATAATGCACAGAAATGTATTAACTCATGGCCCTGAAGGCTGAGAAGTCCAAGATTTGGGGGCTACTTCAGATGAGGGCCTTCTTGTTTGCATCATCTCAAGATGAAAAGACAAAGAGAAAGAACACAAGGAGGAATCCATTCCTACAAGAACAGCAGTAGTCCATTCACAGGTATGGATGTCCTTCCTTTATATCCCGCACTGCACCTTGAGAACAAGTTTTTAGCACAGGAGTTTGCTGTCTAGTGTGACTATAGGGTGTCATAAAGAACCTAAGATAAATTTTAAATTGCTCACTGTATTTTATAATAGGAAGTCATTAATAACTTTACTGAAATAATGTTCATTGGTCAAACAGAGGTGTACAACTTGTTGGGTAAACAAAGTCACTAACCTACATTCTATTCATGTAGACATTCCTATAGGATGGTATACATTTTCCTAACTTGGCCAAAGTCCTATTCCAGAGAGGTAAAGGATAAACAGAAAAATAAGAGGGTAAGAATAGAGAATAAGTTGAGTAATCCCACTGGGCATCTTTAGATTGCCAGAAAACAAGGATTGCCCAGGTAAAGATGGAGGAGCAAACACCAAGGAGAAAGAGGAGCAGGCACTGTAGAACATAGGTTGTGCCTTTTATTTTATTTGTAAGACTGTTTATTTTTTTAACTCTTATTTTTGTATAGCTTCACATAGTATTCACTGTTACTTCTTGCATTTTACTCTTTAAAAATCTTGGAAGACGCCGGGCGGTGGTGGCGCACGCCTTTAATCCCAGCACTCGGGAGGCAAAGCCAGGCGGATCTCTGTGAGTTCGAGGCCAGCCTGGGCTACCAAGTGAGCTCCAGGAAAGGCGCAAAGCTTCACAGAGAAACCCTGTCTCAAAAAACCAAAAAAAAAAAAAAAAAAAAAATCTTGGAAGACATATAACACAGGATTCTTATCTTCCCTGTAAACATGAGGAAACTTACATGCAAGAAATTTAATTTGAAGTGATGGAGCCAGAGAACATGTTGTATGGGCAAAGGATGGGCTTACCTGCAAGCTCAGATACTCATTCTAGTCTTTGTGGTTCCAAAATAGGTTACACAAGGCAACCAAGTCTCTGCACAACTGTTAAGTCAGATACATAAAGCTGTGAGAATGAACCAAGGTAAGAAGGGCAGGAGTGTAGGATGGATCCAGACACAATCAATTAGGCACATCTTCTCCCTGTCCTTCTTTACCTTGAATTTACAATCATGTTGTCTGAAACCTGACTGACCATTATAAATTATATGACTTACTGGTTATTCATTTATTTGTTTTAAAAACCATGCAAGCTCTGGTTTTATGAGAATCCAAGAGATCAGCTTTGTAAGCATTGAGTCTCTTCCTCTTTCTAAACCAGAATCTCTCCAATTATGTCATTAATGTTTTGGAATAGTTCTAATATTCACCTATTTTGTTTCCTGCAGATGTACTCTGAGAACTAATAGAATTTTGTAGTTTTCAGGAAGCAGAGAAAGGAAAATGAATTATTTTTGTATTAAACAATGATATTATTGAAATATGGGCATCATTTCAGATTGTATAGCTAATATTTGTACATCACATGAAGTCTTACTTATATAGTTAGAGACCAGAAAACCTGTTGACAAATCATCATGTATATCAGAAATGATCATAGTTTCAATAGCCTTTGTAAAATCAGTAAAGAAGTTTAACTTATATAATCACACACACAAAACATCTCACACATACAGACATGAGCTGATCTGGCTCTTTGGTCTCCTACATATTGGCCTGTCTGTAGGTGTATTTTGGTAATAAAGAATATAGTACCCTAAAATTGATGTTGGTATTGTATCGCCAAATGTAAAGTAAATGCAACAGGATCTTTTTCCATTTTTTTAATATTGTAGTGTCACTGACATCATTATCCACTGGTCATGCTAATCTCAAACTGCACAATATATTTGTATGATCCATATAATGCAAAAAGTGTTCAAAGATGTGATAATACACAGCTTGGTTTGGGTATTTATTATTGAATTATCATAATGTGCATCAGCCTTAAAGAATCTAATCTTGAGAACAATATGTATTTATTTCTCCTTCTAATATTGTTCCAGAGAATGTGCTGGATGTGGATGTACTTCTAGGTCTGTGTAAACACTTCCTGGCAGCTAACCAAAAAAACATAAAGGAGACTTAGAGTTTCTTTATACACATATTTCAAGTGCTTGTGTTCTGATCCATAACAGCCATGGAAAGAAAACAGAAGTGACTATAATATGGAAAAAATTAATTCCAAGGAAAGGAAACATCCTTACCTAAAAGATAGCAACAAACTGTTTCATTGGTTTGTAAGTATTTCTTCATTTTGTGTTATTGGCTGTGAAATGTCATTACTTGAAAGAGGACTCTCAAATAATGTGATACTGATAACTTATCTCATAAATCCAATATGAGAATATCCCCATTCATAATGTTCTAGTTTATAAGATGATTTGACTGCATTAGAACTTCTCTAAATGGTAAAGAATGGCTCCCTAGTTTTGCAGAAAATATGTGCCTCTGTGTGTGTGTGTGTGTGTGTGTGTGTGTGTGTGTGTGTGTGTGTGTGTGTTGGGGGTCTTCAATATTATATCTAAGATAATTGCATCATAAAGTGAGAGCTTTTGTGTTTGACTCTCTGTGTGTGTGTGCGCGTGTGCGTGTGCGTGTGCGTGTGCGTGTGCGTGTGTGTGTGTGTATACAGATGTGTGTGTACATGTGATATTCCATAGAAGTGGGTTTCCATATGATTTCTGAAGGGCTTTAGTGTTATTGATTCCTCCCCGTATTCCTTCTCCACTCTGCCCTCCTCTCCCCACTCCAATTAACTATACCTGTACAATTATTCCCCTTCACCATTTATATCTATAAATTTTATCTCCTTCCTATCACTCATGGATAGGCAGGCTATAGGCCCAAGGGAAGAACCCATTGCTATCACTCTAGGAAGTGGGTACAGTACTAAACTGATCACCAATGACTTACACCCATAGATTTCTGTGTTTCTCAACCCTCACCAAAGAGCTTCTGTTTGCAGCCGATGGTGGTTCACACAGAGAGCCAATAGGAATAGGATTAGATACTGGAGAAGACTCAGCTCAAATGGAATGAGCATTCATAGCATGTTCCCTCCTCCCAAAGTTTAGGAACCGCTGGGGAAGTGGGGATAGCCACTGACAAACTGCTAGCAAAATTAACCTACAGTAAAAGGGAGAGACCAAATTAATAAAATTAGATATAAAAAAGGGAACGTCATGACAGATACCATCTGTGGACCACTTTAAAAACTTTAATCTCCCCAAATAGAAAATCTAGAGTAAATTGATAAGATTTTGGAATCATATGATCTACTAAAATTAAATAGAGAATATATAAATAATATAAACAAACCCATAGCAAGTGTGCTTGCTAATTTTATGGATACTTGACATAAGCTATAGTCATCTGAGAAGAGGGAGCATCAATTGAGAAATGCCTTCATAAGATCAGGCTGCAGGTTAA
Organism: Peromyscus leucopus; assembly: GCF_004664715.2. NCBI lineage: Eukaryota > Metazoa > Chordata > Mammalia > Rodentia > Cricetidae > Peromyscus > Peromyscus leucopus. The sequence continues at coordinate 63,754,353 of NC_051072.1, forward strand.
TGGGGGGAGGGCCCAGCCCATTGTGGGTCACTGGTGCCATTCCTGGTCTTGTGGTTGCAGTTGCTATAAGAAATCAGGATGAGCAATCCATGAGGAGCAAGCCAGTGAGCAGCACTGCTCCATGGCCTCTGCCTCAGTTCCTGCCTCCACTTCCTGCCTGTCCTGACTCTCTTCAGTAAAGAACAGTAATGTAGAAACATAATACCAAATAAACCCTTTCTTCTTCAAGTTGCTTTTGATCACATTGTTTCATCACAGCAATAGTAACCCTAAGTAGGACACCAAGCAAAAATATTGAAGCAGTAATAGTCTCCCAACAAATAAAAGCCCAGGACTAGATGTGTTCACTGCTAAATTCTATCAAACCTTCAAAGAAGGACTAATGTTGTTTCTCAAAGTTTTCCATAAAATAGAAAGGGAAGGAACATTACCAAACTCATTCTCTGAATCCAGCATTACCCATACCAAAATTGGATATAGACAAGAAAGAACATTATATGACAACTTTTTTTTTGATAAACACAGAAACAAAAATTCTTAACCAAATACTTGCAAACTGAACTTAAAAGCACATTAAGAAAATCCTACATCATAATGAATTGGTTTCATTTCAAGGATGCAGAAATAGTTCTACATGTGCAAATGATCAAGTATAATAGGGCATATACATGTAAAGATAGAATTACGTGGCCATTTGAGTATCGGCAAAAGTTTCACATCAGAAAAGTTTAAACATCATTGTTGAAGTTTAACATCACTTTATGATAAAGTCCCTGGAGACTCTGGAGATGAAAGAGTATATCTCAGTATACAAAGGTAATATATCACAGCTTATAGCCTTCATTATACTAAATGAAGGAAAACTAAACGTGTTTCATCTAAAATCAGGAACTTCTCAAGATGTTCATTCTCTCAGCTCTTATTCAATATAGTGTTGAAGTCTTAGCTACAGCAAGAAGGCAAGAGAAAGAATGAAAAAGTGATACATAGAGGAAAAGAAGTCCTATTATCTATGCTTGCAGATGGCATGATTATACACTTAAGATAACCTAAAGATACTGCCAGAAAACTCATATCTCTAATGAGCATTTCAACAAAGTTGTAGGAAACCTAATCAATATAAAAAGCCAGTATCTTTTCTACATACCAATAGCAAACTTCTAAAGAAAGAATTCAGAAATAATGATTTCATTTACAATAGACTCAAAATACAAATAATGAATAAAATAACTGGCAACAAACTTAACCAAGGAGATGAAAAGTCTCTGCAGTAAAATCACTGAACTCACAAAAAAACAGGAAATGAACACACTTGATGAGGGAAAGACCTACAGTGCTTGAGAACCAGCAGAATTAGTGCCGTGAAAGTGGCTGCATTTCTGAAAGTAATCTACAGACTCAATGCAATCCTCATCAAAATCCTAACATTCTTTGAACTAAAAAAAGTGATCTTAAAATTCATATGAAAGTATGAATGTCCCTAAAGAGCAAGAAATCCCAAGCAGAAAGAGATATGCTGATTTACCAGAATACCCGATTTTAAATTCTACTACTGCCCCATAGCAACAAAAACAGCACAGTATTGGAACAAAAGCAAACGCATAAAACGTAGACCAATACAACAGAATAGAGGGCCCAGAAACAACCCACACAACTATGTCTAACTATATCTACCTAATCTTCCACAGTGCTGTCCAAGACATACCTTGAGAAAAAAATGTCAGCACATTAACAAACGGTGCAGGGAAAACTGGGTGTTTACACATAGAAGAACAAAATTAGATACACGTCTTTCACCTTACATAAAAGAAATCCATACAAATAGGGTTAAAGATCTTAATGTAACACTTAGTACTTTGAAACTGCTAAAGGAAAATGGGTAAAATACTCCATGATTTTGGCACAAGTAAGGACTTTCTAAGAAGGACTTCAACAGAATAGAAAATACTGGCAAGAAATTTAAAACAAAATGGTATGAAATTAAAAGGCTTCTACACAGACAGAAGCAATCAGAATAAACGGGGAGTAGAAAGGCAGCAAACAGAATGGGAGAAAATCTTTGCCAACTTTACATGTAGCAGGGAATTCATTTCCATAATCTATAAAAACTTATAGGAAATGAGCACTTCCTCAAATTCAATCATCAAATGAGCAAGTGATTTGAACAGACTTATCTACAAAACAAAAGACTACTACATGCATGAGATACAAAAAGAATGTATATTCATATATATAAATATATATAATAAATATAAATATATAAATATAATTTAAAGAATATATGTGAGCAATAAACATTTGGGAGATTGTTCAACTAAATCCTTAGTCATCAAAGAAATGCAATTTAAAATTATGTTGATCCTGGGCAGTTCCCAGCAGCCGGCCAGCAGGTGAGAGGCCTGCCTGTAGGCCGCACCCCCATCCTGCCCCTCACTGGATTCTGTTCCCCTCAAGACCCTCACTCTGCTGCCCAACCCCACCTACTTCATCATCCTCCCTGTAGCCAGCCCCAGCAGACTCCACAGGCATAGGTACAACCTACACCAGTTGGAAGAAGAACAGGTGAATGACTGACCTCCCAGCTGAACTGCCCCAAACCCCAGGGCACATCCCAGGCCCCTCCCCCTCCCACATCTGCACCAGCAAGGCAGCTGAACACTGCCCCCATCTCTGGTGGAATTCCACTGCTCTGGTGCAATCTGCAGCAGCTGGCCAGTAGGTGAGAGACCTGCCTTCAGGCTGCACCAACAAGCCTCCCCCACCAACCACTGGATTCTGTTACCCCAAGACCCACTCTGACACCCAATCTCACCTACCTCATCATCCTCCCGTGGCCAGCTATTCCTGCAACCCCAGTGGATTTCATAGGCATAGGTACAGCCCACACCAGTCAGAAGAACAGGAGGATACACTGGATTTAGGCACCCACACCCCCACAAACCTCAGCTGAGACACCCTACTGGACCTGAAGATCTGCCAGTCACCAGAACCCTTGGCCATTCAGGCTAGAAGACAATAGAAAACAAATAACAAAGGAACAAAACAACCATCCAGCAAAGACACCACAAAAATCAACACCCAGACCGATAATCATCCCAAATCAGGATGAATAAATGCCAGTGTAAGAATACATTCAACAACAGAAAGGGCAATATGCATCACCAGAACCCAGTGATCCTACAACAGCAAGACCTAAACATTTCAACACAGCTGAAGCACAAGAAATGACCTTAAAATAATTTTATGAAGATGTTAGAGGCCATTAAAGAGGACATGAAAAATTCCCTTAAAGAAATCAAAGAAAAGACAAACAAAAAATTGGAAGAAATCAATAAATCCCTTTTTAAAAAGCCAAGAAAAAAAAAAAAACAGGTGGAAGGAAACAGTTCAAGACTTAAAAATTGAAATAGAAGCAATAAAGAAAACACAAACCCAGGGAATTCTGGAAATGGAAAATCTGGGTAAGCAAACAGGAATTACAGATACAAGCAAAGGGATGGGTATGATGGAGAAAAGCCTTCTGAGAGATGACTTTGCTGAGTCAGCTCAACTTTATTCCAGAGTATAGGAAGTATACAGGATTGGGGAGTCTGGGGACAAATCCTAATTTGCATTAAGTGGCACGCTCCTATCATAAGGCTTTATAAGTGGCAGCAGGGTCTTATGGTCCTACAGCAAAGCTCCTAGCACAAGTCTTAGTTACCATATGTGCATCAGGGGAGGCCTCTAGCAGGAAACTACCCATAGAGAAAGGAATATCTCTCATCTCTGGTTTATAAAGCAGTGCTGCTTCCTCCTCGTATAGATAGACCTGTGGAATAATCACAGCAGGGATGCAGACCCCTGGCAGAGGGGTGTCTATGCAGGGGTTATTTTTCCCTTACATCAAAGAAGAAGAGGAGGAGTGATGCATGTCGGCTGGGAAAGAGTGATGTCAGTGAGACATCAGTAACGAGTAGGCTTGTGCCAACTGCAGGCACTAACTGGATGGCTGGACAGCTGGTCAAATAGGAGAATATCTGCCAGGGAAAACCAGGTAAATTTCTTGTGGTCCTGTAGTAAAGGAAAGTGGCCATCCAACCAAAAGCAGTCTACAAATTCATTGCAATCCTCATCAAAATTCCAATACAATTCTTCACAAATCTTGAAAGGACTATTTTCAGCTTCATGTGGAAGCACAAAAGCAAAAAAAACAGCATAGCTGACACACTCCTGAATAATAGAAGATTTGCTGGAGATATCACCATCCCTGGTTTCAAGTTGTACTACAAAGCTATAGTAATAAAAAACAGCATGGTGCTGGCACAAAAAATAGACACATTGATGAATAGAATTGAAGACCCAGAGATAAATCCATGTACTTTTTTTATTAAGAAAATTTCTATTCATTTTACATGTCAACCACAGATTACATCCTCTCCCTCCTCTCATCCCCAAGCCTCCCCCCCCCATCTTAACTCCCATTCCCACCTCCTCCAAGGCAAGGCCTCCCATGGGGAGTCAGCAGAGCCTGATACATTCAGTTGAGGCAGGTCCAAGCACCTTCCCCTGCATCAAGGCTATGTAAGTTGTCCCACTATAGGCAGTGGGTTCCAAAAAGCCCATTCATGTCCTAGGGATGGATCCTGATCCTACTGCCAGGGGGCCCCTTAAGCAGATCAAGCTACATAACTGTCTCACCTATGCAGAGGGCCTAGTCCAGTCTCATGGAGGCTCCACAGCAATTGGTCCACAGTTCATGAGTTCCACAACTGTCAGAATGGCTGTGATCAAAAACACTGGTGACAGCTTTTGCTGGAGAGGATGTGGAGCATGGGGAACACTCCTCCACTGTTGGTGGTAGTGCAAACTTGTACAGCCACTTTGGAAATCATTATGACTATTTCTCGAATCCACGTACTTATGGACTCTTGATTTTTAATAAAGAATTCAGAAATACACACTGCAAAAGATAACATCTTCAACAAATGGTGTTAGTCAAAAAAAGATAGTTGTGTGTAGTAGAATCCAAATAGACTCAAATTTATTGCCCTGCACAAAAATCAACTCCAAATGGATAAATACCTCAACATAACACTAAATACACTGAATCTTATGAAAGAGAAAGGCAGGAATAGCCTTGAACTCATTGGCACATGAGAAGACTTTCTGAACATAACACCAATAGTAAGATCAATCATTAATAAATGGGACCTAATGAAACCGAAAACCTTTATGTCTATCAAAAGGGACTGTACTTCAGACAAAGTGGCAACCTATAGAATACAGAAAGGCAAAAGATTTTTACCGACTCCATATCTGAGAGAGGGCTAATATTCAAATATATTAAGAATGCTAAAGAATTGGACACCAAGAAAACAAATAACTCAATAAAAATGGGGTCTGTATATAAACATAACTTTCAAAAGGAAAAAATGGCTGAGAAGCACTTAAAGAAATGTACAACATCCTTAGTCATCAGGAAATGCAAATTAAAACTACTTTGAGCTGGTTGGTAGTGGTGCACATCTTTAATCCCAGCACTGGGGAGGCAGAGCCAGGTGGATCTCTGTGAGTTTGAGGCCAGCCTGGTCTACAGAGTGAGATCCAGGACAGGCACCAAAACTACATGGAGAAACCCTGTCATGAAAAACTAAAAAAATGAAACAAAACAAACAATTTCATCTTACACACATGAAAATGGACAAGATCAATAAAATCGATGACATTCCCTATTGGCAAGGATATGGAGTACGGGGAACACTCATCTATTGCTGGTGGGAGTGCAAACTTGTACAGTCACTGTGGAAATCACTGTGGTGGTTCCTTAGGAAGCTAGGAATTAATCTACCTCAAGATCCAGCTGTATCACTCTTGGACACATAGCCAATGACTCTATATCCTAATACAGAGACACATGTTAAACCATGTTCAGTGCTGCTCTATTCATAATAGCCAGAAATTGGAAGCAATCTAGATGTCCCTCAACAGAAAAATGGATAAAGAAAATGTGGTACGTTAACACAAAGGAGTATTACTCAGCTGTTAAAAAAAATGAAATCATGAAACTCTTAGGTAAATGGATAGAACTAGAGAAAAAAATCATCTTAACCCATACCCAGAAAGCCAAGTTTGGTAAATATTTGCTTATAAGTGGATACTAGCTGTTAAGTCAATAATAACTAAACTACAATCCATAGGACAACAGAGGTTAGGTATAGAGTAAAGGACTGGGCATGGGGATCAGATAGATCTCCATGGGAAAGAGAAATCGAATAGACAGTTAGGGATGAATGGGGAGGAGGACTGGAACAGGAGGATTAGGTGAAGAGGAGACAGAAAAGAGAGGGAATATGTGGAAAGACAGCTAAGATTCAGGGCCATTTGTGTGTAGTATAGAAACCTAATACAGTAGAAGCTTCTTAAAATATATACATATAGCCTAGGTCCTCATGGCCTAGCCTGCCCAAAGGCATCCACAGGTGCCTCGGCATGCCAGGCAGGTGGGTATCATGATGAGCAAGTATATGGTGGAGAGATGGGAGAGAGAGAGAGGAGCTTAGAAATATGCTGTGGAGTCAGAACTGAATAAGCAGAGGCAGTGAGGAACAAGCTCATGTGGGCGGCCTGCTTGCCACCCTGGACCAGGATAATGTCCAGGCCTGGGCTGCTGCCTGGGGCCATGTCTGGGTCTGTGGTTCTACCACAGCCAGGGTCTGTGTTGATGTCTGTGACCCATGTTGCACCAAGGCCATGGGATACCCAGGGTCTGGGCCACCATCTGTTGCCATTTTGGTGTACAAAGGCCATGCCACTGTGGGGGTCATGCTGATCTGAGTGGCCTGTGCTATAGCCGGGGGACATGATGACATCCAGACTTGAGCTGCTGCCAGGGGCCATGTGTGGGTCCGTGGCCTGCAGCAGTCAGGGTCTGTGCTGTGTCTACGGCTTCAGTAACGGCTGAAGGCCATGAGGATGATCAGGGTCTGGTCAGACTCCTGAGTCAATCTTGGTGTCTGAGGGCCACACTGCTGCCACGGCCATGCTCATCTAGATGGCTTATGCTGCCTCCTAGGGCCATGGTGACACCCAGCATAGAGCCATGTCTGGGCCCATGATGTCACACCAGCCCAGATATCCTTCTACTCCATGTCTCATGAGAGAAAAGATGTGATGCTTCCCTTTTTGCATCTGGATTATTTCACTTACTGAGATATCTCCTGTTTCATCCATTTTCTACAAATGTTATGTCATTTTTTTCCCAGCTGAATAAAATTTCACTGTGCATGTATACCACAGGTTTTATTCATTTGTCATAGGTATGCCATTGTCTTAATGCACGATGGTATATATGTATGAAGATCTTAAAATGAAACCTGTTAGTGTGTATACCAATTAAAAATACTAATTAAAGAGAAAATAAAAAACCCAGAGTGGCTTTGTCTCTATTAATCCCATATTTTACTAGGTGAATATCTTGACAGAAAACATTTTTATTTTTTGCCAATTCACTTTATTGCAAAGCTTACCTGCAAAGCTCCTGATACTCAACAGGATACTAAAGAATATTCTGGAACACATTTTATGGAATTCAGAATATAAGGATAAAATGCATCGTTTTCTGTAATATATTCATATGCTAAATTCATAACTGATTGCACAATTATAACAATTTTTAGTTATATGAAATAATTTAAAATTAATTCAGTATTTTTATCTAGTTATACAGAACTGGCAAAGGGCAGTTTTTCTATTATATATATGTATATATATATAATAATTTCTATTAGTTTTTATTGCTATGAGTGGTCTTATTTGTACAATAGATATTCCTTCCTTAAAAAATTATTTTCATCTTCATTTGTATCCTTGTTTGAAATAAAATTACAATACCAGAAAATAAAATTTAATAGGTTGACATAATTAATAATAGTGAAAACTAAAATATATTAAATTTCCAATTGTCCAAAACTGATTAAGGTATTGTAAACACATACAATAGAAGAGTATGCAGCAATTTAAGGCATTTTGTGAAAAATACTTATTGACATGGGAGGTTGGTTTTGCCAAGAAAAGTAAATTTAGAGTGTATGGTTTGAGTTTTTGTCAATGACATACTAACATCTTACCGGGGGCATATTCAGATGGTCATTTGACAGTGATTTTGAATCTTTCTCTCTCTTTTTTTTTTTTTTGGTTTTTCGAGACAGGGTTTCTCTGCGTAGCTTTGCGCCTTTCCTGGAGCTCACTTGGTAGCCCAGGCTGGCCTCGAACTCACAGAGATCCGCCTGCCTCTGCCTCCCGAGTGCTGGGATTTAAGGCGTGCGCCACCACTGCCCGGCTGATTTTGAATCTTTCTATTGTGCTTCCCTCTAATAGAAATTGACTATTTTCAAAATATAAAAATATTACAATGATATTTTATTAAGGATAAGAGAAACAATTAATGCAGAAACACTCCCCCACTCTGCTCCTGTCATGGGCAAGATGCCAAATTTGTGCCAACCCACCGTCTTTTGCCGTTGAAGAATGGGAGGATAGGATGTGGCATGGTTGGTTTTTTTCTCAAGCCCTGGTTGATCCTATGCCTACAGAATTCTCAGGCTAATTATCATCTCTCAACCTGCTTGGATACAGTCATTATTTTACTATCATCTAGTTCTTCAAAAGTTGGCCTCCACTATTGAATCACAGTAGATCACCCCTACTGTGTTTGCTAGCAGCATCTAACAGATGCTCTGGGTAGGGGGGGGAGGCGGCGGCGGGGAGACGCTAAACACCGCTGTCTTGGTGTTAAATTTTCTTTGTATTTTGAAAGACACACTTTTCAGAGGGCCTGATCCAGTTTGGGGGCCCCTCAGCCTTTGGTTCATAGTTCATGTGTTTCCATTCGTTTGGCTATTTGTCCCTGTGCTTTATCCAACCTTGGTCTCAACAATTCTCGCTCATATAAACCCTCCTCTTTCTCGCTAATTAGACTCCCGGAGCTCCACCTGGGGCCTAGCCGTGGATCTATGCATCCAGATCCCTCAGTCCTTGGATGGGGTTTCTGGCACGACTATTAGGGTGTTTGGCCATCCCATCACCAGAGTAGGTCAGTTCCGGCTGTCTCTCGACCATTGCCAGCAGTCTATTGTGGGGTTATCTTCATGGATTTCTGTGGGCCTCTCTAGCACTTTGTTTCTTCCTTTTCTCATGTAGTCTGAAGTATTCGAAGGACACCTGGCCAAACACCCTAAACTGTCTTGCTAGAAACCCCATCCAATGACTGAGGAACCCCATCCAATGCAGAGATCCACCGCCAGGCCCCAGGTGGAGCTCCAGGAGTCCAATTGGCGAGAAAGAGGAGGGTTTGTATGAGCAAGAATTGTTGAGACCAAGGTTGGAAAAAGCACAGGGACAAATATCCAAACAAAAGGAAACACATGAACTATGAACCAATAGCTGAGGAGCCCCCAACTGGATCGGGCCCTCTGGATAAATAAGACAGTTGATTAGCTTGATCTGCTTGGGAGGCATCCAGACAGTGGGACCGGGTCCTGTCCTCAGTGCATGAACTGGCAGTTTGGAACCTGGGGCTTATACAGGGACACTTGGCTCAGCCTGGGAGGAGGGGACTGGACCTGCCTGGACTGAATCTACCAGGTTGAACTCAATCCTCGGGGAGTCTTTGCCCTGGAGGAGATGGGAATGGGGAGTGGGCTGGGAGGAAGGCGAGGGGAGGAGGGGGGAAGGGGGAGAACAAGGGAATCCGTGGCTGATATGTAAAATTAAATTTAGTAAATAAATTTAAAAAATAAAAAAAAAGAAAGACACACTTTTAACTTACTTTGAGAAGGAAGAAGAAAACCTTTATCTTTACTCGATACTAAATAATCTGGTATACTTGACATTTCCCCTACATTTGCCTGCATATTGTTAATGCTGATTCTATAATTTGCCAAAGGGAAATCAATTGCTTCTCTGTTTGAGTTCCTGAAGGAGAGGAAGACATTATTTTGGTTCAAAGCTTCCACAAAAAGTGCAAAGTTTTTACAGAATATCTGAAAAAAAAAATGTTTCTTTGGTTTAAAGATGCTGAACTAAATGTTTAATTTTAAAAATGTATTTATTCTATTTGTCTTTAACGTCATGTATCTTGATCTCATTCATTTCTCTGTCCTTTCACATCTACTCTCCAACCTCTCATACCCCATAAACAAAACAAAATTTAAGAGAAAAAGGGAAAAAAGGAGAGAGACTTAAAAATCTCATGGAAGCTGCAGTGTGACGCAGTGAGTCACGCCATGAACCCCTTTGTCCATATGTCTTTACTTGCAAGTGTTCACTTCAAGGAATCATTGGTCTGGTTCGAGGGTTCTGGTTTCTACTAAACTATCGATGCTGCGCCCTCACTGGGGCTCCTTTTGGATATCCCGTTGTTGCCTTGTGTCATGGAGATCCTGCAGCTTTGGGTCTGCAGTTCTGGTCCCTTCACTTGCTCCAGCAGATCATGGATGGGGTGGAGGATGGGGCAGGCAAAGTCATATCTAATTTTTTTTTAAGTTCACTGATTACTTACATGAGCTAAAGATTAAAGAATTGTCTTTTCCAATATTAGGGCTCTTAATGTGAATTATTGTAAATATGATGATAGGGATAAAATGGCCCCATACTTCTTGTGGGTTTTTTTGTTGTTGTTTGTTTCCAAAATAGGTGTCTCTAGAAGACAACAAATAAAGAATGTAAATACTACTTTAAGAATATATTAAAATTAAAGCAACCTGATTGACAGAGAAATATTGTACTCAAATAGTCATAAATAAATTGGCTTACATCATTCTCACAATAAAAATTATATAGTTTGCATTAGGGGGCCTAAAGAGCCTCAACAGATATATTCAACTCAGAAGTGACCTTGGTAAAAGCCTGGCCTGGCCCTCTGAGCTAAATAAGGTTGCCTAGTTCCACTTTCTACATCATCTTCAATCAGTACATGATTATTGGTTAAGTGGGACTATGTAAACCCATAACAATGAAAGCTCGGACTTGATAATCTATCATGAACATTTTGCTCAGAAATTTATTTGCTACATATCTGTATATCTATAGTTATTCTCAAAACACTTGTAAATTTTAAAACATGAAGTTGCACCAGAGATGAAAGCTTATATAACAAACTACTCCACCTTTCTGTTTACAGCCAATTACCATCTCAATATGTTTCACTTTATATGAATTCATTTATTCTTTCATTCATTCGAATGTGATAATATAACTATAAAATCATCATTTGCCTGTTTTGAATAACCCAAAATAGCAAATAATTTAAAAATCACTTCCACTTGACTTTAGAATCTATTGCATGCATTGTCTTTCCAGAAAATTTACTTCATAATTATGTTGTGTGAGAGTGAAATGAGTTTCTATTTCAAATTCACACTGAATTCTGACTGCTGGGTGATGAGGAAGGCACCCAGGGTTAAAATATTTGCTATGTTGCCATGGATAATTAGGATTGATTTCCTGTGTCTTTTATTATAAATTTGATATCACTCTTACCAATACAGGTTGTTGTCTACTTTTTTATAACCTTATCACAATCTCACTTTTGCCTTGCAGAGTTTCCAGTGTGTGCGTACTCTGCTGGAAGCTGTGCTTCTCATACTCCCCAAGAGCAATAAACTCTGTGTTTCTGGCAGAGTTACCTGTCACAACTCAGAGATAGGAAATCCTTTAGAGAGAGAAACCGTACTCTTACAACACTTGTAAAGCATTATTGTTTAGAAATAATTCTATTCATCTCCCCAAAGTTTCATCATAAACAAAATCAGGTCATGTCAGCCTAGGTTAAAATGCTCTTAGAGAGGGCTTGGAGTCTGGCTCATTGGTGAGTATGTCTCTACAGCATACACAAGTCATGGGTTCAAGCACTGAAGGAATTCTCTTGTTTAATGAATTATGAAATTCACTGATTATCATCCATTATCAAAACTCTGAGTAGCTCACACACTGCCTGCTTAACTCACATTATTCATTTTGTACGTTTTCTCCCTAGTCAGCCCATTCTACCCTATCCATTGATTTTCTTTTGTTTACTTATTGCTTATTACTATTGATTGATTTGTTTTAGGTATTTTTTTAAAACTTTTTATTGATTCTTTGTGGATTTCCTCAGAGGTTAAAAGCACATTTTGCTCTTCCAGAGGGCCTGAGTTGAATTCCAGTACTTACATCTGGCAACTCACAAGTTGCCTACTGCTTCAACTCCTGAGATCCAACACCTCTGGCCTCCAGAGACACTGTGTAGTCTTCTGTCAGTAGACATGCTTTTACAAATGTGTGGCTCTCTTTTCCTCTTTTAATGTCTACAACTACTAATCCATATTGGGCTGTACTTGCTTTAAAAAATCCTAATGACCCTTTTTCTCACTTGGCATCTCATTAGAGTGACATCATCTTTAAACCCTGTGTGGCAAACTCTGAAACACCGCCGTGATGCCCAGGGAAGACAGGACAACCTGGAAGTCCACCTACTTCCTTAAGATCATCCAACTTCTGGGCAATTAGCCAAAATGCTTCATTGTGGAAGCAGACAATGTAGTCTGGGTGGGAAAGCTTGAACCTGATGGGCAAGGCCATCCGGAAACATCTGGAAAACAACCCAGTTTGGGATAAACTGCTACCTCATATCCAGGAGAATGGGGCTTTGTGTTCACCGAGGAGGACCTCACTGACATTAGGGACATGCTGCTGGCCAAGAGGGTGTTGGCCACAGCCCTGCTGTTACCATCACCCTGTGTGAAGCCACTGTGCCAGCCCAGAACAAAGGTCAGCCCGAGAAGCCTTCTTTCTTCCAGGCCTTAGGCATCACCATTAAAATCTCCAGAGGTACCATTGAAATTCTGAGTGCTGTGCGGATGATAAAAACTGGAGACAAAGTAGGAGCCATACTGCTGAACGTGGTGAGCCTCTCCTCCTTCTCCTTTGGGCTGATCATCCAGCGGGGGTTTGATAACTGCAGCACTCACAACCCGGAAGTACTTGACATCACAGAGCAGACTTGGCACTCTCGCTTCCTAGAGGATGTCCGAAATGTTGCCAGTGTTTGTTTGTGGATTGGGTGCCTGACTGTGGCCTCGGTGCCGTACTCTATTATCAGTGGGTACAAGCAGGTCCTGGCTTTGTCTGTGGAGCCTGAGTACACCTTCCCATTTGCTGAAAAGGTCAAGGCCTTCTTGGCTGATCCATCTGCATTTGTGGCTACCGCCACTGCTGTTGCGTCAGCTGCTGCCGCAGCCCCAGACAAGGCTGAAGCCCAGGAAAAGTCTGAGGAACCAGATGAGGATCTGGGACTTGGTCTTCAACTAATCCACTCAGAGCAACCAGCTCAGCCAGCTTAATTTGAGAAACATGAAAATAAAGACTTCTGTTTTTTAAAAAATCTAATGACATGACAATTTCCTTGTCGATATTTAAGGTTCTAAGGAAAGCGGTCTTGTTATTACTTAACATATGTACAACATTTAATGCCTATGATTTAACTGTTATTTATTTACACTGTGCATTTCAAATGAGTTGTGACATTTTCTTTTCCATCATCTTATTAATAATGTTTCAAATACATTACGGGGAAAAAGAGTTATCTTTAACCATAAGATAACAGAAAGTTTCAATTATTGTTGCACAAATGAAAATTCAAAATGAGATTAATAAATATATTTGGATAAGACGCTAAAATTAATTTATTTATTTAATACAGTTTAAAGTCCTAGTTACTAGAAAGATAAAAAGATACAGTCTTGCTCCTGAGAGTCACAGCAGACAACAGAGGGAAATGGACATATAAAGAGTAGACATGCCAAGTTGTAACATGAGCTGATGTATACAGAGAGGGTTGGCGTGGGCTTTGGTTGTGCCATAACAGACTTCCCCTAAATAAAGAACATTCTAATTCTCATTCCTCCAATTAAAGAGTTTTACAAGCATTAATTCACAATATTTTTATTTTAATATGGTGACACACATCTATAATCTCAGCCCTGGAGAAGCTAAGGCAAGAAGATAGTGAGTTCAACAGTAATTTGAGCTACAAAGTAAGATCTTACTTCAGAAAAAAAAAATCTACCAATCTTATGATCTACCAGCATACTTTTCTTGAGCCATTAGTGAATAATTACAATAAAAGTTGGACATGTTTCCAGTATAGCCCCAGCTTTGGGGTAAAATGCTCAAGTTCTCCAGCTAAAATGGTCTCTTGATATGACTAAATTTAATTCAGCACCCTTGAGCACCCATAGCTGTGAACACTTCATCTGTAAGTTTCTTATGAGGGCCATGTGAATTCCTCTGCTTTGATTTCTATATAAGACTAAAAACTGTCACTGTGGATGTCTTCCATATGACATTTCTTTACTAGAGAGCAAAAAGGAGCTCACTAAAAAATAAGGGGAAGTAAGCAAAGTGTCTAGAGTTGATGAAATAAGAAAGGGTAGAAGAAACACTGGAAATGCAGTCTCTTTTTCTCATTCCCCCTTCCTTCCTTGTTTTCATGTGTGGTGAGCATATGTACGCATGTGTGTATGTGGGTACACCTTTGAGCTCCAGGGATCCTCCTGTCACCTGTCTTCCTAACACTGACTGGGATGACAGGTGCACGCCATCGAGCCCAGCTCTTCCCATGGGTGATGGGGATTGATGTCAGGTCCTCAAGCTTGCAGGCCAAGCGCTCCACCAACAAAGCCATCTCTCCAGCCTCCAATTCACCCATTGTTCAAAATCACAAAGTTCATTCTGATTATTAATTAACTAAAGGGCAGAATTTGGTTATTGCAAATTTGATTAGGATCTTGTCTTTCACATCTTACTTATCTCTCAACTTACAAATTTATGGTATCCTCTTAATTGCTCTTGGTATACTCGTAATAACCTCCTAAAGGCAAGCCCACACCCTTATTTTGATCTTTTGTCACTATTTGCCATGGGTACAACAACCATACCATTTAAACATCATCATTTCAACCCTTGGCACATGATTCGAGATTTACTTTCATATATTTAGTCTTTCCTGCAAAGTATGCCTTTAAGATTATTTCTTATAATTTATATGCTTCAGTGTCTTGCATCAGATGCCCCTGTTCTTCTTACCTTATATCATTAGTTTCTCAATTTTTTGATTCCCCAGGAGTCACTGAGAATATAAAATTTGTGCACTAACTCCAAGAATATGCCCTTGGGTGTAGACCAAAAAGTTTCCACACTATTTAAGCTAGTTCACAAGATAAGAAGCTTTCCTTGTTCTATATAATGCTATAATCTTCTCGACATACCACCAATATGCTAATTCATAAATTTGTACTTTTAGCTAAGATCCGTTTGACCCATATGCCATACTCATATCCAACTGCCTACTGGGTTCTTCTCATGTCCTCTGATGTATAAAATTCAGTGTGTTCAAATGTAACTCATTTTCTCCCAAAACCTGTGCCTGCTTCTTTGCTCTTTATCATAGTACATCACACCACCACCATCTAATTAGAGGCAGAACTGCTTCTTTTATCTCCCTCACCTAATCAACCAGAACGTCTGATTCTGTCCTCAGGATGTCTTTTTTAGTACCTCAATTTTTCCCCCAATCTAATGATTGTCAACTTTGCTCAAGTTAATATTAGCTTTTCTCTCTCTCTCTCTCTCCTCTCTCTCTCTCTCTGTCTCTCTCTCCTTCCCTCCCTTCTTTCCTCCCTCTTTCTCTCCTTTCCCTCCTCCCTCCTGCAGCTATAAACTGATTTCTCCTGACTCTAGGGTGTTTTTTTGGTTATTATCACATATTTAATTATTTGTGTGGTGTGTTCGTGCGAGAGAGTGTGTGTGTGTGTGCATGCGTGTGTATGTGTGCGTGCGTGTGTGTGTGTGTGTGTGTGTGTGTGTGTGTGTGTGTGTGTGTGTTCACAGGTGAGTGCACACCGTGGTGCTCTGGTGGTGAGAGAACACCTTGCTGGTGTCCTCTCTTCTCTCCTTCCACCACATGGATCCTGGGGATTGAATCTAGGTTCTCAAGCTTGGCAGGCAGCAGGTCCCTTTACCCACTGAGTCTTCTACCTTCAGTTTTTGTCTTGAACACTATTGTCCATGAGTCCATGGAAATAAATCCACAACAGTTTAGGAAAAATTTAAAGGCATTTGTTAACCAGAAATCAGAAAGCAATTTCTGAAACCAAGTAGGTACTGGAGGGTTTAGTTGCCTAAGGCTAGTGTATGAGTGTACAGATGTTACCATGTAAATACAGCCTATGAACATACACAGAAAATATCTTAGTTGAAAATGCATTTAATTCATTTAACTTACCCTAGCACTGTAGGTAGGCAAACACTTTACACTAAGAACCCCTTAGCTCCAAAAGCTGTTTCTCCTCATGTCAGTCTCCCTCTCTTTCTTTTTCTTCCTTTCCTCTACTTCCTTCTTCTCTTCCTACTGCTCCTTTCATTAATATCTGCATAAGCAGCACTCTACCACTGCACTGTGGCCCCGGCTCTACTCCCTGCCTTCCTTGATGGAGTTTTTTGTTATTGTTTTTATCTATGCTATAGCTTTTTTTTTTCCCCTGGATTGTCATCCATATCCTCCTGCCTTTAATGATTTATCATTATTTTTATTTATCTATTCACTTTTTTGTTTTATGAGACAGTGCTTTATTGTATAACCCTGCTTAGCCTTGAACTCAAAGCATTCCTTGTGATTCAGCCTCCTGACTTCTGGGATTACAGGCATGTACTACCATGCCCGGATTCCCTCATTTGATTTGGTGAAATACGTGAATTTAGAAGTTTTGTCAGGTCAAAAGAGGTGTCGAGTATAAGATGAGAAACTTCAGTACCTGATCTGTGTGGCTGCTCTCCAACTTGGCACAAAAGTTTTTTTGTCTTGGTCCTTCCAATAAAATGAACATCAAATCTAAGATTATGTTCACTTCTCCCCTGTGTGAAAATCTTCTCTGCAATCATATACCTCTTTGTATAATGAAAGTTAAGTTTAACATGTTTCTGGGAATTTCTAAGAGTGTTGGGGCAGGAGCAGCTTCTGTTTGCATAGTATTTTACAGTTTACAAGATACTTTTATACACGAGAGTACTATGAAACTCCAAAACGACAAGCATGGCACTTTTCCTGTCTTCTTGTGTAATATTTCACATACGACTATGACCAAGAATCAGAGTGATGGGAAAGGAGAGTAAACACATGTTCCTGAGATTTGACCCCAAGCAGACTATCTTGTGTGCTGCTGAAGGTTTCCTGGGGAGCACTGACTCCCCACCTCATACATAGATGGGCCGAGTAATCATGGTGCTTAGACTGTCAATGCTGATCTTTGAAAAGTCATGTTTAGTAGAATCTAAAAAGCCTTCTTTTTGTTTGGAAACTACTCAATCTGGAAAATGATCTTGCTGTGGCTTTCCACTACTTGTAGCTGTAATTTCATCTTTTAGTAGAAAGCTTTCAAATAATATTGTGTCCTTGGAGGAATAGGGGAAAAGGGAAGAAATTCTACACCCCAGTGAGTAAGTCAGAAATTGTGAAAAATGAATGTAACATAACTGCTAGAAAAGGTGTAGAATTATGAGCAAAATGGTTTTTTTTTCTAAAGAGTTTAACTTATCTTTTGTGAAGAATTTATAAAAGACCGAGGGGAAAAAATCCTCTCTGCCTACTTTCCGGTGACTTCAAGCTCTTTGGTTGAAGTTACCTGATATTTTAGTAGACAAACTCAGGACCTGGATTCCCCACTATGGCCAGAATCCTGCTTGCCCCCAAGACACGGACATATGATAAACAGGGGCCAGAAGACAAAGAAAGCTCCTGAAGGCCATATGCCCCTATTTCTAAATGAGAAACCATTTATGTTAGTTCAAGAAAACCCACAAGGCTTCTTTTTAAATTGCAAACAGAAGTTGCCATCAGACTCACTGGGTATCACTCTCTGAGTACAGGCCCTATTGAAGTTTGGAAAAGCTTCTATGGTGTACATACAGAAGTATACCTGCTCCCAGAAGACTAGCCCAGCCAGCTGCAGGACCTCCATAGGTCCTTTGGCACTGGACTCACAGTCACCGTGATTTCGAATGCAGACTGGACGTTGTTTCTGAATGGGGTCACACATACAGCTGTAGAGCCTAGTCACAGTACTGAAAGAAGCCCGTTATGCCACTGGAAACTCTTTCTACTCACATATCACCACTGACAGTTCAAATCAAGCCTACCACATTTCCCACCTGCTCTTTTATAGTCTGTTCTCTAAAAGGAGATACCAATTATCTTTTGAAAAAGGCAAAAGTCATATCTACCTGCCAATGCATTCCTATTGAATTCAGAGTAAAGCCAATCATCTTCAGTAGAGCCTACATGGAACTATGTAATGTAGACATTGCCTATTGTGGTGGTTTAGGAAATGTCCCCATAGTCTCAGGTTTGAGCACTTGGTCCCTACTGGGTAGTTCTGTTTGGGAAAGTTTAGGAGGTATCATTTTGTCCTAAAATATGTGCCATTTTGACAGAGGCTCTGTAGCCACACTGCCGTTGACATGGAGGGGACAGAGCACAAGGAACTCACACCAACCAAATCAGCACAACTTTAACTAGCAGTTTAGGTGTCTCAGAGTGTAGGTGTTCTATTAGGGGAAGTGAGATCCGGGGAAATCAGGAAAGGGACATGCAAAACAACTCAGTAATATGTAACTCAGAGGAGGGTTGCTGCCTTCGGGACCAGCACCCCTATGTCTTAGAAACTTCTGCCTATTGAACTGAGCATGTTAGAAGTGATGAACATGATTCATTGAACTTCAGAAGGTATTTTTCTTAGTTATTTTGTTTATATAAAAACTGAAAATAAAAAAAACCCAGAAAATTAGAATTGAAATAATTGCTCATTTTCCTGCTCAAAGCAAAGAATTGGTTTAGAAAACAAACAACAAATTAAAACTTACATAATTGATCCTGGATTTAGTTTTCCAACCAGAAGGATTTTGTTCTCACAAGCTTGTTCTATTGCGGTAAAAATATCAGACACTGTACAGATGTTGTATGAGAACCAATGCAGGGTTTGTATCAAGAGCTTGCCTGACTTTCAAATTGTCCCATATTTTCCTTCTTGCTGTGGCCTGACTATAGCATCATAAAGCTAAATGGTCAAAGCTTTTGAGAAGCTGAACCAGGAGAATGGTGACTTTAGGATTTCGAGACTCCAGCTAAGTTTACTTGGCCACGAGTTTTGCATTTGCTCCTAATTAGTGTTAAACTTTTGACTGAAGTCTTCATGTCCTGTTAACTTTCATGACAAGCAGCTGTCAGTCAGGCACTTTTGAAACATGCTACTCTGAAAGTGTCAGGACACAAGGTCAATGCCTACTCCCCCTTGGGATAAATGCTGCCCAGAAGACACCAAGCACGTAAGTTGTGGGAAATCCATCCTCATTACCATAAAGCAACACTTCATCCAAAGAAACTGTCTAAATAAACTAAATTGCCATTGAGAATCTATTAGCAATACCACATCTGCTTCCTAAAATGGAGTTTTGCCCTTATTTGTTTCGACTCTGAGCTCTGGAGTCCTCACATTTCTCATAGAGTTATGTACAGGCTTGTGTGATAGTGCATGTTACCTTAAAGATCACCAGTGAGCTCACACCAACATTTCTATTATTTCAGAATATTTATTCAATTTCAAAATGTTTATTTTCCTAAATTTAAACATATTTAATATGCACAGGCAATTAAATCCTTTAATATCATTTTCTAATGGGCTGACTATAATGAGTTTATTCTGTAGGAAAACAAATGGAAACATTACAAACCAGTTCATTTCTGTTTATATGGCCTATAAGAAAGATTTATTTGAGGTAAAGAGAAATTGCCTTCAGAGAATTGGTGAATGAGTTTCATTTTCAGTATAATATCAGAAAGATAATAGTAATAGTTACATGCAAAGGCCTTTTATTGGGGTAAGAGAATTCATAAATTTTTCCAATTGGATCTTTTTTTTCTTCATGAATGACAAAGATCCGTGAAATGCTATTGTTACTGTCATATTCTGTTGACTATGTACCTAAATTTCTTTTCAGCCTAGCATCAGAAGTTGAACTGACAACACAAACTGTCTATTATCCTGGCACCAATTTATGTGGCCTACAAAAATATTTATTCTCAAACAACATGTATTCCATCATAGAATTCCCATAGAATGAAAACTTTACATTTTTAAAATAAGAGATCAGGAGTTGCCTGTTAGTTTATTCTATATCTAGACATTTGAGTTAAATTAGTTTGAAGCTTATTTCTTTCTTGAGTTTTTTTCTTCCCTCCCTCCCTCCCTCTCTCCCTTCTTTATCCTTTCTTGTTTTAAATTGATGGTCCCTAATCCTCCTGTCTTCATATGCCAGAGATGGGATTACACTCAATCCACGACTTCTTGTTGATTGTTTAAACTTTAGTTTCAAAAAAAAAAAAAAAAGACTCATCTCTGCATTTTGCCTGTCTGATTTGTTGTGTTGTGGCTTCAGGAAATGAACCCAGGGACTTGCACATGGTAGGGAAGTACTCTACCAGTGAGCAATATCCACCCTTTAACTTTGCATTTTTAAGAAGTCAGCACATTGAATGAAAGCCTGTAAAGTTTAACAAAAATGCCATAATATTTTTTTCAATAAATGAATTCCACCTTCTGGTTTATCCGACTGAAATGACTGATAAATGAGTTTATATTTAAAATCAGCATTCTGCCTGCTGACTCTAAGATTGTGAGATCTAAACCTGGGACAGCTGCAATGTCAATTCTTTAAAGAATCTGTGCTCAAGTATATTGCATTTGCTTTTCTGTTGCCACCACTCTGGTTTGCAAGTCTACTAAAAATCGATGCAATAGAAATCACCCTACCTGCTGCTTTTCTCCGTATTGTACAAGTTGCCACTGAACTTCACATTCAGTACTCTAGGGTTCTAGGTATTATTTGCTTTTGTACTGGAAGGCCAGTTTAGAGAAAGCAAACATTCCAATAATTGTGGGAAATGCGAATTAAATTATTTCCTGATGTAATAATATATTGGAATTGATCTTCCCTGGTAAAGAGAAGACAATTGTAATAGTTTGAAGAAGGGAATTGAATCCATGGTTTTTCCCAAACTCAACTTGCAAAAGAACACATTTGAGCTGCTGCTAGCATCCCCCAGACTCAGCGCTGAGTACACAGCAGATTCTAGAGAGAAGCTAGGAATGAGCAGAATGGAAAGTGCTGGCTGACGTGCAAATGATGGCACCCCTTAAGCTCTAATTGATGTTTTCTAAGATTCTTACAACATCCAGTTCTTTCTAGCTTGTGAACAAAAACAGTTATTACTTTCTCTTAAAAGATGAGAATCCCCTTGCTGACTTTAGGCCTGTTCACCACAAGCTCATTTTCATGGGAATATATGAAAGTATCTTTGTAGTTACCACACTTAGAATTTAATTTGATTAATGGTATCAAAATGAAGGTGACAGTTATACCTAGATAGCTAGTGTTTTGGCTCTCCAAAATATGACAGTAGTGCAGAGACATAACAGGCATCAGGAAGGATATTGTATTCTGAAACACTTCCATCGAGAACCTTCTTTGGTGGGAACAGAGAAATCCCCTTGACTTCAAGTTTCCTTTTTCTCTTTGGAGGCAAGCATCAATGCCAGTTTCAACATCCTACATCAGTGCTCTTGAGAAGACCTCAGAGCTGCCCCAAGTGCATATTTCTTGGCCACCAATATCTTTCCAGTAAAATGCCCTGGAGTGAACAGGCTTCATTACAGCCTTGGCAAAACACCAGCGTGGACCAGCTGCATGTGGGACTGCTCAGTCCCCTGCCCGGTGGAGAGGAATAGAAGTCGTCAGTCTTCCTCTACAGGTTTTCATTAACTCTCTTCTAATCTATAGCATTAATTCTTGGACTTCTGGGAAAACAGAGTTGTCTAATCTGAAAATCTTAAAGGCAAACATCTTTCTTTTCAAATCTACTTCTGGAATCTGTGGCCTTTGAAAGTAACATTCACAGAGATTTAAAATGTCCACTATTTGCACAGAACAAGTGAATGGTGCAAGTTTCCATCTATTACCTGTTATCTGAATGCACCAAATTAGCTAGGGGGACTGACATGGGGGGCAGGGTGGGAATCTGTTACTTCAGTTAGATTTACAGGGAGTCCTTGTAAACAGGGTGCTAAAAAGTGTGTTGGATTTTTTTTAACCTTTTGTGACACACAACAGAGCTGTGAAATCAGTGAATTAAATAGTTCCAGTCCCTGGGCACACATGAGCAATGGCAAAATAGACAGCACCCATTATAACATTACTGTTATGGAGCAGATGGACAGTTCCAGGTCCAGCCCTTTGTCCTTCCTGCAGAATGGGGCTGGACTGGGAAAGACTGTAAATTTTCTCAAAAGAGATGAATAGGAATGCTGTTAACTTTTTTCTTATGAAAAAAAGGAAACCTGGAAAATGCCCAAGTTATACACTTTGCAGCTCTGACTGCTGTTCCTCAGCGTCGCTGTAAAACATCTGTAGGTGGTTAAGCACTTCCCACCTCCTTCCCCAGAACGGAATAGCTCATTCCCAGCATGCTGTCCAACGCCTGCAAAGACATATGTTTACCAAACCAGTCCACGGCCATGTGTGTCCCACAGTTTCCCCACAGCATACTGCATGTGAGTCGATTGGCCTAACTCACAAGCTGCAGAATGGAGATGCAGGCAGGATCAGAAAGTGAGAAGGAAGGAAAAGGAGGAAGGAGGAGAGCATTGAGTCTCACTGTACTTTTCAAGCGTGCTCACTTACTTTGCCGTCAATGTTGATGAGAAAATTTCCAGTCATGTCATAGTAGTTTTCCTACTATTAG
Source organism: Peromyscus leucopus (assembly GCF_004664715.2). Lineage (NCBI taxonomy): Eukaryota > Metazoa > Chordata > Mammalia > Rodentia > Cricetidae > Peromyscus > Peromyscus leucopus. The sequence continues at coordinate 63,777,223 of NC_051072.1, forward strand.
ATATTTTCAATGATATTGAACATCAAGAAAATCCAAGTACAAAATAGATGAGCCAAGTCTTTGAGATGTTTGGATTTCTAATCATCTTGAAGCTTATTCATATGATAAATGACAAATTTATCTAATGAGACAAACCATTTGAGTTCAAATGCTAATTTCAGATTCAGGGAGGCTTGGCGTATTTTGAAAAATTTCAATATAGAACCTTAAGTGCAGTATCCTCTTGCTAGAGCTGACAAATAATCCTGTCCATCAAAGGGGAAAAAAAAATCACAACTTTTTATATTCTTAGAGCTGTTTAAATATTTATGAACTTTAAAATATTCTTCACAGTAATAAAAACTTTAGCAAATAAAACTGAATTTCTTTATATTATTCAAAAATTTCTGTTCTGTACATTAATTAAAATATTTAAATAAAAATATCAACAAGGTGAATTACTGGTCATGAATGTCTTCTAAGTGTTAATACACAGAGATTAATAATCTGGAATCCCTAGGTTTTGTTTTAAGGACTTAACTAAGGTAAAAATAACATAACTCCTTCAAAAAGTAAAGAATACGATATAGTTATTTAATGGGAAACTAGTATGGTTAGTGAGTCATTATAATACAAAATATGGGAGAATTTGCCATGTTTCTTCTGTCCTCCTTTTTCCATCATCCAGCAATATTTATAGTCAGTTTACAGATTTAGAAAAAGCTTCAAAATAGCTGGAATGTATCACTGCAAGCAGCTCTCATATGTCCCCACTGGCTTTAGATTTTATCCTTTGAAAAGAAACTGATACTTAATAAGTTTAACCTCTTACTTTCAATCTCATATTACAGCTACAAAAATAATAGAGGAAGCTCTACTACTGCTCTGGCATGTTGCAGTGTTGTCATGGATACACAAGCTGGGTGCATCCCTTCCACCAGTAAGGAAGCAAAAAGCATTTTGTAGAACACACATTAATCTGTAGTGTTGATGGCTGCAGAGAACCTTGAGCAAACAGTTTGTGGGTTTAAAATAATACATATTGTCAGAAGAAAAGAAAGCCAGAGATACAGGTACCCTTTACATGTGTCGAACAATTTTGGAGAAATTTAAAACTATAATTTCTGTCCTTTCCTACTTTTCATACTGTGTAACAACTGTTATATTGTTAATAGATGCTGCTATTAAGATGATCAGTTCCTTTTCTGTGGTGCTAATAATACTCCATATGTGCTGAATCTTCAGACACAGCAGAGCAGTATCCTTTGAGTATCCTTTGTCTTTCATTATGTCTTTCTGTGGATATTTGGAAGATCACTGTTCATGTCACAGCTTTTAATGGTGTTTCAGGATTCCTTTTTTTCTTGTTGTTTTGCTTTTTTTTTGTCTTTTTCCCTCTTCTTTTTATTGCTTCAAAGCCAATTCTGCTATGCATTCCAAAAAAAAGTTATTTCATTACAATGAAGATAGATTCACTTGATAATAGGAAATCAGTGTCTTACAACGATGAAGGGATGGTGATTCAAACCTTTATCTTTGCATTTCAAAACATAGAAGGTAGGAAAGGCACATGCAGACTGGGCTGCAGTTCTATGCACTAAATTTAGAAGAAATAAAAGTCTGTTCCACAATGCATTTTACCAACTCCTAGTAAGGGAACAAACTTAAACATTTTTTTATATGTTCAGAGTTGTCTACAATGGGCCATTATGTTGGAGTGCGTCTGTGAAAAAGCATGCACATATTCTCATTTGGGACACTTCTCCTTCACATCGGCATGAGAAGATCTCAAAGCAACTAAGTTTATACATATTGGATAATTGTTTACCCCTTAAAAATATATTGATGTAAACTCTCCTTAAGATAGTATTTAAATCCAGATAAATTGGGGCAAATGTTACATAAAAGCCAAGAATTGCTGCCAACTATTAGATTAAAACAGTATGCATCTTATGCTACTCTAAATGTTCTTTCTCTAAATCTTCCAGAAAAGAACAGTTGATCTGGGATATTAGAGATGAGAAATAAGGTTACTACCCTGATGAAGACAAAGATTTACTTGAAGTACAGATCCAAGTCGAAAAGATTTCACAACAAATTTGGATCTGTGCAGAAACTACATGAAGAGATACAGGCTCGTGACTAGCAACCACAAATGGGCTTTTCTCAGTTTAATCTCTCTCTAAAAGCTGCTGGACACAGGCCTACCTGGGAACCACTGCAGCCTCTTGTGGGGACTGTCTATTTCCATTCTCCAGATACATGGTTCCCACTTTCTCAATTATTTTAACAATTGTAAGAGAGCGGGGCTCTAAAATTCAAGTTCAGTGTGCAGAGAGTTAATTTAAATTTGATAACAAATGACTCTGCTTTTGAAATGAATGCAGCCTGGCAACTTCAACAGGGAGCCCTTCAGAGGGCCTCAATTATGTATGCAGCTTCTTTGAGAAATAGTTTCACACATCTGACCCAAGGACCACTATGTTGTTGCCATGAAATAAAACTGTACGTCTGCATTGTTCCATTTCTGGACCCTCTACACACTGCCAGACTCACTCCCCCACTCTGCACATGCATGTACACACGCTCACACAAACCCCTTTATTATTGTTCTGCTTCTATTTTTCAAGTAAAGTGAATGTATCAATATAATTGCCACATACATAATGGCCCCTGATTACTTTTATCTGCTATAAAAAATTTTTTATTCCTAACTGCCAGACTGTTCTGGTCAAAATCAGGAAAACTAAAAGAGAAGGAAAGGGTTAACCAACCCACACTATTTCAATTTTTTTCAAAATGGCTGCTTTGTCTGTTGCATACACCAATAGCAAATGCCCTTCTGTTATTGTACAGCCAATTTGATGTGTCAAGTATTCATATGCTAATAATGGTACAGTTTCTCACTTTTTCACAGATAAATGGTAAAGATTGTTACAGACAGTGAAACACAAGAATAAACAGCTTTTATTTCAGACACGATAAATTACTTTCCATTCAAGTAACCAGCAACGCATGCTGCTGACCATTTTGTTTCCATTCACTGTTAGTTTGCCTTCTGGGTGTGTTTCTTTAGAATAGTTTGAAAATATTTAACAGATATGGACAGAGTTGTTGCTAATGACTTGATTGCATTAATTTGCTTTCTAGCCATTTCATCACTCAAAGTTCATTTTTGTATTCTGTTATTACAGCGGGAGAAAGTTTGATGGGATTTCTGACACTGTTTCCCTAACATGGCACAATCAAATCTTTTCAATGCTTGGCAATGACAATATTTGAAGAACAGATATTTTCCTTTAGATTAGCAGAGATGTCATTTAGTAAATAGTGTAGCCTAAAAAGAGACTCTTGAATGAAATGTCAAGTTGGGTCAGAACAAACCAGAATCAATTCAGTTTTCTCAGATATAAATACATCTTAAAGGGCTGAGTTTGTTAAATACATATGACTAAAGCACACACTTATTGTTGATATAGAAAAATTACTGCAAAGGTGAGGGTAGGCGTGGAGAGAGGAAGCAGTGTAGGGAAAATAATTTACTAGTCTTTAAAGAAATAATTTAAAAGAATGCACTCATGACCATACATCCATTGAAATTCCAAGTCAAAAGAAACACTTCTGATTTCTCTTTCACCAATTTTACTTATGTTCTCAGGCTGTACTATGTTACCTCTATGGTCAAAACTAAAAGCACCTTTTAAATAAAGCTGATGAGTCATTCTTCCAGGTTTTCCTAAATGTACTTTATTATGTCTTTTATCCAAATTTTGTATATGACAATTTTTGAATTCATATTTGATCCTCTGTAATTGTTACCAATGCTTGGTTTAATTGCTTGTTTGATGAGAAATCACACAAAATTAAATAGATAAACATAGAGAAAAGTAACTCAATTCATTGCTAGGCTGAAGGTTGCTGCTTTTAAAAGTAGGTCATATAAAAGCTTTCTTTCTAATTGCTCAAAGTTAGATACAGAGAAGGGGAATAGAGAGAGAGAATAAAATCAAGGTAGGTCCTTAGAATACACAATCTTGGTCACGCAGAAATCTACCTTTAAACATTGTGAATTCCAAGGGTGACGATGCCATCAGGTCAGTGAGTCTGCAGCTCCCTAACTGTCTAATCAGCAGAGATGAATTTTTACATAATCTCACCAGAAAAGCTTATTTTTAAAAAATATTCTCAGCTTTTTTTCTCTGAGCTCTGAAACATTGGAATTATTATTATATCGTATCAGTAAAGAATAATGAATAAAATTGGTCATTAATTTTATGTTGAAGTCAATCAAAAGATGTTTCCACCAGAAAGCTCTGCAAATAATCTAATAAATCTTCCCCTCTTTTCTCCTGATAACAACATTGTTGAGCCTATAATTAATGAAACCAGTGATGGCTATGTATTTCAACCTGCCATTTACACACACACACACACACACACACACACACACACACACACTCACACACACACACTGTCACTAGGCCACATAAAGACTAGTCCACAGCAGCTGAAATACTAATGCTTTACTTTGTGGGACATACATCAAAGAATGACTGTCTATTAACTTATCAAAATTGAAATAAAGTAGGACACTAGCAACTAGTTAAGTTAATTTTTTAAAAAATCACATTCCACATTACTATGATTGTGTTTTTTTAAGTGTTTCCTAATTCATTATAAAGCCTAAATGGATAACTTTTTGTCCATTCTCTCTCTCTCTCCCTCTCTCTCTCCCTCCCTCTCTCTCCCCACTCTCTCTCCCTCTCCCTCCCTCTCTGTCTCTCTGTCTCTCCCTCTCCCTCTCCCTCTCTCTCTCATCTCTCCTTATCTGAGTAAATACAATTAGACCTTGCTCAGCTGTGGATCATTGTTTTCTTTCCCCCCTTTAAATTCGTATCCTTAGTGTAATCAGCACCTTGGGCATGAGCTGGAATATACCTGGGCGTTTACATTCCCTGCCTGTCTTGGTCATGTCCCTCTCAAGTACCATTTTCAGAGCTGTCCATTTTAGAACCAAGTTTAAAGCTACAAATTCAAATCCTACACAGTGCGCACACAGGCAAACACTGGACATGCTGGATCTGTTCAGAATGTACCAGCTAAACACAATAACTGATCACCCATGAATGATCACCGCAAATGATTCTGTTAAGGTAGTGGCATTACTTGTCTGAAAGGCAGACAACTTGTAACTGAGATTTCCATAGAAAATAATAAAATAACAGAACAGAGGGCCAAAATGCCATAGGACTAAAGATGAGTTACAGGGAGCAATACTTGATTTTTAACACACAAAAAAGATACATGAAATACATACTGACTAATTTTGAGGTAAGAATTGCCTTTTTCAAGGAGATGAGTACCTTTATAGGTTGGTTGTGCAATGTAAAGTGGCCAACCTTGAACCCATATATACACATGCATAACAAAAATGGGTTCAGCAGGTTGTATTTATATATTTCTGTATATACATACATATACATGTAACAACAACAATCAAAGAAATAGAATGATTCCTTTCAAGAATTATGAGGATTAAATGCTTTGAGGTTTCAAAATAACTAGGTCCGACTTTTCTAGTCCATTTCTATCTTCTGCCTAAAGACATCCTTCTGTTATTCGAATGGGCACACACTACACAGAAAGGGTGAGCAAAACCTGAGCAGCGGTTAAGTGTCATACCGGGCTGCTCAGTTCCACTGTGAAAATGGCGTTCAGGAACCGGGGTGCTGTCTTTGGTTGCCAGCAGCTACCGGCCAGTGAAATCACGTGAGACGTGTATTGCTTTCGCTTTGGATGTTTTATGACATTTTGGTATAACTGATACACTGCAAAGGTGCTATCCGCACTCGTGTGGCCTGGGAAACACATTTCCAGAGTGTCTTCAGATGGAGCACGGTGCCAAAGGAGAGTTTAGGTTGCTACCAAATGGACCAAGTTTCAGAGACTCGAATTTAGGATTTATTTATTTCAACATAAACCATTTCAGAAAAGCTTACAGCAGGATTTAAATATCTGCATATTTCACTCACTTTTAATTTTTTAATTAAAATACAACTATATCATTCCCTCCTTCACTCTCCTTGCCCCTACCCTCCCAAGCCCCTCCTGGCTCCCCTTCAAATACATGGCCTCTTTTTCTTCCATCACTATTGATATAATATATGCATTAATATATAAATTAATTTGCTGAGTCAATTTAGTGATATATTTATGTTTATATATATAATTACATATATATAATTTTAATTTCGGGGGGTTAAGACTTGACATCAGCTTATCCCTGGGGAAGACCAATTCTCCCTCTCTCAGGAGTCTTGAGTCGCCCATAGTTCTTTGTCTAAAGGGTGGGACTCCGTGAGAAACCCCCTCCCACATGAGCATCCCTGTTGCTGTTGTTATTGTCCATGTCATTGTTAGGCAACCGTATTGTTAAAATACCATGAGTATAGCTTCCCAGTAAATCCTAGGAGACACAATCTCACAGCAAACTTCCTGGTCCTCTGATTTTTGCAGTCTTTCTGCTCTCTCTTCCAAAACATTCCCAGAGCTTCAGGTGTGGGGGTTGCATTGTGTCAACTGGGGCGAGCACCAGGGGAGGTGTTGTTCTCTGCATTTTGATTGGTCATGGTTTTCTGCAATGGTCTCCATCTGTTGCAAACAGAAGTGCCCTTGGTGATGGGTGAGGGCTACACTCAACAGGATGGGCCCACCACATGAAGTGCCTCTGCATATTTTAAGAAAGGAATTATTTTTACCTTTACCTAGAAATGGATTTAACTCTCACTTTTCCCCCATAGGATATTACTGAATGTTATTAAATTGTAGGGACCATTTTAAATTATGTCTCAAATAAATGAACTCAGTAAGATTTTAATTCCTTGAATATGGGGTAAGAAAACAGTACCATGATGGTGGAATTCACATCTGTTACATGGTAAGAACTGAAGTATGCTATAAATAAAGGAAAAATGCCACTATTACTCATGAGATATGCATCGAGTCCAAGTTCTCTAGATAAGTTCTCAATTGTTCATTTCATTTGTAGGGTTTTGTCATGAGTGACTGCAACCAAACTGAGCTTCCAATGGTTTGATCATCATGAATCCTGGGAAAGGTGGCAAATGAGCATTTCACTCAAGCTGTCTGATGTAAATTTTATTTGGTTTTGAAAGAACAAAATCTCTGTCTCTCAGAGGCACGGAGGAAAGAGACTAGGTGCCTACAGCCATCACTTAGGGTAACACAAGTTGATGCTTTGGGTGATCTGGAAGATAAAGTGAAAGTCATGCACTTCTTTTCTGTTCAGTCATGAGTGCTCATCAACAAGAAGCCCAGTTACAAAGAAGAGCAGAACTAATGAAAAAAAGGCACAGAACTTCTCTCCTGGCTCCCACGTCGATGCGCCACCCTCTACAGCTCATTAGGGTCCTCAGAAGAATACAAAGAGTCTTTTCAACAAAACTTCCTTGTTCCAAGAGTGTATTCATAACCTCTTGCCTATGTTGGGTAGGAGTGCTTTCTCCATGGAATTTGAATGAAACAACCTGAAATCACTTTGTGTGGAGATGTTGCTAAACATATTGTAACCTCAGAGACATCTTTCATTCAATGCAGCAGGGACAGCTATAGAAGAAAAGGGGTTTTCCCAAGGGTATCATTTCTATTTAGTGTGTTAGCACCTCTGTAAAGTATTTGACACAGAACCTGTGGGAACAGTCTGGAGAGATGTTCCCCATTTACAAGGAGAAAAAAAGAATCTTAAAGAAATAGAAAGCCTTGAGACAAAAGAAAGAGAGAAAGGAGGGAAGCAAGGAAGATAGATGATAGATAGATAGATAGATAGATAGATAGATAGATAGATAGATAGATAGATAGATAGATAGATAGATAGATAGATGGATGAGAGAGAGAAAAGCAAAAGCAAATGGGAGTTGTGTGTATCTAATGGAGCAGCCTCCTAACTAAGCAATAATTAACACTTTGCCCAAAACAATGTTGGAGAGGGAAGTCACTAGCAGGATTTGGGTATGGAATATGGATGTGTGAAAACATGAGGCAGAACATCTCTCCTTGCATTATATGAAAGGCAACATTCAGTGAAGTGAACTGTATTCATTTATGTCTTGGGTATACTGTTTTTCTTTAAAGTGTGAAAATAAAAAGCTGTAGGGTTAGTCTTACCTGGCAGAAAACAGTATGTCTAAAGGGACCTGAGCCAAGAGAGCTTTCCTGAATGTCTGATACTGTGCTCAATTTACAGTAACTTGGAAATAGTAGTCATTATTAGAGCGATGTTCTGGAGGACTATGGGGGAAAGTTACAGACTTGGTGGTTACCAGCTGAGATTTCCCCAGAGGTCCTCAAGCTAAAGTGAAAGTCGGGGACTTAATTCAGAGCATTTCTCTCAAGTGATGTAACATGGACTTTAGGAAAAAGTCTTATGATTGTGCATGGGCTCCTGGGGGTGTGGTTGCCCAATATAAAATGATATGTCAATCCATTCTTGTTTCTTTATTGTTGAAGCCACACACACACAGAGTTAGTGAGAGTGAGTAGGGGGTGAGATGTGTGACAAGGACTTGAAAAGCAGACACAAACTTCACAAGTGTGTTTCAGTTGAAAACATGTCACAATATTATTCTTAAAAATAATTCTTTAATACTCAGTTGTGCTCATTTTCTCATCAACTTCAACTTTGTTTAACAGAAGTGTGGTCCTGCCAACTGGCTGCTGTCGGGGGTCCCCTTGCCTGGCTGCCTCCAGAAAAGACGGGTTCTCAGCCAATGGCTTTTTACCGTAGCAATTGACATACCACTGGCTGATGGTTAGCACTTAGCTAACGATGATCTTCCTTTACCAACTCAGCACACACCTACTCTTAAAACAATGTGAAATTGACAGAAAGAAATATCCATGTGTTATTTTGCAACAAGTTTTACCATAATTGATAAAGAGGGATCAATGAAGACTCTCAGTTTAACTCCTTCCAGTTTTAACTTGAGGCAAAACCTTTAGTTTTCATATTAAGAAAAAGATAATTAATCAATATTTGAATTATAACTTTCCTGAACAGTGAGATTATAATAATAAATTAAATTAAATTAATTTAAATTATTAAATAAATAAATATGAATGAACCTACATATGGATATAGTTAAAAAGACAGATATATACATATAAAAACATATAGAAAATTATATATGCTAGATATTAACAGATTAGTTGACAGTTATAGTTATGAACACATATGTTAGATATACAATCTATAACAATTTACTTGTCTACATATACAGCTACATATAACATGGCTACATACATATTTAATCTAAACATAGGTGCTTTATCCTGTGTTTTGTGCTTGGTATAATTCTATGTTGTACTTTCTATATGTAAACTTTAAATTACTGAGTAGTCAGTCTGCTTTAGCTACGTAGTTGAAAGGCTTTTTAAAATGAAGATAACCAGTGATGGAGAAAATATGAACATTAACAAATATTAACTATTTCTGTTACAAAATAAATAATTAGCTCCTAAAGCTTGTGTTTGTTGCTATGTGGTTCACACGCTTGTGTGAGCATCGCTGAGAATTCCTCTTGTGATTAATGCCTATAGCAGGGAACAATGACTTGGGAATTGCTTGTTTGTGAGACTGTCAACTTTGTGATCCTTCCTCAGCCCCCAAGTGCGACCCTGACAAGTATGCATTGCCATGTCTAGTGAGGCTTGTACATTTAAAAGCTTATATTTGGAGAATGGAGGGATGATTCAGTGGTTAAGAGCACTTCCTGCTCCTCCAAAGAACCTGGATTTGGTTGCCTGCATCTACATGGCAGCTCAAAACCTCAGTTCCGGTCCAGGACCTGTAAGACTGAGTGGAAGACAAAGATCCACATTCCTGCCTGGGGCTTTCTGGCCCGGCTGGGAGGAAAAAAACACTGCTGCAAGGTGCCAGGTGGATGGGCTCTATTACGGTGTGCAAATATATGGTGGGGTATGAATGAGAAAGAGAGACAGAATAGTTCATTTCCTGTGGAGAGAGGTAGATCTAAAGAGTTGAAGGCAGTGAAGAGTGGGCTGAGGTCAGTGGACTCCTTGCCACTGGGGCCACGGTGACATTTGGGCCTGAGTGGCTGCCAAGGACCATGTCTGTACCCATCTGTGGCCCTGCTGCAGCCTTGGTCACCGCTGATGTCTCTGGCTCCTGTTACCCCCAATAGGAATGCACAGAGACCCACCCCTCTCTGGTTAGAGGATAAGGATGCACAGAGACCCACCTCTCTCTGGTTGAGGATAAGGATGCACAGAGACCCACCCCTCTCTGGTTGAGGAGAAGGATGCACAGAGACCCACCCCTCTCTGGTTGAGGATAAGGATGCACAGAGACCCACCTCTCTCTGGTTGAGGATAAGGATGCACAGAGACCCACCTCTCTCTGGTTGAGGATAAGGATGCAGAGACCCACCTCTCTCTGGTTGAGGATAAGGATGCACAGAGACCCACCTCTCTCTGGTTGAGGATAAGAATGCACAGAGACCCACTCCTCCCAGGTTAGAGGATAAGGATGCACAGAGATCTGCCCCTCCCTGGTTAGAGGATAAGGATGCACAGAGACCCACTCCCCCCAGGTTAGAGGATAAGGATGCACAGAGACCCACCCCTCTCTGGTTAGAGGATAAGGATGCACAGAGACCTGCCTCTCGCTGGCTTCAACACTAGATAGAATTGGTCCTATCCCCCACAATATGTAGCACTGGAGAGAGCAGGTCCCTACACCTTGCCTGAGCAGCATGACAAAGCTGACTGTTGGTGGGGGTGGGGGGTGGGGGTGAGGTGGCCAGGGAGTGGGGAGGGTGCAGGCAAGATGTCTCTGAGATAAGGGCATGAGAGTGGGAAAGCTTGCCTCACCCCCCTCATCTGCCATGTGGTGATGTGGTCAAGGGACAAGGGAAAGATCCCCTCTCCCCCCAGGCAGGCAGGACAGCTGGCTCAGCCCCTCACCAACTGCAGCACTTGGGAGAACAGCCCTGCGCCTCATTTGGGCAGCACAGTAGAAATGACCCTGTTGGTTGTGGCACAGGTGAGCCAGCCCTGTGGGAGTCTGTGGGAGTCCAGCTCCGACCTGCTCCAACCTATCAAAGGGCTCTTGGATGGAGAAGAGAAGAATGAAGAAATATTAGGTAGAAAGATAGACCTAGATGATGTGGAGAAAAATAGAGACACAGGATAGCTTCGGGAGGGCCTGGGTCAATATACAACGGCCCAGAGCTTTATTCAAAAGGGCTTTTTTATAATATACCAAGGGGAGAGGCAAAAGACCTCCCCCTTGCAAGATGAAAGCATAATGTACAGCCAAGTGTAGACCCTTCCAAACACCTGGTAACCATGCCCATGACCAAATCATCTCCTTATGCAGCCCTGCTGGGAAAAGCAAGCTCAGATTCTCTGACTATCTGTAATTTGGGCCCTCACACAGCACAGAGGTATGGCCCCGGGAGAGTTGGCCCCATGACTTGTCTACCATAAAGTGGCATGGGCAGGGACAGATGCCTCTCCTAACCCCTCGCCCCTTGCTGCCTGCCTGGGTCTGGCAGATGGGAGAGCTGGGCCCTTGGTCATGAGAGTGGGAGAGCTGTCCCTGCCCCTCACCAGCTGCAGCACAAGGGAAAGCAGGCCCTGCACCTTGCTGAGGCCGAATAGTAGTGCTGCCCCTGCTGGTGGGAGAGACAGGGGTGAGCATGTCCTGAGGCCCAAAGATGGGGAGAGCTGGCCCTACACCCTTAGTCTGCCACGGAGTGGCATGTGAGAGGGAAGGATACCTTCTCCTTTCATCCTTTGCCACCTACATGGCAGGCAAGAGAGCTGACCCTGTACCTCACCAGACGCAGAACTCAGTAGAACTGGCCCTGCACCTCACCTGGGCAACACTGCAGAGCTGACTCTGTTGACAGGGGTGTGGGTGAGCCAGTTGAAGAATGTAAGCATGAGAGACCTGGCCCCACCCCTCATCTGTCATATGCTGGAGTGGGCAAGGGAGAGAAGCCCCTCCCCCTCAGGACCTCTGGCAGGTGGAAAAGCTGGCCCTGAGGTCATGAGAGTGGGAGAGCTGGCCCTGCCTCTATCCAGCTGCAGCAATCTGCAGAGTCACCCCTGCACCTCACCTGGGCAGTGCAGTAGAGCTGGCCCTAGAGGTGTAGGTGTGGGCAAGCTAGCTCCAAGGATATGGGAGCAGAAAAACCAGCTCCACCCCCTTGCTGCTTACTATGCAGGGCGAACTGGAGCAGTGCTGGAGAGCTCATCTTGGTGTTGAGGATGGGGAACAGCTGGAGGGCTGGCCAACTCAACAACCACTCAGGCCCAGATCCAGGGCTGTGACTCGGCCCATCCCCATTTCCACCTCATCTATGATGTGCTGGAGCATGAATGTGAAGGTGCCAGCCCTGCAGACCCAAAGTTTCAGGATCTCCATGACACAGGGCAACAACAGGATATCCAAGAGGAGCCACAGTGAGAGTCCAGAGTATCTATGGTGTAGCAAAAACAGAGGCCTTGAACCAGACCAATGACTCATTGCAATGAACGCTTGCAAGTAGAGATATATGGACTAAAGGATAAACAATGTGTCTCACTGTGTCACACTACAGCTTCCACGATGAGATTTTTCTTTTCCTTTTTCTTTCTTTTTTCTCTTTTCCTTTCTTTTAAATTTTATTTTATTTTGGGGGTAGGAGATTACAAGAGCAGAGGGCAGATGAGAAGGGACAGAGAGATGAGTGGAATTGAGATGCATGATGTGAAATCCACAAAGACTCAATTAAAAAAAAGTTAAATTGGAAAAAAGAAAAACAAAACACCTCAGCTCCAAAAACTGAACACCTTCTGGCCTCCACAAGTACCGTGTGCGTATGGTACACATATATACCTGCAGGCAAAATACTAATTTACAAACCTTTGTTGTTGTTGTTTTTCAAGACAGGGTTTCTCCGGGTAGTTTTTGTGCCTGTTCTAGATCTCACTCTGTAGACCAGGTTGGCTTCAAACTCACAGAGATCCGCCTGGCTCTGCCTCCCGAGTGCTGGGAATAAGGGTCTGTGCCACCACCGCCCCGCCTAATTTACCTTTTTTAAGGTTTGTATTTTAAAGGATCACATGGATTTGAAAGAACACAAATAAATGTACCTTCAACCTTTTTCCTAGTTTGGTGGCAAAAAAACATTACATTATGGACATCATATTACTTTATAGACATTTGAAAGAGGAACACTTTAATAAAAGAGAGGAGTGAGGAATGGAAGCTAGGTAAGTAAGAGGTGTGTGCAGTGTAGAAAGGAGCCCATGCTCTGTTTCCGTCCATCACTCTAACAAGCGGCACTGTGTCTCCATTCACAGCTTTCTAAAGTAGACGTGATGGGAGGGGCAGATGAGTAAGTTCACAGGGACAGAAGGACAGATAGAAACCCAGAGTTCCACTTTGGATAAATAAGGAACAATCCTAGTCTCTAATCCTTTGAAAAACTGTCAGTGACTCAGAATACCTAAATGCTCTTACACAAATAGTTATCTCAAGGTGACTTTTTTGTTTGCTTGTTAATAATTAGTTCTAGGGTCAATGAAAAATATTTTAATCACCTAATGTCCAATTATTTTTCTTCATATTTGGGGTGATTTTCTAACTATTCATTCAATTTTTAAAACTGAATTTAAAAACCAGCTGATTAGAATGTTGAAAAATGTCTTTCTTAGACTGGGAGCACATATACTTTCAAAGTGACTTCCTATTAATAATACATTCACATATAAGAAGCATTATAACACGTGAGGTCCTCCAGGTAAAAGAGCTTTCCTGTAGGTACCTCATTTAGAGACAGCATTGTTAACAATGTTGACATTTAAGTGGCCACTGCTAAAGCCTTGCAAAGAACATTCCAGTACAATAAAAGTGAAGTCTACAATTTTTCCTTGTGTTCACCTTAACAAGATCTAAGTGTGTTGGTTGACAGCATGAAGGCTGACACAATCCTCTTCATAAGTGGAAAGTTTACCTCGTAATTTGCAAAGTATGATGGGAATTCTATAGGAACAAAGACTTTAGCATTCGGCTCTACTTCTGTGAGGCCAGTGCTTGCAATACAGGCCTACACCCCTCAATCAACACAATATTTTTGTCTCTAAGTTACCCATTTCATTTGCAATTTTCCCTGAAAAAGCAAATCCAAATTTCCTTTCCTTTCTTACGCCCTTTCATTCCTGTTTGATGTATTGACAAGTACAATTAGCTTTTGCCTTTTACATCGTCTTCCTGCACAGTTTTCTACCCAGGACAGCCATTATACGTTTAAGTTCTCAACAAGCCCTATCCAAACTATTGATATCCATCTAAGAAGTTTGTCTATTTCTTTAAGTTCCAATCACCTCTGAGATTGGGGCTCAGTTGATCTCCCAAGGCCTCCCAGGACTTAGCAACTTGGTGTCTCTTTTGCTTAAACACTTGCCTGTCACTTTGCACAGCCTAAAGGATGATGAGTCCAGCAAGGGTTGATGTCCTATTTCTTCTTACCATTGATGCCTGGATACACTTGCTGTTTCTTTTCATTGGAAGACCATTGGCTATTCCCAGTCTTCTTAACATGAGACACGCCTGCCTCTCTTCTTTTTCTCTTTCCCTTCATATCTGTCTGCCCTGTCAGTTTCCATTGTCACTCTTGCTAGTTTTTCATTTCACTTCATACCTAAACCCCATCAGAGCAGAAAGTAAGCAACTCACAAAATATTTCACTGGGAGACTTCATATACAGGAATTAATCACTATTATTAATCTGATTGTTCTAGTTACAAGAAACCACTTTACATTATTAAAAAAAACAGTGAGGCTCTTAAGTAAAATAAAATGGAAATTTACAAATCAAGTCATATACATAGCATAGAGTAATTCTTACTGATTAAAGGAAGCTTGTAGAAAACTTCCTATACAATTTCCAGGTGGCAGATGCAACGGAAGCTTGAATTCAAGGCCAACCTGGCCTATATAAAGAGTAGCTGGTCAGCCAGGGCTTTACAAAAAGACTCTACCTCAAAAAACTTTTAAGTTGTAATATTAATAATCATTAAAAGATGCACTTGGTTTGATAGAAATATAAATACTAGCATATAAGTTTTAAAAAATAATGTATCATAATTTATCATGCCAAATTACTTCATATTTGATTAAGTTTCAGAATTAAGTAAACATTTAACAGCCTTTTTTATTGTTTGAGGTTTGTGCGTATGTGTTTATATTTTTTTAACTCTTTGAGAATTTCATACAATGTGTTTTGATTACATTTGCTCCTCTCCTCCTCCTCCTAATTCTTTCCAGATCTACCCTTACATTCCTACCTGCTCTTCGTGTAGTCATTGAGTCTGATTTTTGCTGCCCATACACTACCGAGTGGATGGCCATCGACTGGAGTATGGTTGACCTACCAGAGGCCACAGCTTTAAAGAAAACTGACTCTCCCTCCTCCAGAAGTTGTCAGTTTCTAACAGGTCCTCAGCATGCGGTGGAAATTCACAATCACCTCCCTCTTCCATGCTGGGATTTTTGTCTGGCCATCGCTTGCACAGATCTTATGCATGCTGTCACAACTGTGATTTTTGTACATGCAACTGCCCTCTTTTGTCTAGAAAACACTATTTTGATATAGTAATCTACTACCTCTGATTCTTACATCCTTTCTGCCTTTTCTTCTGTTGTGATTCCTGAACCTTGGGAGGAAAGGTATTATATGGATGTGCCATTTAGGGCTGCATTCTCTTATTCTCTGCACCTTGACCAATTATGGGTCTCTGTTAATCAACATGTAATGGAACAAGCAGCTTCTCTGATGAGGTTTGAGAAATGCACTAACCTATGGGTATAAAGATAAATCATCTGAAGTCCATTTAATGCTATATTCATTTGGCAGAGTAATAATAATAAGTTCTCCCTTAGAACCTGTGGCCTGTCGAACTACAGGTTCTTAGCAATGATAATGTTGCTAGGTATGGATTCTAACTCATGGAATGGGCCTTAAATCCAACCAGAAAGTGGTTAGTTACTCCTATAATATTCATACTACTACACATTAGAGAGAATGTCTTACCAGAAAAGTAACTGTGTCTTGCAGGACTCACAACTAGGTAATACTGATGATTATTTTTCTTCTTCCATAATGGAAGCACTACAAAGACTAGCCAATATGAAGCTTCCAGGCTGGCATGTGCTTAGTTTCTACATGTTCTATGACTTGAATATGTGATGTTTTCAAACATAGGATCTTACTATCAAGTTCTGGTGAAAGGTTACCAAGAGCAATATTAATAGCATTTCTTTATAAGATAAACATGAATTACTGATGGGATACAAATTAAAGTTTCTAGTACTCTTGATAACAATTTGTATTAACAATGTGAAGATGTTTTTCCTTTATGTACTGTGAAAACGTTGTCAGTTTTATTAATGTATTCTCTGACAATTTCATACATGTCATACATGTATATAGTGTATTCAGACCACAATCATCTCCTCATCCTTTCTTATCTTTCTCCCATCTGCCACGAGCTCCTTCACACAGGCACGTCAAGACCCATTTCAAGTTTCATAGCTTTTGATTTGGGTTTTGGTTTTGGGTTTGGTTCTGGTTTGGACCACTGGGTTTAACCAGGACTGTTTGGATGGAGATAGGTATGAAGTTATCCACTGCAACAAGAGACACTCAGCAGTGACCACAGTGAGGAAGACGACGACTTACTTCCTCTAGCAGTCCTCCATGCCGTGCTGTTAGTTCCCTGGATGGATCTGGGTCCCGTGAGCCCCTCCCTATCTATGACTAAACGCTGATGTGCTTGGCTTATGTGGCTTACATGGGCTGAAGCTGTTGTGAGTTGATGAATGCCATGGCTGTGTCATGTCTTCAAGACAGCACTTCACAGTCAAACTTTCTAATAATTTGTCTCTTGTATTTTCTCTGCCCCTCTTCTCTGATGTTTCCCGGGCTTTGGAGGGGATGGTATGGGTGTGCCATTTAAAGCTGAGCACTCAACAGGGACTTGTCCTCAGCATATTGTCCCGCCGTTAGTACCCCTATCCGATCCTCATTTGTTGGTTGGTGCTGTGGCAGGCTCTTACTAAGTAGCTCTGGCAGGCCTGGAACTCAGTCTGTGGATCACATTTGCTTACAGCTCACTGAGATCTGGCTGCTTCTGCCTCCTGAGTTTGGAATTAAATGTGTACCTCAGTATGTCCAGCCTTTGAAGATCTTTATTTTAGCTAAAAAGTTATTTTATGTATATGGGCATTTGCCTTCATGTGTGTCTGTATACCATGTGTGCACTTGGTGGCCACAGATTCCAGAAGAGAGCACTGGATCCCCTGATGTAGACACAAGTTATAGACACTAGTGAGTCACCACGTTGATGCTGGGAACCAAACCTAGCAGATATTTTTAAAAGCTATTTTAGACAGATGGTGGTAGCACATGCCTTTTTTAATCCTAGCACTTGGAGACGGAGGCAGGTGGATTTCTGAGTTGAAGGCCAGCCTGGTCTTCAGATTGAATTCGACAGTCAGGGCTACACAGAGAGAATCAACTATTTTAAAATGTATTGTCTAAATGAGTTTTTCTCTCAATGTTTTAAGATATGTAATGCATTAAATTTTTGGTTAAGAAATAATAATTTTTTTTAAAAAACCTGGATGTGGGGAACTCTGCATACCCTGTCATTCTTCACACTGAGGCATAGCTGTTCACATTTTCCACATTAAAGTAAAAAACAATGGCTGTGAGAATTGAAAACCATGTCCACAGTCACTAAACTGGCAAGAAGTACATTAAAGAAATGTGAATTTGAGTGCATCAGCTCCAAAGTCTCCAGCCCTTATGTTCTTTCCAACACGTGTCATGAAGCAAAGAGCACAAGTCCTGACTCTGGATGATATTTGCTTTGACTCAGTGTCTACTTTCCATGTCAGCCTTTGCCATCCACTCTAAAGACAGTGCTTGAAAATAGCTTTGTTTATAATAAAACTTCTTCATTTTACTCAATCCATGGAACTGCACTAGCAAATAGGGATAAAAGTCTGAGATACTTTATAAACGACAAAACAATGGACAATGAAATAAATTGTCCAGTCATGTGACAAAAGGTGGGAAATAGGATTTGAAACCAAGTCCTCAAGAATCCAAAGAAAGGAGATGCACAGATGGTTCCTTAGTTAAGAGAGCTGCTCCTCCAGACGACCCAAGGTCATTCCTAGTACCCACAGTGGGTGGCTCACAACCACCTGTAACTCCATTCCAGGGGATTCTACACGCTACCCTCCGTGGACACCTGTATTCACATGTATATGTATATACACACACACAATTAGAAATGATAAACATTAATTTTTTAAAAAAAAAACCCAAAGAAATAATTCATACAAATCTTCTAACTGTAATTATGCTCAAAGGAAAACATATAATTCACATCCATTTTGTATTTCTGCTTAAATTTTTTTGTGTGACACTATATTTCTCACAAGCAAAATTTCCATGATACTAAGTTATAAAACTATGCAGTTTTTATTTCTCATTAATATTATATCTGGGAAGAAATTATCTTTTATTCCCCTGACTATTCCAGAACCAGCCAGTCATTCTTCTTCTAAAACCACTGTCTGTTCCCTAACCTTGAAAACCTACACTTCAATTGGGTTATCATCAGAAGTTACAGTGGATTTCTTTATTACTATGTCATATAAAGAAAGGGCTATCTTTGGATATATGCTACTTATGCCAAGTCTGAATTAGAAGCAGCACATAGAAAGGAGAAACAGTTGCTTTTACACTCTACCAACTTTCTTGAATAGTTTTAAATAGAAGAAGGTAAAATTATGTTTAAGTGCCTCTATCTCCAGTAACATTTAAGTTATTATAGTAATCTCAGTGACAATAGCATATTGAAAATGTATGTACTTACATAAAAATTGCAATATATCCTATATTATCATTTTTCTGTTACTGTGACAAAATACCTAAGAAAAATAACTTAAAGATGGAAATATTTATTTTGCCCATGGCTTCAGAAGTTTCAGCCAAGGGTGGGCTGGCTTCATCACTTTGAGTGTGAAGCAAGGCAGAGTGCCTTAAGGACAAAGCATATCTCTATTGACCTTCACCTACATGAGAGTGTAGAGTACCCACCTCCACCTATGTGAGAGTGTAGAGTACTCAACTTGTAAAAGAAATCTTGAAATTAATAACTCATCAGGCTCCTTTAGAAGAAGCAACATATAATGATTCAGTTTGTTTTAGTGTCTAAATGAGTGTCTTAGAGTTTCTACTGCTGAGGAGACACCATGACCAAGGCAACTCTTATAAGAGAGAACATTTAATTGGGGCTAGCTTACAGTTCAGAGATTTAGTCCATTATTGTCATGGCAGGTGACATTTTGGCAGACATGGTGCTGGAAAAGGAGCTGAGAGTTCTGCATCTTGATCTACAGGCAGCAGAAGGAGTCTGTGTCTCATACTGGGTATAACTTGAGCATAGGAGACCTTGAAACCTGCCCCCCAGCAGTGACACACGTCCTCCAACAAGGCCACACCCACTCCAACAAAGCTGTACCTCCTAATAGTACCACTCCCTTTGGAGGCCATTTTCTTTCAAACCACAAGTTAGACTCAGTTGAGCAGCAAAAGAAGAGGCCAGAGCAGGAAGAGAACTTCCTGGTTCTTGCTACATCTCATTTCCTGACATGTCTCTGCAGTTCTGCCCTGTGGTATTATTGAGACACTTGAGATTTTCTTTGTTGTTGTTTTTGTGTTTTAATTCCTAGATACTGGGAAAATGAAGTAACTTGAAAAGTCTGAAATAGTTTCAAATAAATAATTACATAATTAAAATAGAGTAATACAATTTTTTCTTTTAACATTTCAGTAGCCACAAGGTTTTGCACCTATAAGCAAAATCTCCTCAAGGGGGAATTTTTAAAATAAAATTGTCCATTTGCTGCCCTGTGCCTTTTAGTCATGCCACCCCGGTACACTCAACCGATTCAGACTTTTAGCATCTCTTCACATGAGGGCTTTCTTCTCCAGTGAGGTCTTTCTTTCCTAGCGGTGTAACTAACTGGACATGCCTGAGAATGGCTGACCCTCCTGGAGTTCTCTTCTTCCCACCTACACAAACACCTGTCTCCTCCAAGGCATGAGTTCGGCAGCATGAACAGAGCTGCATGGCTGAGAGAAGTCCATTCTATGGCCGTCATCAATGGCTCACCAGCCCTGTTCTGTGTTTCCACTTCCAGAGGAAGTTTTTCTCCGTCGTATACCAAATAAGCTATTTAAACATGAATCTGGGGTCTACTTCTAGGGGAATTCAAAGGATAAACTGTAGCAGGAATCTTAAAAGCTCTTATTAATAAAACAAACCCGGGGCCAGTTATTGGGGTGAACACTGGAAGATCAGAGAGACAGAACAAGCCACAGCTAACCTCACCTGGCCAACTTCTCAGCTGGTCTTGTTTCCTCAGACTGGAAGCCTCTGTGTCCTCATATCCGAATGGCTCTCAGCTGAATTGTGCTCCAAAGCCTGAAAGCTTAACCAGCCAAATGCTTCTTCTTTCTGGTCCTCCCGCCTTATATACCTTTCTGCTTTCTACCATCATTCCCTGGGATTAAAGGTGTGTGTCACCATGCCTGGCTGTTTCCAATGTGGCCTTAAACTCACAGAGATCCAGATGGATCTCTGCCTCCCAAGTGATAGGATTAAAGGCATGTGCACCAACATTTTCTGGCCTCTATGTTTATCTAGTGGCTGTTCTGTTTTCTGACCCCAGATAAGTTTATTAGAGTGCACAATATTTTGGGGAACACAATACTACCACAGATAAACAGTGTTTATATAATCATGTGTGTGGTTGCACATGTCTTCACACACTTGGGAAGGCCAGTGGAGGATGTCAGGTACCCTGTCCTGTCACTCCATCTGATTTTCTTGAGACTGAGTCTCTTACTGAACCTGAGGGTTGTGGCAGCCAGGGATCCTCTACCTCCCACAGTTCTGAGGTTACAGGCCCACAAAAAAAAAAAAAAAAAAAAATGGCCCTATATGCTTTTCACATGGGTGCTGGGATCCAGTCTCAGGCTCTCATACTTGTGGAGCAAACACTCTTACCCACTGGTCCATCTTTTTACCCAAGAACTTTCTACTTTTTTTTTTTGTTTGTTTGTTTGTTTGTTTTTCGAGACAGGGTTTCTCTGTGTAGCTTTGCGCCTCTCCTGGAACTCACTTGGTAGCCCAGGCTGGCCTCAAACTCACAGAGATCCGCCTGGCTCTGCCTCCCAAGTGCTGGGATTAAAGGCGTGTGCCACCACCGCCCGGTGATGAACTTTCTACTTTTTAACTATCACTACTGGAATATCTCCTCAATGCTTTGTGAAGTCAGAGGGCGCCTGGGGCAACTTCTGCTCTGTTGGAGACTTATTCCAAAGTGCAAGTGATATTGGGAAGTTTCTCTGCATAATTATTTTTTCTGGATAAAATTCATAATGCTTAGCTCAAATACAAGATCCATGGCAACCCCACCTGGTCTAATAATACCCTTGTGCTCCATTTTTGTCTTACAGTAAGGGCAGACAGAGGAACCCGTGGTTATTGGACACCTATTACAGGATACCATTATACCAGTTGTATTTTTTTAATCTCAGTCATCACACAAACCCCCAAGGAATTGCTGACTCTTCAGATTAGATGAGAACATAGAGATGAAATCAGCTGCTTAGCCGATGCCACAGTGGCTCTGCTTTGATGCATCCTTTCCAGCCCATCTTTTTGATGTGGGTTGACCAAATACCCTGGTTCATCTGGAAGGCCATTTCACTTTGGAAAGCCTCATCTTGGCTTTGTTTGTGAGTGATGTCCCAGCACTCTCCACTTAACATATTTGGAACTATTTCTCGAATGTGTCATAATTCTTCACCATTCTCTCTGTTTCCCTTTTGTGTGTCTTCTTTATAGTGTGTCCTTTCTTCCCATGTCTCCTGGGACTGAGGTTCAGCTCTCAGGAAAGTGTCTCTATTTCTCCAGCATCCGTGAGGATGACACACCCCCCTCTGCTCTTCCCATGTCATGCTCCCTTCCTCCATCATGCTGTAATTTTTTTTTTAGAATACTTGGCTTCATTCTCTACCAGAAAACAAATTCTTTACATTTGGACTGTACCTTAAGTATCTACATATACACAGGTACAATTTCCCATGTCTCTGAGCAAATGTTTATCAAACATTTGCTGAATAATTATGTCACTGAAATAACAACATTTGAAAGCTCAGCAATTACAATTAAAAAAAGACAGAAGCAGTGTCTTTCCAAGGGAGCAAGCTCATATGAGCTCATTCTGACTTACGCGGAGGCTGCCTCCATCTGCACAATCATCCAGAAGCCCCTGCCTCACATGAGTCGTCACACCTCAGCTGGCCTAGCTTATTAAATGGTCCCCTACTTGGGACCTGAGACATTGTTCTCAGTTCTCTGGTGGTACTCCGCTTCTTCCAAATGCCTCAGGCTCCATTTCAATATTTTCCTGCATCCTCTCATTCCGTGGTTAAGAGTCAAACTACCTGAGCTTGAATCTAAAAAACTCCAGGATCTCCTAGCCAGGTGACTATGGGAAGTCTCCTAAGTTTCCTGAGACTCCATTCTTTCATCTCAAAATTAGTAAATTAACAAATGTCTAATTCAAGAATTCATGTTTTGTGACGTGGCTAACATAAGGACATAACAACATACAACTAGTGAATGTTCGCTATTGTATTGATATTGCTATTTCTTTTCATTATGTCTCTGCTCTCCTATCAGACTGTGAAGCATGTTTTCTGTAATGTTTATTCTTTTCATTTTTATCCCTCCAGGCTCATTTTAATTTTAGATATCTCAATATCCATTGCACTGCCTATGTACGGCCAGTAGACTGTAAATTACTCCACACACCTCACACTCCTCTTCTCTCCTCATCTCTCCTTCAGCACTAACACCGGCTGTGGAAGCTGTTTAAACCTCTGTTTAACTGACATCAAATTAACTGACTGTCTTTGTATCGTTCCTCTGGAAGGCAGAGCCTCAGGCAGAGATTAAAGTGCTGACACCAGGGACATGTAAGCCCAGGGTAATGAAGATGCAGAGAAAGGGAGAAGGTGGGCAATAAAAGACATGGAGTCATTATGGTGATGGCCACCCCTTCACACAGAGTTCAAGAGAGATAAGAACAATTCCCTGGGCAGACATGTTTACTCAGCACAAAGGGCTTTCTCCTAAAATGTTGAAAGAGAAGCTTACCTTGTTGTCCACGGAGGAAAGAAAAGAGGAGATTCCTGCCAGATCCCTCCCATTTCTCATTTCCTATGATTCACAAGACAAGGTTTTCTGTCCAGTGCTTTTAATGGCCTCACCTGGCCCTTTGGGAACCACTCCGGAAGCCACATCCCATGCCTAAAATAGGGCATTTCATTGAAACCCGATGTGAGAAGGCATACACAGATGCCACCCAAGAGAGAGCAAGAGAAATGCCACCCCAGAAATCTGAGAAGAGACACAGGGTTTCTATTCTTTATCCTGATTGTCTAGGTCCCTATGTTAAAGTCTCAAAGCCTGTGACTACAAGACTATGCCCCAGACCAATTCCCTAGACTTCTCTTACCACCTGGCAACTTAAAAGAATCCATTATATTTATTCTGAAAGGTGATTCTGTTATTTGTTATCACAGTTACAATTTAATTAAACCCCGACTCAGCTAATAAGTGTGACTTGGAAGGTGTTAGGAGAAGAAAATACCAGTATCATTCTTGGGGAGGTGCTGCTGACACAAGCTTGTAAGGACAATTGTAAAGTGTTTCCTGGAGGTAATTTTGACAATCTGGAAGAATCTGCTGTCATTGCTTGTCTCCATATTTCTGTATTTATACTCTACCTAAACCTTTCAACTATTGTTTTATGAGTTTGTGGGTATAGGTGTTTTTCCTGCACGCACGTCTGTGCAATGTGTACGTGCTATACCCTCAGCAGACCAGAAGAGGACGTGAGACCCACTGGGACTGGAGTTACATGCCATTGTGAGCCACTGTGTTAGCGCCTGGGATTGGACCCAGGTCCTCTGGAAAAACACTGCCTCAGTCCTGCTCAAGCCTTCTTTTCTACTTGAAAACCACAGAGAAGGCACAGTTTTCTCATGACGCAAAAACAGCGTGCAAGTCCAGCAAGTGAATTCACTGTTGAAGAAAAGTTCTTGTTAGTAACAAGGAAAGGGTCGGTTACTTTACATGTATTCACTTATTCTAAATTTTAAAGAATTTTTAGATCTGTATCATGTTTAAAATTCCCTTCTCTAGACAACCATGTTGGTGAGACTTTCTAAGTGTAGCTTCTGACAATCCTAGGAGACACAGTCTCACACCAAACTCCCTGATCTTCATTCAGTCTGTTACAATCTTTCTGCCGTCTCTTCCTCAGGATCCCTGCACTTTAGGTGCAGGAGTTTTGTGGTACATGTATCAGCCAGGACTGGCCTCCATAACTCCTGATTTTGATGACTTGTGATTTTCTGTAATGGTCACTATCCACTGCAAAAGAGAGGTCTCCTTGATGAGGGACAAGGGCTACACTTACCTGTGGGTATAAAGATAAACTTTTAGAGTATAGTTAAGGATGATGCTGGGTGAGTAAAGTTTAAGTTATAGGTTCCTGTCCAAGATACTTGACTTCAGCAGCCCTAGGTATGTGGCTAGGTTTCCAGTGCCAGGCATGCTTCCTTCTTGTTGAGCTGATCTAATTAGAGAGCTGTGGGTTACTAGAGGACACCAACAGACAGACATGCTGCCATGGACCAGGAAAAGCTCACAAGGCCTCAACCCTAAGCAAAGAACTATAGGTAACTAAGGAATGTTGAAAGCTGGAGAGATAGTCTTCCCCAGGGAAGAACACACCAATTAGTTATCCAAAGCCAAATAGCCCAGAAACCATATATATACAGATATCCTATACACACTTGAGCAGGTTGTACTTATGAATAGACATGCACACACACACACACACACACACACACACACACACACACACACATGCTTGAACATATAATAACAATAAAAAAGAGGACACACATAATAACAATTAAAAGAGAGCAAGAAAGGGTATGTGTTAGGATTTTGAGGGAAGAAAAGGAAGGGAAATTATATTATAATCTCAAAATATAAAAAGTAAATTTAAAAATACCTTCCTGTGACCAGTTGTTGGGGAGTGAGGTGTTTACACACATATCTGCATATGTGTGGAGGGCAGAGGTCAACTTCATCAGCTGTCTACTTTAGGGTTTTTTTTTTCTGCTGAAAATTTTATATAATATATTCTGATCACAGTATGCACTTCCTCATTTCTTCCCAGATTCCTCCCCACCTCCACACTCATCCAACTCTATATCTTCTTTCTCTCCCCAGAAAACAAACAGACAAATAAAAAACAATCAGAATAGAACAAAACAAAAAAGCACAAAAAACAACACACACAGACACACACATACAACATAGACACACACACACACACACACACACACACACACAGCCTGGAAAAACAAAATCAGAAACCATAATGTACAAGCAAAAGACCAGTAAGGTAATAAATGCCAAAATAAAGCAAAATGAGACAAGAAAAAAGAAGTCTCCACAACCACAGAGTTCATTTTGCATTTGTCGTTTGCAGCTGGGTGTGGGCCCTGCCGCTGAGCGTTTCTTTGTCTTTTGAGACTGTGTCTCCTGGAATTCAGGCTGGTCTTAAATGTTTTTATGTAGATGAAGTCACCCTTGAAGTCCTGATACTGCTGCTCCCCACCTCCCAAGTTCAGGCGTTACAAGTATGTGCAGTTGTGCCCGCTAGCTGTCCACCTAGTTTTTTGGAGACAGGTTCTCCTACTTGGCCTGGAACTTGCTAAGTCATGCTGGCCAGCCAGTGAGCATGAGATCCACCTGTCTCCACATTCCCAGGACTGGGATCTTAAGTTTGCACTACAACATCAGCACTTTTTTCCCTTTGGGTTCTAGAGATCAAACCTATGCAATATCCACTTACAGAGTTAACAAACATACTTTTTTTTTTTTCATATACATGTGTGTGAAATATGTGATCGTGTGTGTGCACATTTAAATGTGGGAGAGGGGATGTGCATGTTTGGAGGTCTGAGGTTGACATCTGGGATTTTTCTTGCTCTTTTACCTTATTATTTTGAGTCAGGGTCTCTCAATAAAATCAAGTGTTCATCTATATGGCTAGCCTTTATTTTAAAATATTTTAATTAATTTTCTGAGAATTTCATATAATATATTTTAGTTATATCTCTCTCCAACTCTTCTCCTGAACCCCTTCCAAATCTACCTCTACCTCTTACCCCAACTTAGTGTTTTATTTTTTTTTTAATTCAATAGCTTATAAATTCCAATTTCTGCTGTCCATATACTTCTGTACATGGGTCCATCCACTAGAACATGGCCAACCTACCAGGAGTCATATTCTTAAAGATAATTGTCTCTTTACCCACCCAGCAGACATGAAATGTCCACAGTACCTCAGTTAGGGCTGGGGGCTTGTTGCTCAGATTGGTTGATAAATAAAGCTATTTGGCCAATGGTGAGGCAGAATAAGGTTAGGCGGGACATTCCAACTAGAGAGAGAGGAAGGAGAAAGACAGAGCGGAGAGACGCTGCTAGCCACAGCCAGAAGAAGCAAGATATAAAGTACTGGTAAGCCACAAGTCATATGGCAAAGTATAGATTTATAGAAATGGGTTAAATTAAGATGTAAGAGCTAGCTAGCAAGAAGCCTGAGCCATTAGGACATATAGTTTAAAAATAATATAAGCCTCTGTGTGTTTATTTGGGTCTGAGCGGCTGCAGACTGGGCAGGACACAGGAAAGCTTTCAGCTACAGGGGCTCCTGAGCTCTGCCCCACTCCCTGCTAGAGTGTGCACTGCGTTGATCTTACGCAGACCTTGTGCAGATTCCTATAGATACTGTGAGATGGGTACAGCAGTCTGTCCTGTGCAGATTCCCATAGATACTGTGAGATGGTACAGCAGTCTGTCCTGTGCAGATTCCCATAGATACTGTGAGATGGGTACAGCAGTTTGTCCTGTGGCACTGTTTTGTTCTAGTCTCTCTGCCCTCTGCCTCTTACATTCTTTCCATCATCTTTCTCCTTCAGTTTAAGCAGGAGATCATGGTATAGAGCTTGAAGGAAATGGTTGAGGAGATAATGGTATAGAATGTGAGGGACGTGGTTGGGGAGATAATGGTATAGAGCATGAGGGATGTGGTTGGGGAAGGGAACTCTGTGGTGGGAAAGAGCGCCCAGATGACTCTGATTGGCTCCACCTCACTAAGTGGGTGGAGGGTCATTTGTTGAACCCAGACCAATACCTACCAATCTGTCATAATCTGAAGCAAATTTGCCTATAAAAAGCCCCATTTTCTTCAGCTAATAAACCTTTTACCTCACAGTGTGATTTTGAAGGGTAAATAACATATTAACTATTAAAACAACCTTTAACCACATGTTACTCACCAACTGATTTGAAGTGTAAAGGGGTTGTTTCTGTCAAATTCTTCAAAATATAATCAGCAATTAAGTTTGATACTTAAGCTGGCATGGTGGCATAAAATTGTCATTTTATTAATAGGGAAGTTCAGACAAGAGAACCGTAAGTTAGAGGTAAGACTCATAATTATACTACAACTCAAAATAATATTTGAGAAGGGCCAAGGACATAGTTCATTGGTAGAGAACTTTTGTAGCATGCTCTTGGGATCTAATCCTGAGTACTAATAAAAATAAATAAACAGTTTAGTATATAACAAATACCTACTTGTGTTTACAATGTGGATTATTCATTTATATGTCTTAATTTCCATTAAATCTGTTTTTTCATGCATTGTGCTGATTTTTCTCAATAATATAGATAATTGGTTTTAAAGTGATGTGTTTATCTGCAGGTGGGTAATGAAGTAGAACTAAGTTGTAAGCAGATTTTTTTTTAATAAAATAAACAGAAAACAACAAAAACTCAAAAAAGTCAAATGGTTTCTTACTAAGAGATATGCATTTTGTAATAAATGGATCAGGGTGTAAATGTATATCTTTTTGTTATTGAGAAAAAGATGTCATTATAAGCCCAGGCTGGCCCAAATTTCAAGATCACTCTGCCTTATGCTCACAACCACTACCATACCCAATTTAAAATTTATTTCTTTTTCTCTTAGAGTTTAAATAAAATCTGACATATATTTCTACCAAATAAGGTTGATTTTTTAAAATACCTTCTATTTAAGAAAGATAAAATATAAAACTTTTAAGCATCTATGCATTCATGCTTTCTTTTAATGATTTGGATAATCCTTAAGAAAGATTTTAGGGGACAGGAAAATAGTTTAATGTGTAAAGTGCTTGGAGAGGGTGAGCAAGATCCTAGGTTCGGTTCAATTCTCAGTATCACATGGTGATAAATACCTATAATGCCAGTTTTCAGACAATGGAGTCAGGGGAGCAAAGGTTGACACTCTGCTCTATACCAAGTTTGAGGACAGTGTGAGCTACCTAAGACTCTGTGTATATAAAACAAATGTTCTTTCACTCAGCTAATGTTTTATAAAGTCGGTCAAGAAATTATTTCCCAATACAACCTAGCTATTGCTGCTTGAAGGAAGTTTAACGGTGTTGCAATGGCAGTCCAAGGGTCCTGATGAGGTAGCGACCAATTAGACTTTACTCTGCACAGAAACAACCTACTTCACTTAGATGACCTTAAACGTCTTTCTTCGTCACACAAAAGATGAAACACAACACCAGCATAGAAAGAACAGTCCGTTTCAAAGACCAGCCGGAACAGAAACTCTCAGAGGCAGCAGGGCGTGAGGGGCATCTAAATCAACAAGACTTGGGATGAGGTTGTCAAGCCAGGGTCCAGAGATTGAGTCAGCATGGGGACATCCCTGAAGAGCATGGCAATAGAGACAGATTACAGTCCGTCCTCTATAAACTCGTAGGTCATTGTACGCAATTGGTCAGAGTCAACCATTTGTAGTTTGCCATTCTAATCTTTAGTTATTTTGAGTACATTTTTAATACATTTAAAAAATGAAACTTTTTATGTTCTCATTTTTTTAAAGAAAAAATCCTCCTCAGAAGAAAGACAGAGACGAGAGAGAGAGAGATCCACACTCACAGGAAATGGTATTTAAATACTATGCCAATTGATGAAGTTTTTTTAATGCCCTCTTTGGACTCAGTCAGGTAAGCTGCCCCTTCTCAAATCCTGCTGTAGAGAGGCTTCTGCCTGCATGACTGTGCTATTCACTGAATATGCATATAAAGGTCCCACCAGACAAGAAGGTTTTCTGGTCTGTCACTGCTCTGCAGGATGCCGTGAAGGGGGAAATCACAAGCCAGGACTTCCACTAAGCCCGTGACCAATTTAATACCCTATTACTGGAGTCATCTGAGCTAGTAATACATTTGGTGACATCACTGGATACAACTGAAGTCAAAATTTGTGTGACATTTTCCCAAGTGTTACTTTTCACCAAAAACGTTATTTTACAGTTTAGCCACAGCACAGCACTTTAGGTCTAGAACTAAACCTCGGGAAATATAATGAGGTTGAAAAGAAAGTGAAAGTTAACAGGCAGGGCTTTAACAAAGGCTCATCCTCCCTCAGGCTCTAAAGAGTCAGTAACTGAGTTCAGTAGCCGAAAATTAAATTAGGAGAAAATGCCACCTCTGCAGCTAGAGCTACCTTCATCATTAAAGGTGGTGCTGAGGGGCGGGGGTGGAGGTTGCATTGGACAGAGCTGTGGAGAGCATTTCAGAGGCCCCAAAGAGTGTGTGCCCTGCCCCCCACCTCACCCCCACCCCACTAACACCATGGTAGAGGCTCTCCTCATCTGCTGTTCCATCCTTTCTCTGGCCTGCTTTCCTCTCTGTTTCTCCCTTGTGATATTTTGCTTGTTTTCATCTCTCTGTTGATTTTTCCTTTTGCTCAGTCTTACTTCTACTTTTTTCCCCTATCCTCCTCCATTGTCAAGTTTCTTCCCTTGCCTTTCATTTTCCCATAGTCGTTCGTATTTACATCCTTACAGGAATAACTTATCTGATGACATGGCTTGTGTGGTTTTCCCTGATCAGAGTCCAGGAGCAAACAGCTAAGGATTCCCCAGCACTGGGGAAGCAGGGGGCTTTTGACTTTATCTGGTCACATCAAATGAACGGGAACTGCTTTCTGAGGATCGTGTTAGCACAATAAGCGATAAGGATGAGCAGGAAGAAATCATGAGCAGCGGCCCATTTATATTAAAGGCTAGAGGGAAGGGACAGCAAGGAAAGAAAAAAAATTAGACTTTATCAAACTTCTCCCACTCTTGAAGTGAACGTTTCTACTTGGTACTCAAGAAGGTGATCTATTCGGCAAAAACTCCGTTTATGCTTTAATACAACATATAAGGTACCACCACAACCACCACCCTTACTTCTGAAAAAATTGCTAAAGAACTGGACAATGCTGTATAGCTATGAAGGAAAAAAAAAACCCCTGTTTTATCATAATTTAATTATGCTGCATAGTACTATACATAGGCTTTTGTGGTTCTAATTTTAGATGCAGCAATCTTTTGTCCTGTTCAATAAAAGGACAAAACCCTTCTACTGGCTCCAGATAGAGATGAGCCAGAGATGGAAACCATGCAAAAGCCATGGTTGGGTGGCTCTACAGAGTTCTGTGGTGCATTGCTCTGCCTTTGCAGAAAAGCTGGCATCTGCTGCAAAGTCACTGCCCTTCCTCAGTGCATGTGCACCCTCTAGCAGCTGTAGCTATTCAAATGATACCCAAATGCCCCATGTATGAAACAGAAGAGACCACCCGAAGACTTCTCAAACGTTTCTGCTTGGATGCTCTAACCCTCATCCCCCAGACATGGCCTTTCTTTTTATTTGTTTTTTGTTGTTGTTTGTTTTCTTTTGTTGTTGTTGTTGTTTGAGACAGGGTTTCTCTGTGTAGCGTTGCGCCTTTCCTGGAACTCACTCTGAAGCTCAGGCCTGCCTCTGCCTCCGAGTGCTGGGATTAAAGGTGTGCGCCACCACCGCCCAGCGCCCTTCTTTTTAAAGAAGAGCTGTGTTGAAACTTTTAACAGGCCTTGCTGTTTCCTTCCATCCATCTTGTAGAAGGTTAACCTCAAGAATGATCCTATTCCATTCTCAGGCCACAAATGCCTAATCCGTGCTCAAACTTCAGGGGCTGGCTGGGTTCCTAAGCAGACAGAACTCTGACATCAGGTTGCATCTTGTGTACATGATGTGTAATGTACAGAGCTAGGCATGCTAGACATGCAGCTAGGCATGTCACCCTTCCATACTACCCGAGGATCTCTGGGTGCCCAGATGGAATGGATGGTGATCTCAAAGTGAATGTTTCCTCTGGAAGGCAGAGCCTTCAGGGCAGCTGGAAGCACTCATCGAGCCTCTCAAGCCTCCGTTTGCTGACCTTTTTCTCTCAGCTCTCTATAGGTTAGCTTTATTGGCTACAGGGAAGATGAGATGTGCTATGGACCATTACCAACTCTTCTTTGTGGTTCCATGACTGAAGAGGTGAGCCTTCTGCCTCAAATGGTGTGGATAAGATGCACGGCTCTCCTTGTCCCATCAGAAACAAGTATTATCTCTGTGTGGATTCTTCCTGCCACATGGCCAAATGTGGCCCAGGAAATCTTGCTATAATTAGTGGTCCTCGCTGAGGCTTACTGGAATGAAATCACAGGCAAAAGAAGGAGACTTTGAATCCAGAAAAAGAAATATCTAAAAGAGGGCGTTTCCATCCTTCCATGGGCTGTAAAGATTTCCATCCTTACATGTGTGGAGGCTGAAAGGAGAGAAAAGGAGAAAAACAAAACAAAGACAGAAAGAAGCAAGCAAACCAGTGAACAGTCACAAAGCTGCTCGATGCCAAGCCCATCTTGTCTGGCTCCCTCCTTCAGTTTACAAATCACGCTTATTGTCGGAACGACACGTGAGTGACCACAGCACAGGGTTGCATATGGCGACTGTGCTGTTCTCTGACCGACTTGAAATCGGCTACTTTCCTCAGCTTGCACCTCACTGAGTCTCCCTGACCCTTATTCTCTCACCCCATTACATTCATGCCAACAAGTGCGCTAGTCACCAAACTCAAACGCTTTTAATTTGGGTAAATATTGGAATTAAGCATATAACTCAATCTCCCCAAAGTATAATTCTACCATTTGGGGGGACTATAAAAAGGAAGAGGAGTTCAACCCTGCTAGTATTTTTATCTAAGGTTAGGGTCAGGGTCAGCGTCAGGATCAGTGTTAGGGTTAGGGTTAGGGTATTGAAAGTTATCATCATACCTTTTTTTTTTTTTTTTTTTTTTCTACATAGCACTACAGACTCATTGGCATCACAAGCAGTGTTATCAGATTAGGGTATGTGAGTTTTAACTTCAAGTCTTCCTTAAGACCCTTATAGAATGTTTTAGGTCATTCAAAGTCTGGGGGTATCATTGTTTTCATCTATGATATGTTTAGAGTACAACATAAATGACACTGAGCAAACTGTGAAATGATATACGAAAATATGGAAAAATATATGACTCAAGTAGACAAGCAGAGCCAGTGTGTCAACTTCACACGCACCTCTCTCTATATATAATCTATACTTGTATAAAAGCAAATAAGTATGTATACGTGGATATTTACCCATATAAACCATAATTTCGGAACTATAGAGACCACGTGGCTTCGCACAGCTGAATCTCTATCAATCTTGAAATCCAGAGTGCATGGCAAGGCAGAAGCCCGGGAAGGATGAATGAGAATCCCACAAGAGCAGGCTAAAACAGGATTCTGTCTTTACTGCTTCCTGCCTTGATACCTTCCTAGCGTTTCTCTTCCTGTGATAAAACACAATGGCCAGAAGCAGCTTGGAGAGGAAACTATTCATTTTACACTTCCACATCCACAGTTGATCATCAAAGTCAGAACAAGAACTCCAACCCGGCAGCAACCTGGAGACAGGGGCTGATGCAGAGGCCATGGAGGAGTGCTGCTCACTGACTTGTTCCTCAAGGCTTCCTTGAACTCCATTCTTACAGAATCCAGAGCACCACCCACAATGGGCTGAGCCCTCCCCACATAATCACCAATTAAGAAAATGCCCTGCAGGCTTGTCTACAGCCCAATTTTATGGAATAAATTTCTCAGTTGAAGTTCCCTCCCAACAGATGACTCTAGATTGTGTCCAGTTGACATAAAATTACCCTGCACACTTGGTAACAAAGGTATTCTATAGATCTGAAGTAACTTTGCCATGTAGCCAAAGGCACACAGTTGGCACAGGAAGTGACGCAAGACCCCAGAAGCTTACCCCTGATCAAGGGAAAAGGGGAACAGTTGTAGCCCTGGCTACAGCTTCGTTCTAATGAGGTAAATTCTCCCCCCCCTCTGGAGGGGCCACACTCCTTTTTAGAGGACTCCACTTGGTTAAATCAGAACTCTCCGGCTTAGTCTCCCTTCTGGTTACTGCAATATCAACTCATTTGGGACTTTACATCTGGATAACCCCTTCAGAGCAACATACAACCAGTGCTTGAGCTCCTGGAACCAGGAGTGCTCAGACTCGCAAGTGCAGCTGCCCCCACCAGCACTCCGACTTGGGGGCTGTCCTTTGAAGCCCGCCTGAGCCAGAAACACACTTGAAAGGGAATTTTAGAGAACGCAGTTCACTACAGCCAAGACGACACTCACAAAGCCAGCCTGGATACCAGTAAAAATGGTTTCTACCCTCGGCAACAAAATAAACAGCTTTCCGCACAGACGGTGAAGGTACACCAGGAGCAGTCTCTGTGCTATTTTCTCCCCATGAGCCTGTTCTGTCTGGCCAGCAACGTGCCGACGTGGTTAACTGTGTCCTGTGGATGTGATGTACATGAGGGAGACTTGCCTCCCCACACCCCTGCTGACAGATCACCCTGAGCACCATCAGAAAGATGACTTAGCAAACTACGGCAAGGTTCTGACAGAGAACGATACTACTGACATATCATCACAGTTGTGCCTGTTTTGGACAAAAGGTACCTTTACTTTTATTCTTTCAAATGCCATCCAGGCTGATCCTGCTGTCTTCATGTCTCCCCCTTTAGGCTTCTGCTTTGAAGAGCAGGAGGAAGACTTGTGTTTGAGGGCATCTTCTCACTGCTTCTTCACTTAGACAGCAGACAGGTTTACAGACAGGAAGGCTGGAACTAGGTGAGGAATTTGTCTTCAGTGTAGTTCCCAGACAAATTCCCTAAATAGAGAGACTTCGGGTATTTCTCAGTAACTCAGTTGCTAGCTGAAGAAAGCTTAAATAAATTTCCTTAAATTTAAACACTTTAAGTTTAATAAAACACATTTAATAAATTTCTTTAAACAGTATGAAGTCCAAGAATCCCGACCGAAGTGCAGATTAATGTGTTGCCCATCTCCCTAGCATTGAAGGTCGTTTCCCACGCCCCAGCTCCCAGCCTTCACCAACAGTTCCCAGTTCTGCACCTGAAGAGAACTGGGAGCAGCATGAGGGGACACAGCCCACAGTGCTGGTCTTGCTGTTACTCCGTCACAGACTTTGTTTTCCTGCTACGGCAGAACCATGGCCTTGTTCTGATGCCTTGTCTCTCCAAACTGCCATGCTTATCTTCTAACTGATGTTCTGCTTCAATCTCAGTATCTACAAAGATGGACTGTTGACTTTTCCTTCCTGCCAGTCTCTCTGTGGGTTATTCACACTCTCTGAAGAGAGACTTTGGTAACTAGTGTAGTTTCTTTTATGGTTAGATCTCCTGAGGCTACTACCATTATTACACCTTCTTAACTTCTTTTGCTCAAAATAGCAGCCATAGTACTAGTCCACACTCGCCACTTGCTGACACTCTTCTTAACACTTGTGAGTCTCACCCTGGCTGCTCAGGTAGGAGTATTAAATATTTGTATGTGATAATTTTTAACATGTGATCTTTTTATATAACTTAATTTAAAAAAAAAAAACATAAAAGAAATAGAATGACTTTCACCAAAAGCCTAATGCTGCTGTGCTGACAGAGTTCCTGGGGGCCCTTAAGGAAGCATGCATGGGTATTAGATAGAGTACAACTTATAGTGTATGAGGGCCTCCCACCTTCTCTATTTCTATTTTGTGAAAGAGAGGGAAAGAAGAAGAGAGAAAAAGAGGGAGAGAGAGAAAGAAGCAGAGAGAAAAAGGAGAGAGAGAAAGAGGGAAAGGAATCTTTGCTATTTGCCCAAGATGACCTCAAATTCATAAACATCCTGCCCGAGCCCAACAATGGCTAAGATTACAAATACACACCACTCTACCTTGCTCTCTTGAACATTTTTAAACATACAGTTTGTGGTAGTTTGAAGGAGAAATGTTCCCCATAGGCTCATGTAGTTCACTACCCAGTTCCCAGTTGGTGGTACTGTTTGGAGAGGCTGTAGAACTTTTAGGACATGGAATCTTGCTAGAGGAAGTATGTCACTGGGAGTGGGCTTTGAAAATCTATAGATCACCCGACTTCCAGTGTGTTCTCTACTATCTTTGAGTGGTTGAGTTGTGATGTCTCCACTTCCCACTTCAGCCGCCTGCTGCCATGTTCCTCCACCATTACAGACTTTCTTCTGGAACTGCATATGGAAATCAGCTCTTTCTCCTTAAGCTGCCTTTTGTCGTGGTGTTATTATCACAGCAATATAAAACAAGTAGCACACACTGTTAGACCAGAAATTGTTCTAAGAACAAAGAACATTGTGATTTATACCTATAGCAAACGTGTCCAAACACATGAGTGGCATGTCCAAACACATGAGTGGACCTTTTAGTTTTCACATCCCAGAGTGTGAATCAAGAAATTATCAAATGATCACAGCTAATGATGAGAGCCCATGGAAATGAAGGTGCTTCACTCTGTCCTGCAATGTTGGAGAGGGGCATTACAGGAAATGAACTTCAGGTGACTCCTGAGGAGTAGTTAGAATGAATTCTTCAGGCAGAGTAGGGGCGAGAAAGCCTTTCCAAGTGGACAGAACAGAGACATAGAACAATGCAGCATGTTGAGATCTCGCACGGATTTCTGTAATTGCTAGCTTGTAGGCTGGGTCCGGGAGCAATAGTGAGCAAGAAATCTGAAAAGTTAGAGAATTATTAACTCATAATGTCCTTTCTAAGACTTGATCCTTCAGAAGATGGAGCACTTGGGGGTATTCTAAGCTATGGGGTGACATGAATTTGTTTGAGTTTGCGCAAGTCTGTACAGAGGAGGGGATGAAGAACAGTTAGGAAATTCCTGAAGACTTTGAAAAAAAGATATTTGAAAATCTATAAAAGATGATTGCAAAGGAAACAGAATGGACTGTGAAATGCCAGGAGAGTATCTCTGACATTTCTATCCTATGTGAGACCCCCTCAGAAGCCTTGTCAGTTCTCAGGACTCTCATAAGTCAGATGCAGATAATAATCCTGTGTCTCTGATCCAACAGTCCCTCTGGCAATCCTGCTCTCTCCCTTTCCTTTCTACAGATGTTAATTTGCAGCTGGATCATTGTCCAAGAGAACCCAGCCTTTAACAGGGGAATCAAGAGAGACAAGATACAACTAACCACAGGAACCAGTTAGAGTTGCAGTTGAGGGAGATGAAGAACCTCAGTAGATTCCACGTTTAGGTTGGTCTTTGGTTGAATGTTATGAAACTAGTCCAAATATATCACATCGTGGGTGTCATGCTTTGAGGATAAAAGAGTGAGTTTCATTTAAAGTTCCTGTGAGACACTGTCAGACAAACATTCATGATGTAATTGTCTGGAAGAACATAGATAAGAGTTAGGCTAGAGAATAGACTTTATTGTCCATAAACTACAAGGATAGTAGCTAATGAATTAGCAGAGCATAAAAAATATGTAAAGCAATATAGGAAAATTAAGAGTAACTGATTTCTAGAGGGCAGCCTCAATTTCTATGTTGCTGTAAACTGGTGGTGCTTCTCTCTTGGTAACAGTCTTTTGTTTGATGGAAGTATCGTTGCTGAATGGTAAGGACACCGAGAAAAGGATCTCATTTTTCTGCCATTAAGCACATGAAGGGAAGGCTGAATAGACAGGGTTAGCATCACAGTGCAACTCGGGGGCCTTAAGTTCTCACTAAGTGGGACAGGGTTGCTGTCTGAAGACTTTGGGGCCAGGCAGTCTTCATTCTGATACTTAGTTTATTGTAGATGGTCTAGGAGACCAGCTCCAACCTGTAGAAGGGTTCTTGGGGGGAGGAGTGAGGAATGAGGAAGTATTAGATAGAAATATAGATGGAGACGAGGGACAAGAAAGAGAGACACAGGATGGCTTTGGGAGGGTCAATACCTAGCTGCCTCAACTTTATTCATGATGGGCTTTTTACCCATCAGCAAGGGGGGGAACAAAAGACTGCCCCTTTTCAAGATGAAAGCACAACATACAACCAAGTGTAGGCCCTTCAAAACACCTGGTAACCAGGCCCTTGGCCAAATCATCCCATTGTGCAGCCCTACTGGGTAAAGCAAGCTCAGACTTTCTGACCTCAAGTAAGACCTTACTAGGGAGCTTCTGTGGGCCCCTACAAGATGGGTCTTGAATTTATAAGTTAGATTTATCTATTTATCTATTTATTATTTATTTATTTATTTATTTATTTATTTATTTATTGCTGTTTGTGCACATATGTGAGAAAGAGAAAGAGAGGGTGGTCATGTGACATACTGTGTGTGTGGAAGTCAAAGGATGATTTTTAGGAGTCAGTGCTTTCCTTTCACCATGTGGGTTCCAAGGCTCACACTTGGGTCATCAGTTTCTGTGACAAGTACATTTACATAAAGTTATCAGACAATGATAAGATTGTATGTAAAGTTTCTTCTTATACTTTGTCCTGGCTCTTTAGAAAGCCTTCCTTTTGTATGAATGGGCCTTCCAGTTGGGAGCGATCAGCACACAGTAGTCTCAAGTGACTCTCTCAGTGACTTTTAAGGATCCTCACAAGCAGAAGGACCTCTCAGAGGATCAGCAACAGTGCCTAATACCAGCTTATGGATTCCTTATTATGTCCTTACACATGAATAAAACAAGTTAGACCTATTACACAGGTAGTTCTTCCCATTGGTAACTGATCTTTAAGAAATCATGCAAATCCCAACCAAACTCACCTTAGCAGCGGCCTCAGTGAAGCCATGCACCTATGCTGTACTCATCCAAAACACCTTTGCAATTTGAGGACTACACAAAGTCCAAAATTAGAATGTAGTCAGTCCGAAATACCCCTGACAAGTATTATGCCAGAGCAATTTGATGTCTAGGCTTCTTGTTTCAGTCAGGAGATTAACTGGCTTATCTTAACCCCAGGGGCAGCCTTTGGCTCACATCCAAGAAGTCTGTAGTTTTCAGGTTGGCCCCTGGCAGATCAAGCCATCAGCCACTTGCCTAATCCCACCATCATATGCAGAATTACAGAACAGGAGTTTTTCATGCAACTTTAGATGTCATTGTTTTTTTTTAATATATCATTTTAAAAGACAAACAAACTGAATAGTGGTTAATTTTTTCAGAAAAAAAATGGTATGCCTTGTAGAAACATCACATCAATTTTTTTTAACTTATAATGAAAACTTGTATACATACAATAACTTTAGGAATCATGATTTACAAGACGTTAACCTCTTTTTCAGCTGGTGCAATGTCTCAGCTAGTTAAAACATTCACTGCACAAAACCATAGATCTTAGTTTGATCCCAGAAATCTTTGTACAGGGAGAAGGACAGAACCATTTACAAATTTGTCCTCTCACTTCCACATGTGTGTGATGACTCCTGCACCCACAGACACAGACACAGACGAACACCCCCACAGACACATGAACAACAGGAATTTAGAGCTAACCTATCCGGAAAACCCAAATACTTTCCTGTTCCTGCATTAATTACTACATTCTTCTTCAACGGCATTTTCCTTTCTTGAGTGGGCCAACATGATTTCAGTGCCCTGCAAAAAGTTCAAACTGTTAAGCCTTAAACCTCCATACTAGAGAGCTGTTACTTGGATCTGCTCAGGGAAATAAACTCTTTTCCTATGTATTTTTGCTCTATAGCTCTGGCTGGGCTCACCTTCAATATCTTCTTGCCTCAGCTCCCTGGATGCTGGGATTACAGTGTGCATCAACACCCATTTCTGTTCAGAACTTCTTTAGCCATTTTGAATAATTTCTCTGAACCAGCAAGTTTAACTTTATTATTGCATAATGGCTGATGATGCACAATTCCACACTAATACATATTCTTAGAAGCAACCTTATTTACAACATCAGAATATGCTAATTAATATTTTTGGACCTGTAGAAATTGAGTTGACCTTTGGAAGTTCCTGACAAGGTTCCTGAGATTTGAAACGGGCCTGCTAGGAGGAACTCAGTGTCAGATAACTGCAAGGAGCAGTCAGCTACAGTGAAGCACACCTGTAATCCCAGCACTCAGGAGGCTGAGACAGGGGAATCACAGGCGTGAAGTCAGTCTGGGCTACACAGTGTGAGCCTTTCTCAAGAACAAACAGAATTCTAAGTGCTGAGTTGGGTACAGTCTGTTCTCTGTAGGACACACAGTTCTCTTTCAGAATGCTAGCAGATCCCACCTGTGGGACAAGTATTGATCCAGGCTCTGGACAACACTGAAGTAGATGTGTCTAAGAATTCACAATAGCTTACCTGAACACTCACCAAAGTATCTACTGTGCTTCATAGCTTTGTTCTTTCTTATAAGTAACACGTGTTATACACAGATGTTTGCCATGCTTACACAATGGTGCACACAGCAGAGAAGGCTAAGCTCATAGGTAAAACAGGTTACTCAGTTTCTTAGCTGAGATTATATGTAGTGAGCGGGAGTTCATTTGTCAAGTCTATTTCCCATGGCATATGTGGACTGCAGTGAGAGCTTTGGTCTCTTAAACTTCTATTAAAGCACTTCAAAATTCTGTGTACAAATCACAGATCATATTGAAGCCTCAGACATCATGTTGGACATGATCAGGCCTAAGAAATGTACCAGGCATAGATGCTGAGCCCTCACATTTTTAGGGGTCCATGTAATGCAAGGAAACAAGCACAGAAAGAAAGCTAAGCATAAACTCTCACTCTGTTGAACTTGTGTGAGCAACTAATCTGCCCTGACTTATATTTTTTTCTCTTTAGGAAAGGTGACAGCAGTTAGGATGTGCCAGCACTAAACTGCTCTCAGCACTCTCCCTCCAGTAATAAGTGTCCTGGTACCTTCAAGGCCTAATGCAGAACTGGTCAAAGAGGGTGTCACAGAAAACATGAATGAATAAAGATGGCCACCAGACATGCTCCATATTACCAGTGTTAATGATGTTAAATATTAACACTTTAAAACCAAGACGAAATGTTATTTCATTGTGCCAAACATATGCGTGTTGGAAAATGTCAATATATATACATATGTATATATACAGGTATATACATATATATACAGGTATA
Organism: Peromyscus leucopus; assembly: GCF_004664715.2. Classification (NCBI taxonomy): domain Eukaryota; kingdom Metazoa; phylum Chordata; class Mammalia; order Rodentia; family Cricetidae; genus Peromyscus; species Peromyscus leucopus. The sequence continues at coordinate 63,817,839 of NC_051072.1, forward strand.
TATGTATATTCTGTTTCAAAATGTTGTATTTTCACTCACAATGCTGGCTGGAGAGGCTTAGACAGAAGACCTGAGGCTGGCTGATGCAAAGCAGAGGAGTCTCTGGAAGTCCATGGATGTCCCAGTCATCTTGAAGCCTAACCATTTGAAAACATACTTGCTCAGCAAAGACTCGGACTGCCAATCTGCAGAGGATGGACAGGTGGTCATCCACGGGTTGGGGAGTTTCACCTCCTCTTAAGAGAAGTGGCACTCCAAGAAGTCATAAGGGTGGAGCCTGAGCCCAGCTCCTAAAGACCCAGAAAGGCCTGGTTCTGGTTCTTCTCCAGGGTCAACATGGTTTCCATGACATCCTAGATTTTACTACAGCCATCTTGAGACAGTGTCTGCACATCCTGGGACAGTGCGTGAGGACAGTGTTTTTGTCTCTTCCATACACACTGACTGCTCTCCCTCATGTTTCTTTTCAGCCAGCTCAGGGAGCAAGTGGCTCACTGCAGAGCTATGTGGCCCAGGAAAAATGGTATGCGTAGGAGACCCACAGGGCACAATGACTGGGGTGGTGATAGCAGACTCCACCTGGCCAGAGCACTCTGACGAGCCTGGTAAGTCACAGCAGGTTAACAACATGGAGATAAAGGGCAAAAGATGTGGGCTGGTCCTGAAGTCTGAGACACAGCAGATCATCTTGGAGGCTGGGAGGAGACCGGAAAGCTGTTTAAAGTTTAAAAGGAGAGAGCCCTGTGGTACGTTCTACACAAACAGTGCTGAAGCAAAGAAAGCGGGTGGATTTAGGGGACCTCATGTGTGCTCCTCAGAGCTGCTTTCAATAACTTTGCAGCATTACCTGATGTATGTGCTCTACAAAGCAAGCTGCTTGATCTAAAGAACAGTTCTCAATAAAGGTGCTAGGATGATGATTAATTACAGTTAGTATGTTTCAACCCCCTCCCCTCATCTGACAACTATTGAGCAAGTAGGTCAGTCTTACTATTTTTTTAATGTTCAGTAGTGTTCTCTATATAACCAGTATTATTTATATCCCCAGTTTACAGAGAAAAAAATTCTGTAACTTGCTCAAAATCATTCAGGAACAAATAAGAGACTCCATCTTAAATATGTCCTGATCTAAAGAATGGTATTGTCACTGTGATATTCCTGATATTCTATATTACTAAATTCAAAAATTTATAAAATTGTAGAATATGGCTCCTGCTCAAAACAGCAAGGAACTTATAATATACCCATCAGATTGTAATGGTACTTTATGGGACTTTTATTGGGACTAGCTATAGGGCTTTATGGACTCAAAAATTGGAACCTGACTGCTGCAATTAGTTGTTCAGAATAAAAGCCAGGCTTGAAAGTCCTTCTTTGCATTGAATTTCAAATGTTCCACTTTGAATGAAACAGATGTTGAACTTTAGATTAGTTCAATCTGGGCTAGATTTATCCTGTGCACACAGTAAGATAGCACTAACGTGGGCACTTACGTTCCTTTCTCTTTAGGGACACCTTTCCCCAGACCAGATTCATCTGCAATTTAAACGAGGTCTTTTCAAAGAAATAGGAGATTTTAGTTAAAAGCAGAAGAATTAGTTCAGTGGGTTTGAGCAATGGTCCATCCAATATTCTATCTATTCTAGGAGCATAAAGGGGCATGTCATATGAAATTCAAAAGATTAGGGGTGTACTGGAGACTTCATGACATTTCCTGTCATCTGTGAATTTAGATTAACCTTTCTTAAGGTCTGTATTTTAGGTTTTCATGATACAAAGTGCTACTAATACACCACGCTTTGAATAAACTAACACAGGAAACACCTTGGATTTGTAGATTCAAGACCTGTCATCACAAATATCTATAGTATTATCTGAGATGAGTTTGGTTCCTTTTTTCTCCTTAGGTTGTGTCCAACCCTCCAGGGCTCACCATAGCACTCTTATTATCTGTTTAAAACAATATTAGCAACTGGTTATTAAATATGTAAGCATCAAGCTAGTACTGCCTCTTGTTATAAAGAGGACAGTTGAGTATAATTTTCTTTTTAAAATATATCACCTTTAAAGCCTGGTGGTAGCCTGCATTTGTAATTCTAGCACACAGGAAGCAGAGGCAGATGGATTGTCTTAAGTTCAAAGATAGCCTGTATACATAGTAAGTTTCAGGCTAGTCAGGATTGTAAAGTGATAATCTGTTTCAACTGAAAAAAAAAAAAAAAAAAAAAAAAAACGAGAATAAAGCAAAAGAAGTTTAGGACGTTGGAAGGTACCGGGTATGCTTTGGGCAGAATGCAATATTCTCAAAATTCTCAAAATGATAAAGTAGAATCTGAAGGAACATAGTTGCTGGGACTTGTATGCACCCTAAGAAAGTGTTCTAATTTTATAAATGTATTCTATCACCTGGGATAATTGTGGATTCCAAATTACAATTTCTATCTGTTTTATGACCTTTACACCAAAACATAGACCTTTAAATCAATGTGGAAAATTGGAATATATCACTCTGCCAGGAACAACAGACATTTTTTGAAAATACTTTAAGCTCCTGGCTGGAGAAGAGATGCTTCTTCTCCTCTTTATACATCTCAGATGTACCTGGCACAAGGTCTAATAGGCTCAGCCTTTTCCTGAAAAGGCTGGACAAGAAGGGTTATTTTGTTTGTTTGCTTTGGAGGGATTATAGAAAGAAATTTTGTTTTGTTTTGTTTTTAAAGTTTACAGTAGCAAGAAAGCATCTAAGTGCGTTGTTCATTTTAATCTCCCTAAGAACATCAACAGTTTTTGTTTTTGTTTGTTTGTTTGGTTGGTTGATTGATTTTTTGAGACAGGGTATTTCTGTGTAGTTTTGGTGCCTGTCCAGGATCTCACTCAGTAAACCAGGCTGGCCTCGAACTCACAGAGATCCGCCTGGCTCTGCCTCCAGAGTGCTGGGATTAAAGGCATGTGCCACTGTTGTCTGGCATCAATCAATAGATTTTTTAGTGCAATATTGACATTTAGTGAAAGTTTAAAAAGTTTGGCAGTGAATCTTTGACAAGAGCTAATCTATTTTCACAGTGTCATTTATTATTTATTATTTCACACTGTCTTTCTTTATGGCTTGCAACTGAAATATATAAACAATATTCTAAAAACATTTGAAACAACTCTGTAAAGTGTTCCTGTGTGTAGACAGCAAAACTTACTAGTATGGAGTGGAGGGATTTGATGGAGACTTCCAATTTAGACTCTTTCTCCAAACCATGTCTGGCTGTGGGTCTCTGCATTCGCTCCTGTCTACTGCCAGAAGAAGTGTTTCTGGTGATAACTGGATAAGGCACTGCTCTATGAGTGTAGCAGTGTACCATTAGGAGTTGTTTTTATAGATTTTTCAAACACAGGTCTCTGGGCAACCTAGTCTCTGGGAGACCTAATCCCTGGCCCTTACTTATCCAAGCAGTGCCAGGTATGGGTTCCTTCTCGTCGAGTGGGCCTGAGATCAAATCAGACATTGGTTGGCGACTCCCACAAGTTCTGTGACACCATTGCCCCAGAATATTCTGAAGGCAAGACAGATTGTAGGTCAAAGGTTTTGTGAATCAGTTGGGGTTCACATTTGTCTTTTGGTAGCCTGAAGAGTACCTTGCCACACCAAAAAAACTAGAACATAGAGGGGTAAAGGCTTCAGGTTGGCACCAGCTCGACTTCTCCATGTTCAATGAGTTGTATGGATGTTGTCCTCAGCAATGGAGTCCTGCTGTCAGTTTGTGGAGAGCAACCATTTGTCTTAGCATAAGCCTGGGTTGTTTGGTGATTCCCGTGGGACTCACCTTGGCCAACAACTCAACTGAATGCAATCCAGTCCCGCCACTGGAAGATTACAAGAAATGGTCATTTGAGACTGTGCATCCCTCATTACTAGAAGTCATTATTATAATCACCTGCACAGATCCCAGCAAGTTTCCTCTGCACTAGGTTTCCATGCCACCCCTACATGCCCCGCCCCCAATTCTAGCCACCTGTCCTCAGATTCTTTACCCCATCACTTCTCCCCACCACATACCTGATTCCTCCTGGTCCCATCCCAGACTGCCCTCACTCCTCCCATAAAATGTGTTCTATTTCTTCCTTCCCAGGGAGATCCATGTGTCTGCCCTAGACCCCTACTCTTCACCTAACAACTCTAGGTCTACAGATTGTAGCGTGGCTATCATTTGCTTAACAGCTAAAATCCACTTATAACTTAATATACATACTGTATTTTGTAGCTAGAGTTTTCCTGCCTTGCCCACAGCCAGGACAAATCTCTGTCACCTGCCAGTCCCACAGCCGCTCAGACCCAACCAAGTAAACACAGAGACTTATATTGCTTACAAACTGAATGGCCGTGGCAGGCTTCTTGCTAACTGTTCTTATAGCTTAAATTAATCCATTTCCATAAATCTATACCTTGCCATGTGGCTCGTGGCTTACCGGCATCTTCACATGCTGCTCGTCCTGGTGGCAGCTGGCAGTGACTCCTTCCACCTTCCTGTTCTTTCTTTTCTCCTCTCTATTAGTTCCGCCTATACTTTCTGCCTAGCCATTGGCCAATCAGTGTTTTATTTATTGACCAATCAGAGCAACACATTTGCCATACAGAACATCCCCCAGCAGTATTTGTCTTTCTGGGTCTGGGTTACCTCACTCAGGAAGACTTTTTTCTAGTTCCATCCATTTGCTTGAAAATTCCAGGATGCCATTTTTTAACAGCTGAGTAATACTCCATTGTGTAAATGTACCACATTTTCTTTACCCATTTTTCTGCTGAAGAACATCTAGGTTGTTTCCAGTTTCTGGCTATTATGAACAGAGCAGTAATGAACATAGTTGAGTAGTGTCCTTATGATAGGATGGAGTGTCTTTTGCACAAGAGAGTTATAGCTAAGTTTTGATGTAGATTGATTCCCAACTTTCTGATGAACCATAGTGACTGTACCATTTTGCCCTCCCACCATTAAAGGAAAAGTGCTCCCCTTCTGGCTTCTTTATAAAAAACAAAAATCAAAAAACAAAAAACAGGTGTCCATAGGTGTGTGGATTTATATCTAGATCTTTGATTCGATTGCATTGATCAATGTGCCTGTTTTTATGTCAGTGCTATGAAGTTTTTATTACTATAGTTCTGAAGTACAGCTTGAAATCAGGGGTGGTGATATCTCCAGAAGTTCTTTTATTATTCAGGATTGTTTTAGTTATCCTGGGGTTTTTGTCTTTCCATATCAAGTTGAGAATTGTTCTTTCAAGATATGCAAAGAATTGTGTTGGATTTTTTATGGGGATTTTATTGAATCTGTATATTGCTTTTGGTAAGATGGCCATTTCTACTATATTAACCCTACCAATCCATAAACATGGAAGAACTGTCCATCTTCTGATATTTTCTTCAATTTCTTTCCTCAAAGACTTGAAGTTTTTGTCATACAAGTCTTTCACTTGCTTGGTTAGAGTTACTCCAAGATATTTTATATTATTTTAGGCTATTGTGGAAGGTTTTGTTTCCCTGACTTCTTTCTCATTTGTCATTTTGTATTTAGGAGAACTACTGAATTTTTGAGTTAACCTTGTATCCAGCCACTTTGCTGAAAGTGTTTATCAGCTATAGGAGTTCCCTCATGGAATGTTTAGGGTCACTTATGTATATACTATCATATCATGTACTACTAATAATATTTTGACTTCTTTTCGGTTTGTATCCCCTTGATCTCCTTCAGTTGGTTTATTGCTGTAGCTAAAATTTCAAGTACTATATTGAACAGATAGGGAGAGAATGGACAGCCTTGTCTTGTTTCTGATTTTAATGGGAATGCTTTGAAGTTCTTTCCATTTGAGTTGATGTTGTCTATAGGCTTGCTGTAAATTGCCTTTATTGCATTTAGGTATGCCTCTTGTATCCCTAATCTCTCCAGGACTTTTATGATGGAGTATTGGATTTTGTCAAAGGCCTTATCTGCAGCTAATGAGATGAACATGTGGTTTTTTTTCTTTAGATTGTTTATATGGTAGATTACATTGACAGATTATCATATGTTGAACCATCCTGCATCTCTAGGATGGAGCCTACTTGATCATCATAGAAGATCTTTTTGATGTGTTCTTGGATTCAGTTTGCAACTATTTTACTGAGCATTTGTGCATGTATGTTCATAAGGGAAATAGGTCTATAGTTTTCTTTATTTATTGAGTCCTTACGTAGTTTGAGTATCTAGGTAACTACTGCTGTGGAATAATCCCTTTGTAAACTGTGAAGATTTGTCTCTTGGGTTGATTTAATAAAAAGCTGACTGGCCAGCAGCTAGACAGGAAGTATAGGCAGAATAGCCAGACACAGAGGAGGCTGGGAAGAAAAAGGGCAGAGTCAGAGGAGTCACCAACCAGATAGAAAGGAAGCAGGACATACAGGAGAGGTAAAGGTCATGAGCACCAGAGCAGTACATAGATTAATAGAACTGGGTTAATTTATGTTGTAAGAGCTAGTTAGTAATTAGCCTGAGCTATCGGCCAAGCAATTATAATGAATATTAAGTCTCCATGTTGGTGTCAGTTATTTGGGAACTGGTAGGGGGAAAGAAAAGTCTGACTACAAATGATGTTCCAACATGGGGACCAAATTTCCACATAAGGACTGAAAAAGCTAAAAAAGAAACAGCAGACTAAGTTAGAATGCCTGTCTTAGCTTGGGCACCAGCATCCCAGAACTGGGGGACTGAATATAGGTTCCTGGTTAATAAATGCATCTCTTGGCCAGGCCTGCAGGGGTGGAAGGTAGAGCTCATCTCTCATGGACCAAGGAATGGGGGTGGAGCCAGCCGCCAAAGCTGCAGCTTTGGTCCTAGTCATGCCACTTAGCAATTTCAAGGCTCACGTGGTCAAAAAAGGATAGAGATACACAGGAAAGACAAGAAAAAAAGACCTCTAAACAGATTATAGTATGTTTGAAAATATACATAGGCTTGGGAGAGGAAAGAGACAGGGTAGAGGCAGGCAGTCATAGATAAAAAAATCAAAATAAGTCCTTAAAAAAGGAATAGTGTAGCCGGGCGGTGATGGTGCACGCCTTTAATCCCAGCATTTGGGAGACAGAGACTGGTGGATCTCTTTGAGTTCGAGGCCAGCTTGGGCTACCAAGTGAGTTCCAGGAAAGGCACAAAGCTACACAAAAAAATCCTGTCTCGAAAAAAAAAAAAAAAAAAAAAGCAATAGAGTAAAAGTATAATAAGCCATGTAAAGATGGAAAATAAACAGAGAGTCTGGAACCTGTATGTTATTGTGTTGTCTTTAAATTTTCTGATTGCTAAGGAAGGAACAACAGGTGATAAAACACATTGGATTATGAAAGCCAACCTATATATTTTAAAAATATCTTGACTTCAAAATTTAAGTCAAAACATATGCTGCTTTGGGGAAGAGGCTATGCTTTTATTTCCACAGGAAATGAAGAGCTGTGGATTTATTCTGGGTTAATGATTGGGTTTGATCAAGGAAGACTCCCTGAAATCCTGGCTACAGACAAAAAGGGAGAAAAAACAAAAACAAAAACCTAGAACTACAAGACACTTAACATTTATTTTACCTGCATAGACATAAAACAAAAAATCATCTTTAACTGACTTGTGCACACCACATACATATTCCATACTTTTTTAAAAGGTAATGAATGTTACCTTTAAAAGTTTATATATTTTCAGAACAAAGGGACCAAACACCTGTAGTGGTATTTGTTCTGCCCATGATCTTGAGGTCATGAGATTTCCTTCTTCCTTTTATTTATTTTTCCCCCTGTTGTGAATCTAGATGACCTGGGAATTGAACCTGGGTCCTCTAGAACATCAGTCAGTGCTCTTAACCGCTGAGCCTGGATTCAATTCCCAGGCCGTTCAGTGTCCATTCATGCCAGAATTTTAAAAAAAGGAAGCAAGGACCCATGTGACTCCTCTCCTTTTCCTTTTGAGAGGTCATGTACAAGGGCAGGAAGCACCGCCTCCTTTGAGCCCTATGGTCCAAGGTCATGGGCGGAGCAAATCCTACAAACAGGAATGAAAATGGATGGCCCAGGTGATCGAGCATTTCAAAATGCCTGCTACAGTCTCCTTAAAATTCTGCATCTAAAACTTGGGTACAGCCCAACCTTCAGACAGTCCTTGATATAGGGGAGTGTGGATTGAGAAATAATAGATATGAAAAATAGAGATGTAGACATAAAAGGAAAAGACAGAGACACAGAATAGGTTCTGGAGGGTTCTGAGTCAATTCCAGCAGTCACCTCAAATTTATTCCTCATGGGCTTTTTACACACCAGCAAGGGGAGAGGCAAAAGACTTCCTCCTCTCAAGGGCACTATGGTTCAAGGTACAAAGTACAGACAAGTGTAAACATTTCCTTAATTCTCAAAACATCTAGTAGCCACGCCTTACAGCAAAGCATCCTATAATTAGGCCTTGAGGTATAAGACACCTGGTAACCACTCCTTTGGCCAAAACATCCTGTTATGCAACCTTGCTGGGCAACACAAGAACAGACTCTCTGACCCTCAGTCAAGATAGAAGAAGACTCCACTGTGGAGTCTCTCTGGGCCCTCACATAAAACAGCTTCAAAGCTACTGGCTGAGTCAGTCCAACCTCATGGACTACTCCATCCAGGACTTCATTATTATCTCAATTTTCTCAGGGTTCCCCCAAAGGTACCAGCACCCCCAGACAATAGGAAATAGTCTAGAGAATGATACTCATATTCCCAAAATATTGGTTATGGATATTTGTTATCATTGGGGGGGGGCAGGTTACAAGTTGTTATTGGTAATGGTGAGGGAAAAAAAGCTGAACAAAGAAGCTTAGGTTCAGAGATCTCATTTTGAAAAGAAAAAAAAGAAATTATTGAATCTACTTTTAAACCAAAAAAGTAACTATTAGTCTTAAATATTTTGCATTGGTATGGATTTTTGTATACCGATTCAAATCTGAGGTTATTTTTGTTATACTATATATGTTCCTACTCTTGTTTAAGATTTTTTGTATATTGATACAAATTTAAGATTATTTTTGTTAGAACATTCTGTACATATATTTCTACTCTTGTTTAAGGTATTGTACCAATGCAGTTCATTTAACAATGTAATATAAATTTCTAGTTCTTGAAAGTTATTATTACCAATTTTTTAGGATAATAAAGAAATGCTGCCTAGTAGTTAGTCACCTATTACATTCAAACTTGTAGTCATGTTAGCTGTTTTCAAAGTCCTACACAGATATATTTAGATAGATAGGTGGTCTTCAAACACTTTAAGGACCTACAGAACATGGCATTTAATATGTTTAGTAACCTAAGGCTTTTCATGACAGTGAGAAATGTCTGCTTCTGACAGCATTAATCTACTTCAAAAGAAAATAATGGGCATCGAAGAACTTCATAAGGAGTTTTCTTTTTTTTTTTTTTAATGACAAAAACTAGTCCATTTGGGAAAAAAACAAAACAAAAACAAAAACCCTACTCTTGCCTCAATTGCTGACAGTGTAGTGTCCAAACTGCACAAGCAGGACACAGATAAGAGCAACTGGCAAAGTTTGCCAAGACAAGGTAGGACAGTCCTTCAAAAGTCCCTGCTTCTCAAAAATGTCTGTTAGATGTTCTGGGCCTGTAGGCCAAATATGGATCCCCCAATGCTGCAGAAGAATTTGAGTGATTGTCCAGGCAGCTGGATATCCCTGCCATTAGGTAACATTTCACCCGTCTGGAGTCTTTGTTGGAGTTAAAGACTTATTTAATTAAACTTAAGTTTTCCTTAGTTTTGATAAAAGGTAAATTAGCTATAAAACTTTAGACTCACAAAGATAAAATAGATAATAGAATATTTTCTCTAAATTTGCCAAATACAAATAGACTAGCTATTGTAACTGCATTTATTACTTGATAACTGTTTTTGTTACATACAGCTTTACTATGTTAAAATTAAAACCTTCCATTTTAATTAGACAAAAAGAGAGAAAGACTGTGCAATAATCCTTTTGTACACTGTGAAGATGTGTCACTTGGATTGGTTTAATAAAAAGCTGACTGGCCAGTAGCTAGACCGGAAGTATAGGTGACGGCACAGCCAGACACAGAGGAGGCAGGGAAGAAAAAGAGCATAGTCAGAGGAGTCACCAGCCAGACGGGAAGGAAGCAGGACACGCAGGAGAGGCAAAGGCCACAAGTCTTGAGGCAGTACACAAATTAATAGAAGTGGGTTAATTCAAGTTGTAAGAGCTAGTTAGTAATAAGCCTGAGCTATCAGCTGAGCAATTATAATTAATATTAGGTCTCCATGTCAGTTATTTGGGTACTGGCAGGCAGGAAAAAAAAGTCTGACTATAACTGTGGCTGCTTAAAATTAGTTTGGCAATGTTTTTTCTGATTCTATTGTGTGGAATAATTTAAAGAGTATTGGTGTTAATTCTTCTTTGAAAGTTTGGTTGAATTATATGCTAAAACCATCTGACCCTGAGCTTTTATTAGTTGGTAGACTTTTAATTAGTGCTTCTATTTCATTATGTGTTATAGGTATGTTTAAATTACTTATCTGATCTTGATTTAACTTTGCTAAGTGGTATTTATCAAGAAAATTATTGCTTTTAGATCTCTCAATTTGGTGGCATAGGAGTTTTTTAAGTATGTCCTTATGATTCTCTGGATTTTCTTAGTGTCGTTTATTTATGATTTTGTTGGATATTCTCTCTCAGCCTTTTAGTTATTTTGCACAATGGTGTGTCTATCTTGTTGAATTTCTAAAAGAACCAACTCTTTGTTTCATTGATTCTTTGTGTTGTTCTCTTTGTTTCTATTTTACTGGTTTCAGCCCTCAGTTTGATTATTCCTTGCTGTTTACTCTTTTTGGGCGTGTTTGCTTCTTTTTGTTCTAGAGCTTTCAGGTGTGCTGCTAAGTCGTTAGTATAAGATCTCTCCAATTTTTTATTGTAGGCACTTAATGCTGTGACCTTTCTGCTTAGCACCGCTTTCATTGTGTCCCATAAGTTTGGGTAAGTATATTCATTTTCATTGAATTCTAGGAAGTCTTCAGTATCTTTATTTCTGTCTTCACCCGTTTTTCAATCAGTACATAGTTGTTCAGTTTTTATGAGTTAATAATTTTCTGTTGTTATTGTTGATATCCAGTTTAATTCATGGTAGTCTGATAGGATGCAGTCGGTTATTTAAATTTGCTTGTATCTGTTGAGACTTGTTTTGTGTCCAAGAATGTGTTCTGTTTTGGAGAATGTTCCATGAGGTACTGAGAAAAAGAGATATTCCTTTGCGTTTGAGTGGAATCTGTAAATATGTTAGGTTCATTTGGTTTATAACATTTGTTAGCTCCACTATTTCTGTGTATAGTTTTTGTATGGATGGCCTGTCCATTGGTAAGAGTGGGGTATTGAATTCTCCCACTTTCAGTGTGTGTGTGTGGGAGGGGGGGCAATATGTGATTTAAGCTGTATTGGTGCTTCTTTTACAAACTTGGGTGTCCTTGTGTTTAGTGCAGAAATGTTAAAAAACTGAAATGTCCTCTTGGTGGAGTTGTCCTTTGCTGAGTAGGTAGCATCCTTCCTCATCTCTTTTGATTAGTTTTGGTTTGAAGTTTATTTGGTTAGATAATAAAATGGGTCCCCTGCATGCTTCTTAGGCCCATTTGCTTGGAATATCATTTTTTCCAACCCTCTACCCTGAGGCAATGTCTATCTTTAAGGTTAACATGTGTCTTGTATGCAACAGAAGGATGGATCTTGTTTTTGCATCCAATTGTTAGACTGTCTTTTTGAGGGGGATTGAGGCAATTGATATTAAGAGATATCAATGACCAATGATTGTTGCCTCCTGCTATCTTGTTGTCATTAGTGGTGCTGGTGCTGGTGGTGCTGGTGCTAGTGTGTGTGTGTGTGTGTGTGTGTGTGTGTGTGTGTGTGTGTGTGTGCTGCCTTATATTTGGTTTTTCTGGTATGAGATTATTATTTCCTGTGTTTTCATGTGTGTAGTTAACCTCCTTAGGTTGGATTTTTCTTTCTAGCACCTTCTCTAGGGCTGTATTTTTAGATAGATATTGTTTAAATTTGATTTTATAATGGAATATCTTGCTTTCTCTATCTATGGTGATTAAAAGTTTTGCTGGGAGCCGGGCGGTGGTGGCGCACGCCTTTAATCCCAGCACTCGGGAGGCAGAGACAGGTGGATCTCTGTGAGTTCGAGGCCAGCCTGGGCTACCAAGTGAGTCCCAGGAAAGGCGCAAAGCTACACAGAGAAACCCTGTCTTGAAAAACTGAAAAAAAAAAAAAAATGTTTTGCTGGGTATGGTAGCCTGGTCTCTTAGAGTCTGCAGCACATCTGTTAGGGTCTTTCTGGCTTTCAGAGTCTCCCTTGAGATACTGGGTATAATTCTAATAAGTCTGCCTTTATGTTCCTTTTTCTCTTTCCTTGAAGCTTTTCATTTTCTTTCTTTGCTCTGTGTGTTTAGTGCTTTCATTATTATGTGTTGAGGGGACTTTCTTTTCTGGTCCAATCTATTTGATGTTGTGTGTGCTTCTTGTATCTTTATAAGTATCTCCTTTAGGTTAGAAAAATTTTTGTCTTTGATTTTGTTGGAGACGTTTTCTCAGCCTTTGAGCTGGGTTTCTTCTCCTTCCTCTGTATCTGTTATTCTCATGTTTGGTCTTTTCATTGTGTCTCAGATTTCCTAGATGTTTTCTGTCAGGACTGTTTTGAATTTGACATTTTCTCTGACTAATGCATCCATTTATTCTATTGTATCTTCCACACCCGAGAATCTCTCATCCCCCCTTATAATCTGTTGGTGAATCTTGCCGCTGTAATTTCCATTTGAAATCCTAAATTTTTCATTTCCAGATTTCTCTCCATTTGTGTGTTCTTTGTTGACTCTATTTCCATTTTAGGTCTTGAACAGTTTATTTGTTTCCTTCAACTATTTGTTTATGTTTCCTTTGATTTTTCAAGGGTTTTACTCATTTCCTCCAATATTTTTGTTAGTGTTTTCCTGGATTTCTTGAAGGGATTTGTTCATTTCCTCTTTAAGGACCTCTATCATCTTCATAAACCTGGTTTCATGGTCTTTTTCTTGTGCTTCAGCTATGTTGGAATAGTCAGGCCTGCTGTGGTAGGACAGCTGGGTTCTGGTGGAGACTTTACTGCCCTGGGTTTATTGATTGTGTTTTTACACTGGTGTCTAGTGTAAAGACTTTACACTTGGGATGATTGTATGTTTAGGTAATAATATCTGGATTCACCTTTGTTGGGTGGGTGTTTTGTTCCTTGGTTTCTGCTTCCTCTCTGGATTTTCAGAGAGTGTGATGTCTGTGTGTTGCCTGTTTTCCTGGCCTGCTCAGCTGGTGTGTAAACAGGGAATGCCTGCTGGTGTTGAAGGCTGGAATACTAGGATGAGTCCCGAGAAGTAAGTTTGGAGGAAAATGTCTTTTTTGATCCATTTGGGATGGCGTCTGAGATGAAAGGGAGACCACAGTAGATTTCCAGCTACAGAGCTAGGAATGGGCTGGGGATTGGATCTCAGGAGCAGTAGGAGGTGTGGGTCTGCCTTCAGCCTACTTGTTGCCCTGGGAGGAGTGACCCTTGGGTTTGCAGGGAGTGCCTATTGGAGGTGCAGTCTGGAACAAAGCAAGAAGTAGAAGGGAAAGATCTGTGAGATTCGCAGAGGGAGATGGGCGCAGGGGTACAGGAAAGGCTGCCGCGAGTGTTCAAGTGTTCGGCAGAACTGGGCATGAGACTGGGAGATTTGGTCTAGGGGAACAGAGATAGAGAAAGTCTGTGGGCAACTTGCTTAGTTCTCTGGCAGGTGTGGCCTGTGGTTTAGCAGGGAATGCCTGCTGGGGATGAGGACTGTGAAACAGGTATGTGTCAGGAGAGGGAGGTTAGGAGATTGACTGTGGGATCCACAGATGTGAGTCGTGGGGGGTGGGGCCGGTGGAGGCTGCAGCTGGTGTTCTGTTGCAGCAGTAGGGACTAGACTGAGGGGTTGGGTCTAGGGGAACAGAGAGAGAGGAGAAAGTCTCCCTCTGGGGTGTCTTTTACAAAGGCAATAATCCCATTTGTGGAGGCTCTGCCCTTATGATCCAACCACGTTCCAAAATCCCCCATAGGGTGAGGGACATAAACATTCAATCCATTTCAGTTGGTAGATTTGGATACACACACACACACACACACACACACACACACCAAATGTGGTCCCTCAAATTTCACATCCATCTCAAATGCAAAATATATTTATTTCATCCTAAAAGCATTTTATATATACATATATATGTATGTAGATAGATAGATAGAGATGAAGAAACAAATAAATTAAGAATAGATAAACAAATTGAACAATCTCTCCATGGGGGGGTGAATATCTTTTTTTTTTGTTTTTTTTTGTTTTGTTTTTTCGAGACAGGGTTTCTCTGTGTAGCTTTGCGCCTTTCCTGGGACTCACTTGGTAGCCCAGGCTGGCCTCGAACTCACAGAGATCCACCTGGCTCTGCCTCCCGAGTGCTGGGATTAAAGGCGTGCGCCACCACCGCCCGGCTGGGGGTGAATATCTTATTGTTTTCTTTCTTTAAATTGCTGTTTTAAGACATGAGAAGTGCTAAAAAAAAAAAAAAAAAAAAAAAAAAAAAAAAAAAAAAAAAAAAAAAAAAAAAAAAAAAACAATTTTTAATTGTTTTATAAACATAGTTCAGAAAGCTATAAGTGTGTAAAAGTTCCCTGGTAAAACACTGTGTGTGCCCATAACTTTTAGATGGATGTATATTGTACGTGTAGTTACTCATAGATACACAGTAAACACTTGTAAATTCACTGCCAATCAGATAATTGTAGGTCAAGTTCTTGTGCTTCAAGATGATTGCTATGACATCAAGTGACCAATTGAAATGAAAGTTAATTGACGGGTGCTTACTTGATATTATTGGTACTTTCCTACCTTTGGTCATTTACACAACTGTTCCTAGGCCTGATAATCAATTCCAATGATACCCCTAGACTACTACCCAGAATGCAGCGTCCTCTTCCCCTCCATGATGAAATACCACTTCTGTGCTTCACCTGCCATGAACTTCCTTCAATACATTTTTTTCCCACAAGGATTTAGTTACGTTAAGAGCCCTTCATCTCTTCTTCTGCCAGCTCAGTTAAACAACATAACACACCAAGAAAATTATAAATTTTGTTTCTAAATGTCCATATCTGTTTATATAATTATTTATTACATTTTTCGTATTAATATCTTATAACGTTGATTCCTTGATTTGGTAGAGACTGGCAGAGTATTCCTCTGACACATCTCCTTTCTGACCATGAAGTTGGATTTCATTGCTAATGTCTGGAACTTAGATGTGATCAGGTCACGTCTCAAGGAGTTCTAGCAAGTGGAAAGTGTGTGGAAGTATGAGTTCCGACTGTGGCTCAGAGAAACCTCTTCGGTACCATTTTCCGTATTATTTCATTGTGATAGATTTGTGCAGACTGTATAGCTACGGTTAGCACTTGCTGAGGATAGACTGATGTGGCTGGCAGTCTGCTAGACCCTGAACATACTCTAACACGTTTAATTCACTTGCCAGCTGTAGCTAGAGTTTTCCTACCTTGCCCACAGTCAGGACAAATCTTTGTCACCTGCCAGTCCCACAGCTGCTCAGACCCAACCAAGTAAACACAGAGACTTATATTGCTTACAAACTGTATGGCCGTGGCAGGCTTCTTGCTAACTGTTCTTACATCTTAAATTAATCCATTTCCATAAATCTATACCTTGCCACGTGGCTGGTGGCTTACCAGCATTTTCACATGCTGCTTGTCGTGGTGGCGGCTGGCAGTGACCCCTTCCGCCTTCCTGTTCTTTCAGTTCTCCTCTCTGTTAGTCCCACCTATACTTCCTGCCTGGCCACTGGCCAATCAGTGTTTTATTTATTGACCAATCAGAGCATTTGACATACAGACCATCCCACAGCAGTCAGCCACTTACCTAAAATAATCTGTGTGTCCATCAAGGTAAGAAGAATAAATCTATAGTAAGTTGCCCAAAGTCACACATAAATAGCTACCACCCTGTATTCTTCTTGTTGCACCCCATTCACCTTTCCCCACTTCCCCCAAAAAGATCCTTTCCCTCTTCAATTTAAAATCACACCATTTTGTCCTTAAAGTGAAAAGAGATACCTAAACATTTTACTTGTATCATACCCCCTCCATGAGGGGAAAAAAATAGCAAATTAATTAAATATTTTAAATGTACTTTTTACATGTGTGCTCCATTTTCCATTGGGCAAAGCATGCATGAGAAATAGTTATTAAGAGAAAGATATCTCAGATGATGCCAACATCATTATCCCTCTATTTTACATTCAATAAGACAAACTGCCCATCCCTCTCATCCAGTCAGGAAGAAAAGGACCCTCCTAGATGCTCTCCCAGAACTTTAAAATCATTGTCAACCACAAAACCTCTAAAGATATGGAGTTCCTTAAATCTCCACCAAATGATCAGTGTGTCACCACTGGTTTACCACCAGTATAAGGAAAAAGTATCCTCACTGAATATGTCCTTAACCTTCAACTCAATAATATGCACATGCCCAAGGCATGGTCATATAACTAATTATATAGCTCAACTATCCTAAAAGACAGAACCAGTCAGACACTCTTCAATAAACACTGTCCCATCAAAAATATCTGTGAGTCCAAAAAAACACCCGAAGAGCTCCACTGTGTCATCACTGAGGAAGTCACCTGGGCTGCTGCATGGTGCAATGTATATGCTTTCTTTTCCTCAAGTACTTCCTGTTCTAAATAAATCTTTCATATACAGCCTTCTGTGAACTTCCATAAATTATTTTATGAAGAAAAACAAGGACCTGGACCAAATGGGTCAGACCTTCCCAATAGACCTCTCCATCCAACATCAGTTTATATGTGATGCTAAATAACCTACAATAGACTGAGTGCCTTAAATGATAGACGTCTCACAGTTGTAGAAGCTGGAAGACCAAGATCAAGATCCTTGCAAATCCATCATCTGGCCAAATGCCAGGTCCATGGGTGCAAATAGCAATCTCTAGTTTTCTCACATGAAAAAGCAGAAAGGAGAAGTAGCTTTCCCCTTCTTATTATGAGTACATTAAAGGATTAATGAGAAATATTCATGAGAGCTCCACCCTTGTGACCTAATTACCTCTCAAGGTCCCATTGACTAATAGCATGGTATTAGGCATTAGTCTTTTGATTATGAATTTTGATAGAACATATACATTAAGTCCATAAAATTCTATCCTGTGGTCCCTCAAAATTCACATCCATCTTAAATGCAAAATATATTTATTTCATCCTAAGAGCACCAAAAGTCTTTATTCTATAGTTTTGTTATAAAACAAACAAAAATAACTGCTGAGTTGATATTTCTAATATTATGCCTTCCTGATAAGTCACAAAAATCTAGTCTTATCTCTACAGCAGTGGTTCTCAACCTTCTTAATGCTGTAACCCTTTAATACAGTTTCTTATGTTGTGGTGACCCCCAATCATAACATTATTTCATTGCTGCTTCATAACTGTAATTTTGCTAATGTTATGAATCATAATGTAAATATCTCATATACAAGATGTCTGCTATGTGACCCCCTGACCTACAGGCTGAAAACCACTGCTCTACAAAAAAGCACATTTCTCCTGAAAAGATTTAACATGTTTTTCTGTGTAAGAGAAATTTAAAGTATGTTTTTAAATTGTGTTCCGTAGTTGAGCAAGTGTCCTTCTGGTAGGATGGAGCACCCTTTGAGTATATGCCCAGGAATAGTAGATCTGAGTCTTGAGGTAGATCAATTCCCAATTCTCTGAGAAGCTGCCATATTGTTTTCCATAGTGGCTATACAAGCTTGCATTCCCAATGACAATGGAGGAGTGTTCCCCTTGCTCCACATCTTCACCAGCATGACCTGTCACTGGTGTTATTGATCTTAGCCATTCTGACAGATGTAAGATGGAATCTCAGAGTCATTTTGATTTGCATTTCCCTGATAGCTAAGGATGTTGAACATTTCTTTAAATGTTTCTTGCCATTTGAGATTCCCCTGTTGAGAATTCCCTGTTTAGACCTGTTCCCATTTTCTATTTGGATTATTTATCTTTTTTGATATCTATTGTGGGTTTTATTTTAGTTCTTTATATATTTTTTACATTAAACTTTTGTCACATATGAAACTGGTGAAAATCTTTTCCCATTCTGTAAATTTCTAGTTTGTCCTATTAATGGTGTCCTTTGCCTTATAGAAGCTTCTTAGTTTCATGAGGTCCCATTTACTAATTTTTGATCTTAGTGCCTGTACTATTGGTGTTCTGTTCAGAAAGTCATCTCCTGTGCCAATATGCTCAAGGTTATTTCCCCACTTTCTCTTCTGTTAGGGTTAGTGTACCTGGTTTCATGTTGAGGTCTTTGATCTGCGTGTGTGTGTGTGTGTGTGTGTGTGTGTGTGTGTGTGTGTGTATGTGTGTGTGTTTCATGGTGATAGATATTGATCTCTTTGCATTCTTCTATATGCTGACATCTAGTTATACCAGCACCATTTGTTGAAGATGTTTTCTTTTTTTCCACTGTATATTTCTGGCTTCTTTATCTAAAGTCAGGTGACCATACGTATGTGGATTTATATCTGGGTCTTCAATTTGATTCCATTGAACAGCCTGTCTGTTTTTTACACTAATATCATGTAGATTTTATTACTACAGCTCTGTCGTAGAGCTTGAAATTGGGGATGATGATACCTCTGGAAGTTCTTTTACTATTCAGGATTGTTTTAGCTATCCTGGGTTTTTTTCCATATGAAATTGGGTATTGTTCTTTCAAGGTCTGTAAGGTATTGTGTTGAAAATTTGATGGGAATTGCATTGAATCTGTAGATTGCTTTTGGTAAGATGGCCACTTTTACTATGTTGATCCTATCGATCCATGAACATGGGAGATCATTCCATCTTCTTATATCTTGTTCAATTTCTTTCTTCAAAGACTTGAAGTTTTTTGTCATACAAGTCTTTCACTTGCCTGGTTAGAGTTACCCCAAGGTATTTTTTTTATTTGTGACTATTGTGAAAGGTGTTGTTTCCCTTATTTCTTTCTCAGGTTGCTTGTCTTTTGTATGTAGGAGGGCTACATATTTTTTTTTTTTTGAGTTAATCTTTTATCCAGCCACTTCACTGAAGTTGTTTATCAACTTTAGGCATTTCCTGGTAGAAATTTTGGGGTCGCTTATGTATACTATCTGATCGTCAGTAAATAGTGATACTTTGACAATTTATGTCTCTTGATCTCCTTTAATTGAGTAGCCAAAATAGCAGTGTTTTAAATTATCAGCAATAATCATTCTATAATCAGATAATGATGTGGGAGCCTATCCATTATCTTTTCTGTTATATTTTCCACCAGGAACAATTAAAAACTGATTCATCCCCAACAACTAAGAAAAGATACTAAAACCACAACCTCTATTTCAAAAGATTATTTTCAAAAGAGAGCTTTCCTTTTACTAGTTTCTCTACCCATTCTCAGTAAGGACAGAACTAATTCCAGAAGAAAGTTCTCTGGTCATTGATTGGGCTGCCCTGTGTCCAGCTGACTTCTCCTGCTCACTGCAAGCATCCTTTATTCATTCCAAACCTTGCAGCTTTGATCTGAAGAAACCACACGTGGGAAAAAAACTCCACAGGGCTGGAGAGACAGCTTATCAGTTAAGAACACTGGTTGTTCTTCCAGAGATCCAAGTTCAGTTTTAGTACCTACACAGCAGCTTCTAGATGCCTGAACCTCCAGCTTCAGAGTTTGCGATACCCCCTTCTGGCTTCCATGGCACCAGCCATACAAATGGTAGTCAGAAATACACATAGGAAAAACACTCATACATATACAAGAAATAAATCTTTAAAAGGAGAAATATCCAGTATTTATAGACCAAAAATTCACCTACATTTTTTAAAATGTTTGAGATTATAATAAAATCATTTCTACGTCAACTTTCTTTCCTCAGTCTTCCCCCATGTATTCCTCCACTTTCCAGTGCTGGGCTTTTATTCTTACACACACACACACATACACACACACACACACACACACACACACACACACACACACACAAAATATAATATAATATGCAAATATTATATAAATATATATAACTTGCTCATTTTACATGTTACTTGCATATATATTTGATTTCAGGACTGCCCATTTGGTGTTGAATAACCAATTAGTGTGCTTTTCCCTAAGGAAGACTGTTTCTCAGGCTCTCAGCATTGCTTAGTTGCCTGAAATTCCTTGTCTAGGGTTGAGGCCTTCCTTGTGGGTTCCACTTGACTCTCATCCACATTGGCATGTGTACTGAGTAGTTCTATGTCAACTTTAAACAAGCTACAGTAGCTGGGGAAGAGGAAGCCTGTGTTGATAAAATACCTTCACAAGACTGGCCTGTAGGCAAACCTGTAGAGCATTTTCCTAGTGATTGATGAGGGAGGACATGGCCCATTATGTGTGGGGTCACTGCTGAGCAGGTGGTCCTGGTTTCTATAAGGTTGAACAAGCCATGAAGGACAAGTCAGTGTGCTGCACCCCTCCAGGACCTCTGCATCAGCTCATGCCTCCAGATTCTAGCCCTGCTTGAGTTCCTGTCCTGACTTTCTTTAGTAATGGTCTACGATGTGGAAATATAAACCAAATAAACCTTCTCCTCCCTAACTGGCTTTTGGTCATGGTGTTTCAGCAACAGAAACCCTAAGATGGCATGTATATTGGTGGTATCCTCATTCAGGTCTTGTTTCGGTAGCCACGTTGGTGAAACTTCATGAGTGTGTCTTCTCTAACATTTCTAGGGGACATGACCTAACAGCAGACCTCCGGTTAGTGAAGTGAAAGACTGTGGCTCTTACAGTCTTTTCTCCCCTCTTCCACGATGCTCCCTGAGCCTTAGTTGTAGGAGTTATATTGTATATGTGTCAGCTGGGGGTGGGCACTCTGTGATCAGCTGTTCTCTGCATTTTGATCAGTTGTGGGATCTGTAATGCTTTTTCCATCTTTTGCAAAGAGAAATGTCCTTGATGTAAGAACTACACCTATTTTTGGGTATAAGGTCAAATATTTAGAATTTATTTAGGGATTATGTTGGTTTAATGAAGTGGTAGTTATATGTTCTATTCCAAGATCCATGACTTCACTGCTCCCAGATTTCCACTACCAGGCATGATTCCCTCTTGTTGGGAAGGCCTTAAGTCCAATTAGAAAGCTATTGACTATTATTGCTAAGGTACACACACCACCATTGTGCCTCTAGGGGGATTGTTCCATGCTGGTAGTTATTATATTACATAGGCGTCATATCTGGGTAGAAGTACTGGTTGTTTTCCTCTTTTGGAATCATATGTGCCACTTTCTGGTACCATGAAAGCTAGTCCTCAGGGCAGAGGCTTTCAGGTCAGACCCAACTTCGTCCTCTGAGTCCTGCCCAATGGTCTCTCCAGTAATAGGGGCTTACCTTCCACCTCCGGGGCAGGGGCAACCAAGGGTAACAACAATAGCCTATAATGTTTTGAGAGTCTCTTGGAGAACCCTGACTAACAACTCAAAAGATGAATGTACCTGCCTGGTGTCAGGTTTGGTTAGAAAATCTGTGGCTCTTGGGGGATGCACTGTCAGTCCAGATAGGAAGTTTTCATTTAAACTACATTTGTTTGTGTATGCATAGATTTACATGTATCATAGTTATTTTATGCAGGTAGAGAATAGTATGATTCTTTATGACTTTTTCTGACATTCTTACTGTTATTTCAATCTTCCTTCTGTGTTTGTCTCCTTCCTCATCCCTAAGTAAAGCCCACCCATTTTCCCATGTCTCCCTTCAGATGATGTGGACACTGCCATTCCCTCTCTATCCCTGCTCTCCCCACCCCTCACAATGATCCCTCTTTACATTCTTGGTTTCTGCAGTTGTGTTCATTCTCCAGTTTTAAAGAAATTGATCAACTCTTGCTGCCTACCGACATTTTAAAGATACAGTGGAGTTTCTTCTTATGTATATTGAATGACAGTTCCTAAAACAACATTTTGCTTTATAATGGGAAGTTTTTAGGGATGAATACTCCCATTTATAAATCATATGTATTTTTATCTACAAAAACATCATCATCAACAACAACAACAACACACACACATACGAAGTGCAACACTGAGCCCATACATGGGTGGTGGTTTCACAGAACAGTAATACCCATGTCCTAGCAGATTGTTAGTGCTATTTAGGAAGATCCAGACAATTTTATAAAATGAATGTGTATGAAAAATTATGTAGAAGACTAGTGGGTTTCAAGATGATCAACTCACAATCACCAACGTTCTGTTATCCCAGCTAAATGTCTATGTATATCTCTGGCTCCTCTCTCACTAATGCCACTTTATGTCTGACCACTTAGTTTATGACAAGAAAAGTTTTCTAAATTTGTTCTTTTTGCATTGTTAGCTTGAATGGTTTCCAAATACAAATGAGAGAGAGAGAGCCCTGCGGTAGAAAAATTTCTACTCCCGGGAATAATGGCCAGTTCTGAGTTATTTTACATGGAGTTCCCTTTTTTTTTTTTTCCTTCACCTACTTATTTGGATACTCTCCCCTCCCCTGCTCTGGTCCCAGGGATTCAGGGAGGACTTGCCCTTCTCTTGCTGTGACTAGAGCCTTTTAGTCTAGTATTAGGCCACAATGCTGATTCGGGAATGCTTGTCTGCATCCAGACTGATCTGTCAGGGCAGAGTCTGAGGATTCTGAAAAGAAATGAGGTAAAGGCTGTCTGTGACTGAAGAGAAATGAGGAGAATGCAGAGTTAAAATCCTGGGAATGAGAAATGGGATCCCAATGAAACCATTTTTTTTGATGTATTCAGTCAGTCCTGGTACCTCTAGAATTTTGAGCTATGCTTAATTTTGATTAAAGTGAGACAGATTCTTTTTATCCCATTAGATGTTACATAAAGGATCCTGACGCTTCTTTATTTTCTTAATTTTTTTTAATGGAAATCACCAGAAAATCACTGATAGATGTAGTAGGTTTTATTAACCAGCCTAAATGATCTCTGTCATTCCTGATGGTTTTGTGGTAGGTGGTTTCCACAAGTTAATGGCCCCTTTCAGGAGAACACGCTGAATAGAGGACAAACAGATATCATTCATTCAAGTTGGTAATTCATGTGGTTGAAATACGGTAGAACTGACTTCATACCCAAGAATATAAGAATGATAATGATTCTACCTTCAAACCACCACTTCTCTCTCTCTCTCTCTCTCTCTCTCTCTCTCTCTCTCTCTCTCCTCTCTCTCTCTCTCTCTCTCTCTCCCTCTCTCCCCTCTCTCTCTCTCTCTCAAATGTTCTTCTAGACACTGAAGTCAGAGCATCACACATGATAGTTCTGAGCTACATTTGTCAGTCAAAACCATCATTTCCATCTGAAATATGAGAATTAAAATAAAAACAAAACTGTACCATAAACTCAAGAAATGCCAAACTATTGTGATTGAATAAAAATCAATGTGGTATACTACATAAAGAAAAAACCATAAACATCAGCTTTTATTTTTTCTGGGCTGGGAACTGAACTCAGACCTTGACATTTAACAGGAAAATGATTTAACACTCAGTTATATTTATAGTCTTCCAAATTTTTAAGTTATTTTTTTCCCTTTGAAAGAGAAAATGGGTGTGTCTTTCATAGTTGACCTCTTAAGTAGGTCAAGGTATTGGTCCTAATTAAAATTTTCTGAGAGTCTGTGTTTATACTGACACATGGTCTGACAGGTATCTTGTTTGTTTGTTTTAATTTAAAGATAATTTGCAGCCCATAAAAGGGAGGAGATTAATGATCCTAGAAATTGAAATCAGTTTCCTATTCACCAGCTAGTGACAGTCTACCTAGGGAAGCCATGTTTCCACACCAATTTGTCTCACCATCAAGAACACATTTGTACTCCATAATAATTTGGTCATCTGCTTTTCTTTGGAGAATGCCATAAAGGTGCTAATTACATTGATGAATTTTGTTATGTTCACATGAAGAGTTATTTTGAGTTTTCTGCATCATTTTGTGTAATTTAACTATTGGCGTGTATGATGACTTTTGTTACTAACAACGCTACCATTTTTGGACAGCAAGACTTTATAACCCATCCCACAATCACTGATGGCCCTTCTCTCCTGCTTTTCAACATAAACCCAGAATTGTTTTACATTGAGCTCTCAAGACCATTTGACATGTTCACTGACTGGTGCCTCAAATAGAGTGCTGCAGTGTGAGAAAATCCGCATGGTGTTGAGTAATGCAGAAAGCCTCCAAATCGGTTGAAACTTTGATAACAGCTAGACTTCACATTTTAAAGCTTACAATAATTTTCCTAGCCAAAGATTTTTAGCAGTTTTTCACATACGAGCTACATATAGCCATTTTTGATGACGCCCAAAAGCAGACGCCTGAATGAGAAAAAAAAATGTGCAAAGAGCATGAACAGGCAGTTCACAAACGAAATAATAGAAAAGCTTAGCAAGATGTGAACAAGTAGCATCAGCAGCAGCCATAAGTGAACTGGCACTAACAACACTAGCAACACACACACACACACACACACACACACCCATCCCTGAAGACTGAAATGAGCAACGATACATAGTCAGGATGCTAACAGTCACAAAGTGTAGTTAGACAGGGACACAAAGTTCCTTTAGTCCAATGCAGCAGTGTTTATACAAATCATTCTGCTAAGAATAGTTTTCACTTTCAGAAATTTATTCACAGAGAGCAGTTGGAAGTGATGTAAAAGAAAAGCAGCAGCTTGGGGGGTGTTCCCGCGACGCTGAGCCGTAGAAGGGAAGCAGTATTCTTATTTGCTTTGTTTTCTTCATCTTTGTTTCTTCCACATCAAAGAGCATGTCTGGCATATTATATGGGTTCCATATACATTTATCTAATTCTTGACAGTCTCAAAATGTACCTTATCTAGCTATCATTAAGTCATTGAATAAAATAACCTATTCTACAGCTTTACAATAGAATGTTTATCACCTTGTGAAATAATAATGCCTGTTTGTATTTTATTGGCATGGGATGTCATTTACAATAAATTAAATATCAAATTAGAATATAGTGTGATTCTAATTTTGAAAATAAAAATCATAAAAATGTTTCCAGAATATAATCTATACTCTATTGTTTTCGATGTGGTATATATGAGTTAGATGAAATTCAATGGTTTTTATACAATTATATTTTCAAATCATCCTACAAAGGTTATATATTGGTGATATAATTAAAACAAAATACACAGATTTTACAATATTATAAGATACTGAAAATTTCTCTGAGGATAACAATAACAGAAACCATGAAGGAAAAGACTAAAGTTATATAAAAGTTAACTTCCCCTGTATATCCTACTTTCTTAGTTGGGGTTTCTACTCCTGTGAGAAAACACCATGACCAAAAGCAACCTGTGAAGAACAAGGTTCATTTCAACTTACATGTCCCTGTCATAGTCTACCATGAAAGGTAGTCAGGGCAGGAACTCAAGGCAGGAACCAGGAGATGTGAACTGCAGCAGAGGTCATGGAGAAATGTTTGCATTGAAGCCTCTGCGGAGCTGGTTTCTCAGGATTTGTTCAGCCCCATTTCTCAGAGGTCCAGCACCCCACAGGTGGCATCACTCACATCAATCATCAATCAAGAAAATGCTTTTCCACAGGCCAAGCTGCTGGGGCCATTTTCCCAATTAAGTTTCCCTTTTCTCAAAGCATTCCAGTTTGTGTCAAGTAGACATGAAACTAGCCAGTACACCCACCACTAGCTACATCTTCACTTTTGCGAGTACAGTGGAAAAGGAGAGACTTGCTGGTGTGTGGTGGTGGGCAGAGATAGGCAGATCTTTGAGTTCAAAGCCAGCCTAGTCCAGCCTGGATAATAGAGAGAGCTCCCATACAGCCAAGGCTACACTATGAAATCCTGTCTCGAAACCCCCCACCCCACCCCCGCTAAAAAAGAGGGGGCCAGAAAAGAAAAGCCTTTGTCATTTTTAGCTGCATAACTAAGTATGCACAGATCAAGTGCTGGGATGTGTTAGAAGAATGGGATTTTCTTCAAAATAGCAAGGAGTTGGAAAGAGATAGGAAAAGATTGTGGAGGGAAATAAAATTAGATGTGACTAGATCATTGTTAAAGCTGGGTGGTGAAGGAATTTGTATAAGTTATTTCTAGTTTTTGCCCATGTTTAAGTTTACACAATGTAAAAATTTTAATAGCATACACAAACATGACATAGAAAGCATGTGAAGGGAGAAACATTAGCAAAGTGAATGATGACAAATTAGAGTAATTCTTTAGTGTATAATATAAATCAATTTTCAAAATTAAATTAATGAAGTAATTGATAGACAATTCATTAAAGAAAAGATGATGGCAATAAACATGAAAAAATTTATATATAAATAGTTTATATATAAATAATCAAAGAAATTATTTAAAATGAGATAAAATTTCTGAATTATCAGTACTGTTCAGAAGTTACAAAAATCTAATTGTGGTTCAAGTAAAGTGACCTTCTGAAATACCATTAGGAAGAGTGTGAATAGCTGGGAGGTTGTGGCGCATGCCTTTAATCCCAGCACTCGGGAGGTAGAGGCAGGCGGATCTTTGTGAGTTCGAGGCCAGCCTGGCCTACAGAGTGAGTTCCAGGAAAGGCGCAAAGCTACACAGAGAAACCCCGTTTCGGGAAAAATAAAAGAGTGTGAATTTCCAAACATATTTATACTTAATTTTAAAAAAATCTTAAAATAGTGTTTCTCCTTATACTAAGCAATTTTATTTCTAGGAACTCAAACTCTAAAAATAATCATGACTGTGCACAAGAACTTACCCACAGAGCTCTATTAAATGATGTGATAATAAGGAGAGAAGTGCTCTAAATAACAACATGGAAACATTAAGCCGCTATTGTGGATTTATTAAGTAAACTTTTTTCCAACTTTGGTCCTTTGGAGTTGATGGTATGCCATAGATATTGATGTCATGGGGCATGTTGGATAGTTTCCTTAATACTGAACATGCTGAATATTTGGGGTTGGGAGAAATAAATAATAAGAAAGTAGCAAGAAACTGTGTTGATTCTATTTTTAATTAATTCTTTTTTACGTGGATGTGTGTATACGGATGCTTTCAAGGAGGTGTGAGAATGTGTAAATGTGTGTGCAAGTGTGTTGTGTTTGCCTCAGTCGATTTCCACTTTATTTCCTGAGACAGGATCTCTGACTTGACCAAGAGCTGGCCTCTTTAGATAGTCTGGCTACTCTGACTACACAGTTCACCCCAGGGATCCCTGTGTCCACTTGAGGATCACTGTGATTACAGGGGGACCACCTCATGAGTCCAGCTTTTATGTGAGTTCTGGGGATTGCCACTGTGTTCCTCATGATCACACAGCAAGTGTTTTATCTACTGAGTCAACTCCAGAGCCCCCAATTTTATATTTATGGTAACAAATATGCAAAACTTATGAAATGTAAAGCAATATTTGCATGAATGCCCCAAATAAGAGAGGACTTTTAAAATTTGTTTCTTAGAATTACTTAGAACTAGACTCTTAGCAGCTCAGGTTTTTATTTGACTTCTCTATATGAGAAAATATCTTGAAAACAGCGGTGGTGTTTCAGATAACTGTCCATGTAATTGCCCGGAGCACACACTAAGATTGGCAGACAAGCATTATGTGGATGGTCTCTACAGGAATTTCAAACACAACTCTTATTTATGAAGCATATCGTATTGTCAAGACATTCTGTTAAAAAGTATAGGTCACTCTAAAATACAAACAGGCTTTCTACATCATGAAACATGCACTAATTTTTATCATCAGTGACAGACATGTGTTAACTCCGTTCATATTTGCATTAGCATCCATGTAGTTTCAGTTGCATCACAGAATGCTCAGTACTGGAGACAGCAGTGAGCCTGTGGTCCCACGCTTACAATTTCAACAAGTTCCTGATACTGAAGCTATCAGATAGGACTGATATTCACTTGAATGTTAAAACTGTTCACAAAGGTGCAGCCTGTAGGAAATGGTGACTGTATTTCCTTATGTGCGGTCCTGTGTCACACCATCTCACTCAGTCAGTAGGGGACCATATATGACAGTAATCTCATATAACTAGAATGGAGCCACGATTTTCTTACTGCCTCGTGGTATAACCACTGCCCCACTGTCACAGTGTAATGCACTGTTCACATGTTTGTGGTGGCCCTGGTGCAAAGAAACCCTCCGCCTGCCAGTCACAGGAACACATAGCCAGGAAAGTCTGATAATGACGATGAATGACTGTCCTACCGACCTGCGTACTTTGTATGCAGTGCTTTTATTATTGTTTTATACTTGTACTTATTAAAAATATTCACTGCAAAACAGTATTACCTATTTACTGGCAGTAGGCTCACATAACCCATATTTACTGGCTGACTTGGTTGCCTCAAGTCAAGTGATTGGCCTACAGTATTTAAGCTGTGAAAGTACACTAGGGTGTTTGCACAAAGATGCAATTGCCTAATGACACATGTCTTAGAATGCTCAGAATGTGTTCCTGTTGTTAAGTGATGCATGCACAGGTATATTAAGAGCTGGCTAAATTAGTGAAGGTGTTTTCTGTCTTAATGGTTAAAATGACAGTGCTGACCAGTCATTTAAAATAAGAAGAAAATAATACTCTTTTACATCACACGGACAAGGAGACATAGAGAAAGAACATTCTGGTTGAAATAGTAAATCATGAATTAGTCCTCTTCGGTCTGGTTACCTGAGAAACCAACTACTAAAGCCGAATGACTTGCAGAAGGTAGTCAGTGCTAGATGCTCATTGGCCGAAGAAGCCATGATGTATAATTTATCCAAGTGGCAAGCAGCTTGAGCAATCTCTGATGTAATTTCACGCTTAATTGTTTGGGGGGAAAAGGGTAAATGACACATGCATGAAACCCATGAGTGACACAAACCTGGGAACTGTAAATGCAGCGAGAGGAAGAAACAGTACAGAGGTGTAGGGGAGCAGCACATATCAGCCAGCGCAGCTCTGCAGGGCAATCATAGCAGACGCATTTACTAAGCTCTACCTGGGCCATCGGCTGTATCTAAGGGTCCTCTAATTGCATACACACTTTTGCAGGTTTGTTAATACATTGTATGTATTTTCATCGTCAAGTTACTACTTTTCCTTGTTGTTCTTACTTAGTGGTTGTAGAGATTAATGGATTTCACTAGTGCAATAGATCTGTTTATTCAGTAGGACTGGGGAAATATGATCATTAATAGGGAATCGGTGAAGAGAGAGTTTGAGAACAACACAATGCATACCCTTAGGTTTTACATCTTAAAAATTGGATCATTGAAAAAACAATCTGATCAAAGTGATTATTTGGACAGGCACCTTCAGCACTTAGAGAAAAACCATCATATCACTGCAGTTCTCCCAAGTCTTTCATTTTCTTTCAACCTAATTTGCCAACAAAATATTGTTTACTCAAATGATGACATCAAACTTTATAAGCAGGCAAACTTGATTCTTTATTTCATCATAGGGCACACAGTATGGGCCTGGCTTCATTCCTGAGGTTGATAATTTCCTAGCACACAGTTTTTAGTACAACTCACCAGTTATGAGGACGTTGCTTTCACCAATTATCAGAGGATTCAGCATGGAACACTGTTTTCCAGAATGAGTATTCTCTACTAAAAATTGTCTTTTTCTAAAATAGTAATATATGGATTTTAACATTTATTAATGAGTACACTGTAGTTTAGAGTGATATCAACTAGAAATTGCATTCATGCGATTTACAGTTAAGGTCCCTCTGAACTTTGCACTCTCATCTTTAAGATAACATTTGCTAGCTCTGTTTCTGCAGAAATCTTCCTGACGCCTCCTGGTGTTGAGTGTCCTCAGACAGGCTTGCTCCTTCCTTTCAGCTCTGGGGGGGACCAAGCCTGTCCTCTGCCTGGCACTTGCACCCAGAACTCAACTCGCCTCTCTTGTGCTCTGACAGCTGGTGGCACAAAAACTCCCACCACCTAACCCTTTCTTCTTCCTCTTCTGGAGAGGTTAAGGAACCCCATTTGGTTCCATGGGGATTGGCAGAATTTTTGGAAAAAAAAGAAGTGTGTGTGTGTGTGTGTGTGTGTGTGTGTGTGTGTGTGTGTGTGTGTCTGTGTGTGTAATACTTATTAGTAACTGATTGCTTGTGCATTATCCTTTCTAGTATTCACTCAGACCCCTCCCATTTGGCATTAACCTCACCTACCAATATAGTGTGCCATGGCTCAGATCAGTCTCAGTTCAGACGAATCTACCAAAATTGACTTGATTCTGAGTACTCAGAAGAATAACTAGGGTTGTGCTAGTAAATTTTGACAATGTGTTCTGGGATTTTTTTTAAATAAAAGTAAACAAGTCTTTTAAAATCAGTTAAGATAACACATTGCATTAACAGACAAACAAAAAATCATCTCTGTATGCATAGAAAAACATTTTTAAAAATCCTACAACAATTTCTGATTATAAACAGTACTAAGCAAGCAGAAATGGGAGTGAATTTTCTCAGTTTGATAAAGAGAATCTATATTAAAAAATACAGTTAGCACAATTCTATTTATTTATTCTTTTCTCATATATTACATCCCGACCACACAATTTTCCCTCTTCTCTTTTCAATCCCTCCACCCCTCCTCTTCCCCAGTTCCTCTCCTCTGTTTCCCTTCAGAGAAGTGCAGACCTCCCAGGGATATCAGCCAAACATGTCATGTCATGTTGCAATAAGACTAGACACCTCCCATCATACTAAGACTGGACAAGGCAACCCAGTAGGAGGGAAAGGGTTCCAAAAGCTGTCAAGAGTCAGAGGCAGCCCTGCTCCACTGTTAGGAATCCAACAAGAAGAGTAATCTATACAATCATAACATATATGCAGAGGGCCTAGGTCAGACCCATGCTAGCTCCCTAATTGTGGGTTCAGTCTCCATGAGCCCCTATGAGCCCTGGTTAGTTGATTCTGTGGGTTTTCTTGTGGTGTCCTTGACCCCTCTGGTGCCCACCGTCCTTCTTCCCCCTCTTCTGAATGATTCCTAGAGTTTTGTCTAATGTTTGGCTGTGGGTCTCTGCATCTATTCCTATTAGTTGCTAGATGAAGCCTCTTTGATGATGATTTTTTTGGTTCCATGTGTAGGATGGAGGCTTGACTTGCAGAATTTTCCATTTTGTGATATAAACACTACCATTCTAGATAATTTTAAATTTCCAATATGATGTGGCAGGATGAGGAATTAGAAAGAGGTAATAACAGTTGGCTCATGTGAACCAGTATGAGCAAATTTCACCACACATGAGGCACTAGACTTACGAGACACATGCTTCCAAATGTATTGAACAGCATGAAACAGGCTTCAGAACCAATAATTTACTTCACCTGTAAGTTTTGGGGAATTTCACTTCAGGTCTTTGCTTCTTGTAAAGGCTATGAATTACCTGATTTCCTAATTACATAATCTGATTATGTTATCAAATATGTATATTTACTTAAATCCATCAGCTTCCAACACGAGGGCATAAAAACCATGAGGCTTCATCCTCACATGGTCCCATTGCTAAGATTACTTCAAACTACAAAATGTTTGAAATACATGCATACAACAATAATCCAAATGAAAGGTAGCAGACAAATTGTGTATGTCAGGGGAGGGGAGAAGGTACCTAATAACAAATAAGAGCTTTTGTAGTGGGTAGCCATTCCAGCTTTGACCTGGAAGTTCCAACCCCCAGTGAGGCTTCGGTAATGGTCATGCCTACAAGGCGGGACTGAGAGAGGATGCTGAAGACCCCAGTTCCAGGTGCACGGGCTCTCTTGGTTCCTCAACCCTGGACGCTGGAGGTAGACGGAGCAGAGTTCTCCAGAGAACACCGCTGGACTGTGCTACACCTTCCCCAGACCCTCTAGCCTATCCCTTCACTTGTAAGTTACCCCACAAAATAAATCTCCCTTTTAACTGCGTGGAGTGGCCTTAATAATTTCACCAATAAGCTTTTATGTTATGCTTCCTGTGGTTTAATATTAATAGGATAATCATGCACACACACAAAATACTCCTTTGACATTACATGAAGGAAGTCATTAAAATCAATAATAATAGTCATCACAATCAATAACTGATACATGTGGTATATAACATGTAGACTTAATTCTCTGTCTATCATAAGGACATGTCACATCATACACCAAGAGACACAGCAGGTCAGATGTCTCTTAAGTCTTTTGGAGAGTCCAAACTGTTTCACTGAATTTGAATGGGTTAGACTGACCCTATTGACTCTCTTCATCTGTAGACATTGTTGATTTATTTTCTACACTCAAAGCTGGGGTACAAACAATAGAACACAGCTTTCTAACATACACACTAATTATGAGGCATGATGTAGCACTACACCAAGAGCAAATGACAGAGCTGGAGAGATGGCCCAGGGGGTAAGAGGCTTTCGAGCAAGCAGCAAGACCTGCACTCATTAAAAAGTTGAATGTCGTTACATGCACCTGGTTTATGGGAGCAGGGCAGAGACAGGAGGATCCACCAGGCTGGGCATGAGCCTAGCTTTGTGTTTAGTAAGAGATTATGTATCAAAATAATAAGCAAAACTGATAGAGAAGGACACTTAAAGTCACAAACACATACACTCTCCACATTCATATACATACACACACACACACACACACACACACCACAATTAAATGACATTTGCCGACTCATTTACACAGTATCTTTTCTGAAGAGAACAAGTTATGCTATTAACTTGGAGAACAGAGATTGAGTGTTATCCTGATCATCTGTTGCTGAGTAACAAATCATGCCAGTGCCTGATGGTGTGAAGCAGCCATGATCAGAAGACAGCCCTAGCTCAGACTGATAGCTTCTGGACATCTTTATGTTGGCCTTTCTGTGTGACCTTGCTACTAGATCTCTCCAGAACAGCAGACCCTGGACAGCCACATTTCTCACACAGCAGCTCAGAGCTTGAAAAGTCAGTGTCCTTCAACAAAAGGAGGAAAATTCCCCAGACTTTCCTTACAAAGACCAGAGATGATGGAACTCCTAGTCTGCATGTTCTCCTAGCTAAAGCGTCTCCAAGGAGGAGGGAAATCAGTTCCATCTTAATTATTTAAGTATATTTTTAACTCAAAGAATAACTAGAAGATAATAAAATGAAATGTTTGATTTGTGCTAAGAAGTCACCGTGACAAAATAATTACTAATCATCTGAAACTGTTCCCACACCCCTCTCTAGTCTCCCTTTTGTCTTCCTCTCCAACGCTAGACATCTATGGCCCTGCTTTCTATCACCATTAACTGGATCACATTTTCTAGATTTTATAACTATCATATCCTAAAAGATAGGTTCTTTTGTTTCCTTCTTTCTACAAGGTAACTTTTCAGTTCATATATATTGTGGGCTCAACAGTCCCTTCACTCATTCTATGATACTTTGAAATGGGCAACCTTTATGTAGACATCCCACAGCCTGTTTACTTTTTCAGACACTAGAAATATTTGAGTTATTGCTAGTCTAGAGATGTTACTAATGAAGCTGCTATAAGAACACAGAAACAAAATTTTGAACAGCTACATACATTCATTTTACCTATAAGTAGATTAGCCATATGCTAATATGGATGAGCCATATGATAAGTGCATTTTTAACTTTTTTTTTTTTTTTTTGGTTTTTTTGAGACAGGGTTTCTCTGTGTAGCTTTGCGCCTTTCCTGGCACTCACTTGGTAGCCCAGGCTGGCCTCGAACTCACAGAGATCCGCCTGGCTCTGCCTCCCGAGTGCTGGGATTAAAGGCGTGCGCCACCACCGCCCGGCCGCATTTTTAACTTTTTAAAAAACAATCCCTCTCTTTTCCAGAGTAGCCATACCATTGTATGTTACCACCAAAATACTACAGTTCCGGTGTCTTTATACCCTGAATGGTAATGGCTGTTGTCAAATTTCCAGCAATAGTAATGTTATCTCAGTCTAGTTATAGATTCATGTCCTTTGGGACAATTATGGCCAACCGTCATTGCATGTGCTCTAGTGTATCTATATAGACATTCTGATGAAGTGTTTGTTTGAATCTTGTCCGTTTAAAAAATTAGTTTTTTAAATGTAATTATTGTTGAGTTTCAAGAAATCCTCATATATTGAGTATATAATTTCACTATCAAATATATTTCTTCCAAAGACTTGTGTTGCAACAGATGGAGACCATTACAGAAAACCACAACCAATCATGTGGCTCTTTTTAAAATAAAATTTGATGTAATTGTATATTCATGGAAGGTGCAAATATAGCAGTGTTTTCATATAATCTGCCCCCAGTTGGTTTTTCTGTTATAGTCCTTCATTTAGTCATACCTACCCCAGTTCTCTCACCATCTCAGCTGTGTGACAAAACTTTTTCTAGGGAGACATTACATGTATGTCTATCCATCCCAGATAGGGACTCCATGACAGACAGAAGCACAGATTCCGCCAAACCACAACCTGGTGAACCAATGAGTTTTATTAGGACTATTTACAGGAGTATGGATGAGGGGTTACTTATAGGAGCAGAAATGACTCAAAGACAGCTGAATCACCAAGGCCGTTCCCGGTGACATCTCACAAATCTGGAAACTTTATGTACACTGCACAGCCTATAGATAGCTCAATGTGTTAGAAACTGTCCCTTCCAAGTGACTTGGTTGGTTTACTTCCAGGCATCTTGGCCTATCCCTTCATGGCTGCTGATGAAACATATACTTTACCTATACCCTCTTCATCAATAAGTCTCATGTTTTACTGAGACATAGTATTTATATGTCTTTGGGTATAAAAATGGCAATGAATAAAATGTTGAATGATCAATTCAGGGAAATAAACAGTACTATTTCTTCAACCATGAATCTGTGGTGGGAATTTCCTACCTTTTCTAGTTATAATGTTGAGTTTTGAGAGCTCTTTACAAACTATATACAAGTAAGCTTTCTAAATCGTTGTCTTTAAGTGATGTTAAGTAGTAGAATTTGATAATTTATTTGTGAAATAGTTATTTCTCATATTTTTCATTCTCATATGATCTTTCTTCCTTAAATAATTTTAACATCCTTTTTGTCTTTGAAGTTTTTGTTTCTGTTTTATTTTGTTATTACTTTTATTTGTTTGTTGTTTTGAGACTGAGTTCTACTTTGTATTTCAAGAAGGACTGTACTCTCAGGCCCTTGCTCAGCCTCCTGAGTGCTAGAAGAAGTGTAAGTGTGCCACTGTACACATCTCCATTAATTCCCGTCAGGTGCTGGTCTGTGTGTGACAAATCCTCTATTTGTTGTGTTTGAAACATCTTTCTTTTTAAAAGTTATTTTTGCTGGGTATAGAACTCATCATGGCTTTTTACCTCTGTAAAATGAATCATTTTCTTCCTATATTTATTTTAAAGAGCAATTTTCTTGATCATTGGTTTTGAGCAATTTGACTACCATGTGTGATGATATGCTCATGTTCTTGTTGGAACTCACTGAAATTGTTGGATAATTTTTGTTGAATTTGGAAAATGTCTCATTAGTTTAACTATTTCTTTGATTCTTCCTTTGCTTAAGGGACTTTAGTTTGCACACATATAAAGTGTTTTGGAGTTACCACTCAGATCCCTTATCTTTTCATCTTTTTAATTACTTTTTGTGGTGTGTTTCATTTTCAATAGCTTTTATTGTACATCTTCAGGTTTATCTATCTTCTTGCCTACACTGCCAATCCATCCATGCACTAGCAATCCCAGTTGTACTGTTTTAAAGTCTGGAGATTTGGTCTTTCTTTATCTTCATTGTCTCTACATACTTCATCTCTGTCAGTTCCAGTTCAGCTTCAACTGGGTGTAGGCCTTAGGATTTCCCAGTTCCACCACATTTCCGGTCTGCACTGAGCTTCCTGACTGTGGTTGCAGTGTGATCCTCCACTCAACTGCCTGCCACAAAACCATCTTTGGCATGTCGGATGATAAAGAGGTACCATCTCAAGCTGTGACTTAAAAGTCCTTTCTTCTTTAAGCTGCTTCTTGACAGACATTTGACGGCAACAAGAAACATAAGAAATTCAGGCGCCTTCTGCAGAACTCTGGACTTACTTGTCTCTGTGTGTTGTGAATTTGGCCCTCAGACCTCATGTCTTTATCTCCTCAGACACTGAACTACACAGGGAGTCTGGTGGACTCAGTGTAGTCTTCCCTCCCATGACACAGTTTGGAGAATGTGTTATTAATTTGAAACAATCATGGGGTTCACTTTATGTTTCTGCCCTCTCTTGGTCTTTCCTTCGTTACTTGCTGCTTGTCGTCACTTTTGTTGTTGCTGTTTCATAAGGA
Source organism: Peromyscus leucopus (assembly GCF_004664715.2). Lineage (NCBI taxonomy): Eukaryota > Metazoa > Chordata > Mammalia > Rodentia > Cricetidae > Peromyscus > Peromyscus leucopus. The sequence continues at coordinate 63,854,361 of NC_051072.1, forward strand.
GAGATTTCCCCTTTTGTACCTTGGTTGAGGCTAAAGAATTCTACTTCTTGGTGGGACAATGGCATAGCATCTGTGGACCAATATTTAAACAACATATAGTCATTATGAGACAAAGAAAAAGGAATCGTAGTTTGGGAGTGATGGTCATTTTTCATGTGCTGTCAATCTTCCCTCATTTCATCCTCATGGGAACCTCAAGAAGCTGGTTTTATTATACATCCTACTTTGAGGCAACAGGTCACCGTAAGTTAAACTTCAAAAGGGTGGTATCTGTCTGTCTCATTAACTTCTCAGTCTTTGTCTCTGTCTATCTGTCTGTCTATGCTCAGCCTTTATGGTCTAGCAGAGTGTTATTCACAGGGTAGGATATATGATAGACTAGAAATAAGAAAACAAATTTCAGGCATTAATCACTTGATACCACTTCTTAACAAGTGTTGCATCTGGTAATTTCAAACAGTTGTAGCTGACTGCAATCCTTATCTATTGTGCCTCGTTTCCTCTGTTCTCAGAAAATGCACAGAGAAGATAACAACTATAAATGAATTGCTATGTCCTTTCAACGAAGGTTGCCAGGAAACTGGCTGTCCAAATGCAAAAGAATGTTTAAACCACACTTAGTACAACAATAAAATATTCTAACACCATTTAGAAAAGTAGCTCTAAGTAGATTAAAGATCCAAAACCATAAAACTCTGAGAAAACATAGAAGAAAGCTTTGCTTTGGATTTGGCAGTGATTTCTTGGGAATAACAACAGAGGTACAGAAGAACAATAACAACAAACATACAGCCAAATCACACTGTCCTGAAATGAAAACTTTCTCTGTATCAAAGGACACTATGAACAGAAGATTATAACACCTCATAGAATGAGAGAAGACATTTGGAACTTGCATAGCTGGTGAGTGAATCATATCTAGACTCTATGAAGAATTCTTACGATCTACCATCATCCAGAAAAAAACAGCCCTCAACCCAAAAACAGGGAGAATGCTTGAATAGACATTTATCCACAGAAGATACACAGCGGCTGTATATTGCTTAGTAGCAGAACTCTGGTTATCTTGACCAAGGTCCTGGGTTTTATATCTAGAGAAAGAAAAGAAGGAAGGAGGAAGGAAGAAAGGAAGGGAGAAAGAAAGGAAGGAAGGAAAGAAGGAAGGGAGGAAGGAAAAAAAGGTTTTCAATTTCAATAATTTTTAAGAAAATTTAAGTTAAAAACCACAATGATATATTATTTAACACTCATTGGGATGCCTGTTGTTAAATAATTAAACAAATAGCTATAGAAAATAGTAAATGCTAACAATGGCACAGGAAAATCAAAACTCTACATACTTCTGATGGAGACATAAAGTGGCCAGTCTGCTCTAGTCTCCATTGGGATTCCTATAAGTTAAACACAGAGTTAATATGTGATCCAGGAATTGCGCCTCTGATCACATTCCCAAACTAATTGAAGGCAGGCACACAAGGAGGCATTTTCATGTCCACGTTCTTAACACTATCGTTTAAAACTTAAAAAAAAAAAACAAACCAGACAACCACCCAAGTATCCATTGACAGATAGAAAACCAAATATAGTACATATATACAATGGGGTAGTATTAAGAGTTAAAAAGGAAAGAAATTCTAACACATGTTCAAATTATTTCATTTGCTGAATTAAATAAGCCAGTCAGAGAAGACAAATATTGTGTTATTCCACTAATATTAGATACTTAGAAGAGTATCTAATTCCAGAAACAGAAAGCAGAATGGTGGTTTCTAGAGCCTAGAAGGGAAATCTGCATTTCTCTGTTTGTAATGAGTGCAGTTCCTATTTTGAAAGATTAGTAATATTCTGTAGAAGGGTGGTGGTAATGGATGCACATTGTGGATGACTTAATTACACTGAGCTATGTACTTAAAAATAGTTAAGCTAGGTGTCATGGTGTGTATCTGTAATCCAAGCATTTGAGAACCCAAAGCCAAAGAATGCCACACATTTAAGTCTACCCTGGCCTAGATAATGAGTATCAGGCCAGCCAGGGGGGTTACATAGAAAAAATGAAAATAAAATAATATCAAATTTTAAATGTAATCTTATTTTTATTTATCATAATTTCAGAAAATAATATATTAGTGTATGTTATATAAAAATGAATATCCTTTGAACAAGAATAATTTTAAAACACATGTGCAGTTTCAATTATGTTTAAGTTTGTTAATAAAACTGTCTGCCTCATTTTATCAATGAGGCTGGCTTCTAGAAAGAAGTATTACAAAATGTATCACTGCCTAATATTTCTCCCATTAAGAAAGATCAGTATGCTGGGATGAGTAGCACAGATCAATGACAAGCGACCCAGAGCCTGCCTGTTGTCAAGACCAAGGTCCCAGAACTGCCGTCTCTTGCTCTCTTGTCCATCACACTTTTTCCTGGCCCACCATACTGTGAGAGCACTCAGAACGTGGGAACACTTAATTGATCCAGGAGTCAGTGTGGTGTCTTCAAACTTTAGAGCAGATGATTGGGATGGATTTGCACAGCTCACCTCATATGTATCTTTTCTTTGTATAAGGTGTGAATATAATCCCAGTTCATTATGTACACTTTATATATTAAAACTAGGTCCTTGTAAATTCAATATGCAAACGACAACAAACAGGGAGATTACCAAACACCACTCAAACACAGAAATCTTAGCTCTTGAGAAGATGCAGCATAGAGCTCTTCCTAGAAGTCCTTAAAAATGTCCTGTGATAACTAAATTATCTCAGCATGTTAGGCATATTTTAGCCTCACCCATCTCTGTGTGTGTACATGTGTGTGTGTGTTCCCAAGTGTGGGTGCAAGTGTGTGAAGATGCATGTGGATGCCAGAATCAAAACAAACAGGGGAGAGACTAATAAGACAGAAAAATACCCAAACAAGGTCCACAAAAATGGCATTTAGTTCCTTTTGTGTTGGCCAACTCTCAAGTCCCCTGAGAGTACGAACTTGCCCTCAACTGTGGTTAGCATACCCAGTGACACTCCATTAGAGAAAACTGATTTTTCCTTTGCTGATGGATATCAGTTGCAGATATCTCCTTAATTAGGGGTGGGGAGCCCATATTCAGCCTCCCCTCTCAGTGCTGGGACACTGTCTGGCTTGAATCTTCATATGTCCTGTGCTTGCTACCGTGGTCTCTGTGAGTTTGTATGTGCATCAGTCTTGTTGTGTCTTGAAGACACTGTTTCCCTGGAGTCATCCATTGTCTCTGGCTTTGGGGATCTGCCTACTCATCTGTATAGATCACTGGGCCTTGAGGGCAAATGTTTGATGAAGACATCCTGTTTAATGTGGAGTATTCCAAAGGTTCTAGCTCTCTTCACATGTTGTGGATCTCTGTGTTAATTTGCCATCTAATGAAAGAAGCTTATCTGACATGGGTTGAGTGAGGCCCTGATCTGTGGGTACAGCAGTATAGAGATGTTAACTTTAAATGTAGTGTGACTGAATTGAGAGAGTGCAAAGAAAGAGAGGAAGCTGGAAGAAATGGAGAGACATTGGAATTCAGACAGCTAGAAGTCTATATGTACTCTTGGGTTCAGACTAGACTGTGTAACCTTACATTTGTTGCTTTCTCAGTTAAAGTGATTGGCTCCATAATAAATCGCAGAGACTTAGTAAGACCAAATGGGATAATATTACTGGGCTTCCAGCTTGAGTCCTACCATTCTACTATGTTGAATGGGAGAAACTAGAAAGCTGCATATACCAAGGAAAGAATACCTGGGAAAAGAGTAAATGTGAGGTTCAGGTGATGTGCTTCGGGCTGCAAGTAGCAAATTCCTAGCTATAAATAACTTGAACAGTGGAGGTTTACTATTAGGAATTTTTGAATGGCAGTTTCTATGTTGACTAGTTAACATCTCACAAATGTCACAGATGTGGTTCAGCTTTGCTAGTATTCTTGTAGCATCACCGTCTCGCTACCACCATCCCATGCTTCTGTCTTTAAAAATGATACCTAAGCTAGCAGGGAGGGTGAGATGCTTCCTGCACCTGCCTGTTGCCCTCCTACACAGGAGATTTGTCTTATGTTTCCTGAAACTCAGCCCTGGCATGGAAAACAACAATTACAAGGAAAACTACAGATCTATTAAACTTGTTTTATCAACATGGGCTTGCCTTTTCTGAGCTGAGTTCTTCATGACACCTGGGTAAATAAATCAGAGTTTTGTTAGTGATCAAAAAAGAAGAAACAAAAATGTGGGAAAGCAGAGTAATGGTTAGAAAAACATAAGTATGTCAAGGGCACAGCAGAAGCCAAGAGATTCAAAAGCTAAACTTTGTTTTTCTGTATATTTGCATCTTATTGACTATTAAAAATTATATACATGTGAGTAACATATATGAGTAACATATACACATACACACATATATGTGTATACACACACACACACACACACACACACACACATATATATATATATATATATATATATGGAAATAAGCACATCTGTCACCCCAATATGCATAGATTACATATCAGAAATATTTTTTTAAAAATCCTTTCTACCAGCTACTTTACAATATTTTATTAACTGCCATCAGCTGTAGTTATCATTCTGAGAGCACTGGAACCTACCTTGTATCCAATTGAGTTGCCACAAATAAGAGAGTTGATATTTCTAAATACAAATACTGTGTGATAGTGAGTTACTGCCTTGGCTTTGATGATTTTGGACTGGGGAAAAATATTATATGGACACAAAGTAAAAAACGTGAGCAGCTAGGTAGAATTAGTTTTTTTGTAGCAAAGGGTTTGACATTGTCTCTATAAGAATAATGAGTCTGGGTTTACATTCTTCATATAAAGGAGTTTTTCTTTGTGAGGGAGAAGTACTATGGGATTTGAATGATGTCACTGAGTGAGGGAGCAACTGAAAGGGTAGGCATGAGAATAAAACACAAGGTAACACTACAATCTCAACCCCAAACCTAAGGAGGCGTTCCGACCTGCAGTTCCTTGTGTGGTGCCAGAGAACAAGACCAGCACAGGATTCTTGAATCCTTCTGTATGTCCCTAGGAGTCCCTCTGAGAACCTCCGGTTTGAAAGACAACAGTTGAATGTAAAAATCTTCCTCTGAGCTAGTAACAGTCTCTCATGAATATGGAGTGTTCATGGACAAACTACCATGGTAATATAAAGGAATATTATCCCCTCAATCTTGAGACTGTGGTGGTTCAAAACAACATTTCAACTATATTTCTCATAGGCATAATGTTATGTAAAGTGAGGACAGAAAAATAAATCAGAAAATATCTTATTTAGTGTGTTCAAATCATATGTAGTGCAGCTCAGACTTACCCTGCTATTCAAGAACACTCTCTTTTTTAGTAAACGCGTGCATCTATGTCACAGACTTAACAGAATCAGCCAAAAGTTTTGAGAATGGATACAAGAAAGATGACAGAAAAGCTTAAGTGAGACAGCGTTCCTTGTCAGACTCCCAGAGACTTACAAACATGTGGAGCTCACAGCAAGGAATTTGCAAAGGTTGGAATCTGGTGATGATCCATCCTATCATCCCACTGAAGAGGGCAGATTGCTACCACAAAGGACAGAATGGTCGACTTGGCAGCAAGACTATCCATTCACTTCACTGTGGTGATGTTGTATTTGTGCACCCCAATAAAACTTATCTGGGGATCAGAGAACAGACCCAGCCATCAAATTGGACACAGAGGCCAGACAGTGGTGGCACACATCCTTAGTCCTATCACTCTGGAAGGCAGAGATTCATCTGGATCTCTGTGAGTTGAAGGCCACACTGGAAACAGAGCCAGGCGTGGTGGCACACAACTTTAATCCCAGGACTTGAGACCTTGTCCTTGCTTGGGAAGGACACACGCCTTTAATCTCAGGAAATGATGTCAGGAAGCAGAAAGGTATATAAGGGGTGAGGACCAGGAACTAGAGGCTTTTTAGCAGCAGTTCAGTGGAGATGCTTTTGGGTAAGGACTCAGAGGCTTCCAGTCTGAGGAAACAGGATAGGCTGAGGAGCTGGCAAGGTGAGGTTGGCTGTGGCTTGTTCTATCCCTTTGATCCTTTATTTGCACCCCAATATCTGGCTCTGGTTTTTTTTATTAATAAGACCATTTATCAATTTGCCTTACACTTCACAAATAAGCTCCCAACAAAATTTCCTTTTAGATCTTTTTAAGACTAAATCAGATGACATCATGACTGTACTTGACTTGGTTCATTTCTGGGAGAATGATCTATAGGAAGAGTGATGGGTCTATACTGACAGGGCAGGCCCAGGTTAGGCTGAGGAGGATGGCAGCCTGGCAGGACTGTGACACAAAGGGCTGTCACGATTCTTACATAACTGTCTTGGCAGAGCTTGAATATAGAGTATGTTTTTACAGATAGAAGGAAGCTGTCGGTTTGTTGTAGCTGTTCTGAATGTAGCGTATCAAGAGTCCATTTATTCCAAAATTTTCTGGAGGTGACACACATCCATGCTTCTGTGGTGACCCCATTGCAGGGGGCTCTGTACGACACATAGTGTTTCACTTCTCTTCCAATTCCATAATCCACATCTCTAGTTCAATGTCCAGGGACATTGCTGTATGGATTTGTCACACTCTCTGAGAAATTCTGATTCTATAACCCAAATACTGGACTGCCGTTGCTTGTTTAAGATTTGGAATGAAAACTATGAAAGACATACAATATAAGATAACCACTTTCACGTGCTGTTTTTTCTAAAAAGCGTTGGAGTGAAAATGATGAACACAATTTCTTTCATCCATTTGATATATTCTTCACTTACTTTTGGAGACACTAAACCATAGGAAAGGCTGCTGCTCTGTACCATGACAGAGTATTTTTATCTGGCCACTCAAGTATTTGCTCTGATTCACAGCAAGAACTGTGACCCAGCCATGGGACAGAGTCACATTTAAAATGTAGCTTATAATATGTCTTTCAGTAAATGGTCTTTTTTGCCACAAATCAAAGAAGCTATATAGGGTCAGCCGACCTCAGAACAGAGAAAAACACAAGTTGGTGCCACCACCAGCAGCAGAGCTTCCAAATTTGGCTCATTCCTCCTAAACTGTGAACATAGATGACAATCCACAGCCACTCAGGTATCACATGGCCTGCCCTTCTGGTTTTTGTCAGTCATTCGGGGTCATTTCCAGGGCAAAGGCATGAGGTGTTCAAGTTGTTCAGATCTGGACACGTATAGGTGAAGAGAAATCACTGTCAGTACTTACGTAAGGATAAGAGGAAAGAGTGAGGTGGGTCCCGAGGAAACAGGGACACACTCACACTGCTCACAGAGAAAAAGTGGGGGCAGAGCTGTATGAAATGTAAACAAATATTCAAACATACTGACTAACGCTCTGGATTAAGTGGCCACTCTATTATCACAGAGGCACATATGAGTTTACTGTGGCAATCCCTTCCCAAGATAGCACTGGATGATGTCATGTGTGCTGCTACCACAGGGGTGGAAACTATGGATGAGGGGCACTTCTTCAGACAACACAGGGGATTTTGCTAGTAATTATGATGTAAGACTGCTATGGGGTAAAAGGATACTTAATAAGGGTACCACGGGGTGGAGCTTTCCATTTTCTGCCTTCTATTTTGGTCGTTTGTACCTTCTCTCATGGCTCCCGGCACAGGGAGGAAATAAAGGGTGCATCTGGAGTCAGGGGCTCTGTTCTTGCACCAGCTGTGAGTCTTTCAGGGCAGTCAAAGCTGCTCAGAGTTCCCCACAGGAACGGGGCGTCCATGCAGGGTTTCTACCTTCCACATTTCAGTTCATACTTTTTAATAACTAAAACTCGTGATGGAGACATCCAGGAGTCACTTTTGTCATAAACCCTTTAAATATAAAGCACACACAAGTACTAATTGAGTAATCTATTTAGCAAAAACTTTTGGTAAGGAAAAAAAAAAAAAAAAAACACCCACAGATTTTTTTTTTTTTTTTTTTTTTTGGTGGTGTTATTTCTTGTTGAATGTTTTCAACTCTTCACTCCCTAAGAAAAAGAGGGGTGCTGGTGTGGGGACAGAACAGAGAAAAGGAGAAAAGTGGCTTCAGCTCAGTGGAACCCTAAAAAATGCACATGAATCAATTATGAAAGAGAGAAGGTCCCTTTGAATGGGGAAAAGCTGATTGGAATTAAGATAAGCTTTGTTCCTATCTGCAAGGTACAAGGGGGGGCTTTTCAGTGGAACAGAAAAGGGGGATTTGGGACTGTTTGGCCGCTTAATACCACAGCGCTTCAGAGCCCATGTGAAAATTTGCTGCTGGCTATTAATCATCATTGTGCCCCTGCTAAGAAGCTGTTACAATGATGGCTATATGTGTCATTATATTCCCACTGTAAGTAACGAATCGGAGAGCTGGGAAAGTTGGATAAGAGCGGCTGAAAAACTTTTAAGCGGTCGAATCTATTTAAATAAATTTACATCACATTTGCTACTTTCTCTGGTATGGGAATCATACTTTAAAATGAAACAATATGGTGTGTTCATGGGGCCTGGTCTTTTATTCGCCGTCCCTGAGCCTGCTTTCCAGGTCAGCCTTTGCCAGCGCTGACAGCACACTTTTCTCATAGCCTCTCCTTCTCATAGCCTTTGGTTGCTTTCAAGTTCAATTTAGCACAATAAAGTTGTTATGCATGACAGTTTGGAGAGCAGAATAGGTGGTGTCTGGGCCCGCTGTGTCGCTACAAAGTGGGCCCATTCTCTGTGGGCCAGCTCAGTTACTGCGGCCTTACTGGTGGGACACAGCCGTGGACTTTCAGCCGTTCCATCCTGACGAAAACAATTAGCTTCAAACTGCACGAAGCCTCGGGGTCAGCCTCCCTTTGACTGAGACTGCGCCATTTAATATGCTGTGGTGGATTTCAAATTTGTGTTGATTTATCCTGTTGTGTCCCTCTTTTATGCGCTTTATTTACAGATGTGTAAAGAACAGGGAAAGTTGGAGTTCCCTGTGCTTCAAGAGTTTTATTAGAAATCTAAGCCATTGTTTTATGTTTATTTTATAAAGAAATAGAGTTGAAACATGTCAGGCTTAATTCCATTAGGCTGAACTGCCCAGAACAGAGCCCTGGGGTTTGGAAGACAGGATCTGAAAGGAAGTGTCTCCTTGGCTGAGCATCATGAACAAGGCAAACAACAAACAACCCTCACACACCACCGTCATCAAGAGAGCTTTCTACTGTGAGATGCCAGCCCCCCAAATCTTACTGTGACCTAAAAGTGACAGATCTTTTAATAGACCCAAAAGGTGATTTCTCAACCATTGCATGCCACCATGTGAACGTGTGTGTGCATATGGCTATATCGTATCAATTAGTGTTCAGTACTCATTGACATCTACCCCAGTACTTACTGTCTGTGACATAAAATTTGGTTGCCATGAAGTAAAACTTACTCAGTTTTGATGCTGCAGAAAATTTCTCATGAGGGGCATGTACTGTCTTGTCTCTCTGAAGAGAGCCAAGCAACAAAGCGAATTTAAGTGCACTTATATTTGACTATGGCAGTTGCCCGAGCCAGATCTCCCCACTTGCTCAGTTCTTATAAACCACAGATTACTGATCTTACTAATTATAGGCTGTGACCATCAAATACATCTCCTTCTAGATTAGAAATTAACTGAGAGTATATATCAAAAGCGCTTTTCACTCTTCTAAAAGTCCATTTTGCTAAGTTATTTGTAAGATACTGAGTCATCATGTCATATTAATATTCACTTTAACTGTGTTTTTAGAAAGAACGGTAAAAAACTGACATTGTACCCTGGAAGAAGTCTCCCCCAGAACAATCTATATTCTAATGTAAAATGTAGCATAATCATAAATCTTTCTAATCAAGTTATATCAGAAAAAAATCTGTACTTATTTTTAGCAAATATGTGGATTATTTACCTTGGTAATTTCTCTCCTTTTTTTATTACTTTAATATTATTTTGAATCATTTTTACTTTTTTATAAGTCAACATTTAAGAGATTTTGAAAATACAAACAAAACAAATTGTACTGTGAGAGACAGTAAACACACATGTAATAAAAGTACTTTTCTTATTTCCAAGTGGGACAATCTCTTTGACGTTCAAATGAGCAAGTACCTCGAAACTTGCAAAACTCTTTCACTGATAATATGTGCTTGAAAAACAGCCTTTTATTTGTCTTGAAGAAATGTGTCAGAACCATATACAATTTTATCTATACGATGGCAGTGTGAAGACAGAATGATTAGGTGTTAGAAAGAGAAGTTCACGTGTGTGCTCAGAAACACACACGTGCAGATGGCACTGTAAAACTTGATACACGCTGATGCACATGAGATCTCCAGTGGAAACGTGGGGTGGCTTACCACAAATGTGTGTCTCCTAAATCATAGGAAATAAAGGGAAGTATTGCCAAGAAGCTCTGAGGATCATATGTAATATAATTATATAAAAGTTTTAGATTTTCACAGAGATCCTAAAATGTGTGCTGACTCCAGGGAAGACACAGAGTGAACAGGTGTGACTAAGTAGGTATCTTCAGTGAAACCACGTCTATGCAACTGTCATGGACAATGAGTGATATGAAAGACGTCCATAGAGAAGATGGGCCATCCTCAGGAGAGCTCTCCAGGAGAAAGGTAAAGAAGGGAAGAGAAAGGCACATTGCATAGCCCATTATAGGGAGTTGACTCAGAGAGAAATGAGTGCTAGAAAAGAGAAAGGTAGCATTTGCCATAAACAGTGCTGGCAACCTTAGCCAAATCTTACCCAGATCTTCTATGTCTTTTTTGCCGGAATAGGTGTTCAGGACAGTATGAACTTGAGAAGACTGTTGTCCTTGGCCTCAGCTGAAGCTTACCCCTTTCTTGCTTGGCATACTAAGGGAGGTTGGTAGATGCCCTTGTCCATGAAAAGGAGTGACACTTGTAGGACACATAGGATTGTTACAGAGGCAAATGACACAGATAAAGTGTCCAGTCAAATCCTTGCACAAGCACTTACTCTATGTCAATTTTCTCTAGCTCTTGAATATTTTGTACACGTTTGGCAGTTCTAGTTCTGAAATCTCTCCGTGAGCAAGCCATGTTCCCTAACCTAAAACCTGACGCAGAAGGAGTGGTTGGGACAAGATGTCTCAGTGGTAAAGGCACAGGCTATTCAAACCTGCTGCCCTGAGTCTGACCTCTGTAACCCACATAGCAGAAGGAGAAAACCAGCTCCTGCAAGCTCTCTCTAGCCTACACATGTGCACACATGCACACACACAATACATACTTTAAAATATATAATGAACGAAAAGCAATTGGTAAAAAATCTTGGCAATAATGGATTCCTGGTAGTTTGGACCTGAGAAAAATCTAGAACCATCTACATAGGTCTTTTATTGATGGTTGGTTTTTGGTTATGTTTAGATTTTGTTTCATATCTGTTTGATCACTGAAATGAATTAAATAACTGTGTAGAATATTCTTATCTTCTGTAGAACTGCTATCTTTCCATGTGTCAACATGAAATTAAAGATAGAATTTTATGATAACTAATAGATAATTTCCACAAAAAGTCTCCTGCAGCTTTAGAAATCTTAGATGTCACAGTCAAGAGACCCTTGGCATTGCAAGAAAGGATTCTTCTTAGCAGTTGGTCTTGATGCTTTGAAATAGTATGCTTTGAAGAAACAATATTTTCATGTATATGAAAATATGAGCAAATCCATTGACACATTTAGGTTCTCAGAGAGAGAGAATTATACTTCCCAAGTATCAAACTTCATTCTTATGCAAAAGTCAAGCTATGTATATGAACGGAGAACTGTGGAGTATGAGGACTTTTTTTTAAGTGTTTGAATTTTACTTTACCAATGTAATACTGAAGTGTTTAGCAAAATTTCAGAATAGCACTTTCAGAAGAGTATTAACAACACTGCTTACTACATGGTGTACATTTTCCAGCCCTAGCAATGATCTTGATCAAGTAATTGACTGGAATATTTTTTCTTCTATACTAATTGCTAATTAAAATCTAACATTGTCTATAGCCTTGTTTTAGAATATAATGTTGTTTGTGCATTAAATAGACTCCTGAAATTGAATATTATGTCAGACTGGAAAAATAGATTCAATTCTATTAGCAACACCACATACAGTATAAGAAAAGCAAGCATATTTTTACTATGCACAGTACATGATCATATTGGCCTTTCCCCCCAAAAGTCTTTGACTTTTAATGTCATGTGATTAAGTTCCTTAATGAAATATTTTTGTGTGTTTAAGATATGCAAAATATTAAACAGCCTTTCAACTTAACTTTTAAATTTGTCTTTCTTTTACAAATATTGGTGGGAAACCAATAAACCATTAATTACATGGCTTTTCCCTGATTTCCTGATCTTTTAACAATTAAATAGGATATATTTTCTTACATCTCATCGTCAAGATTTTTTCAAGACCTGAGAATAGTGACTCAAACATATGATGTTAAATAGGCCATTTGTGCAACATACAATCTTTAAACAACTTTTTTTTTTGTTTTTACGAGCAAGCTGTTAATAAAGAGACATATGTGCTGTTTTATGTATCCACACGCCTTCCTACCATTTTTTTTTTTTTTTTTTTTTAGATCAACACCATAACTTACGTTGTCTTCAACACAAAGTTCTGGCAAGCTTCAATAGATTCATTAGTGGGTTTTTCTTTACAACCAACGAAGCTCAAAGAGCTCCTAACAATGGAGCTAATCACTGCCTCTTCCCTGACCCAAGCTTGGGTTTCCCTCCTTTCACTCCAGACTCTTATTTCATTTCTAAGCAACTGGATTTCCGTGGCATTCCCAGAACAAATAAATATCTCCCTTTCCCTGCTTACATCTTTTGTGTATATTTTTCTATACAGCTGCCTGTATTTAAACTAGTGTGGTGATGGCGGGGTTCTTCAGGTAATCTTTCACTGGACATAAATGGTGTAGCATTAAAATGCAGATAATGTTACCTCAATTAGAGAACGCTGTGCAAAACTTGAAAAAGACGAAGCTAAATGTTTGGACTAAACAAGTAAGTCTATGTTGTTAAGAGTGGGGCTGGGTAAGTTGCATTTTCAATAGATCCCTTAATGAATAAATGTTAGACTGTATCAACAGTCCTGAACAGGCTTGTGGTTTGTGTGTGCATGAAGTGTAATGGTATCAATTGACCGGCTCTTTGTGGTTGCTGTAAAGTACTCTTGAATGTGTCAATGGAGAGAAGGCCAGCGGACAATGAAGCCATGACAGCTGAATGTCAGCAGCGACCTTGAACCTAAACTGGTCTCACCAATCCAGTGACTCCAGCTACAGTGAAGACATGCAGTGAAGCCGGACCTTCGGCATTGCCTGTCATTTTCTGTGTTCAGATTCCAAACACTTCAGTGACAATTTCACCACGTTGTGAGAGCCTGCTAATATGCACCAGTGAACGTTCACTTATTAACGATGGGGCTAACGATAGGTTCAGCATTTTAAACAGGCTTGCATGGGCATTTAACAATACAAAACAAAAAGCAAAAGAAAGCACCATTCTAGACTGAATATTTCATAAAAGAAACTGCATCCAGAGAAGATATCCAAGCATATCTTTTCTGCAGAAATGGGTTTTTTTGATATTGATCTTACATTGCATAGCATTACTGTACATACATTGCTACATTCTTTATTGCTGCAAATAGCACATGATTAGTTAATTAAAATACTGCATCAAAGAATAATTAATATTTGTAATGCAGTATTTCTTTAATGAAAAACAAGAGAATTTTTCTAAAGGTCACATTTATAGATTAAATGTGTCTTTAACATAAATGGAATGTTATTAAGCTAGGCTCAATATTCAGGAGAGAACTACAAAGCCTTTGTGGCAAAACACTATTAATGAATTCAAGAAACAGAATCCCTCTGCTAATGCTGAAGTTGAGCAAGGTTAGAGCCTAGCCATAACTGAATGTTCCTAATGTTTACTATGCTATGCATGGAAGGACTGAAGGCAGAGAAGGAAGGAAAGTCCGTGGCTAGAATGAAAGGATGGAGAAAATAGAGAAGAAAAGAAAGATAGAGGACAGAGGGAGAAAGAGATGTATATTAGAAAGAGAAAAGAGAACTCAGTGAGACACACAGAACCATGTGCATGTAGCAAAGAGCAGAAATAAAAAAAGAATGTGCATGCATTGTGGGAAATGTGTCTAGCATATTTTTGGTGTTAAAAAATACAGTAATAATATTGTAGTAGCACCATAAAGATTGCAATTCCATCAAGAAAAGGGTAGCATTTTCTAGAAATAAATAAAACTTTAAAAATAAAATTTGGAATATCGAGATTTGAAAATGTCAATCTATTGTCACAAATTCATTGTGAATGGATATGAGAAATGATCTAGAGACTTCATTTAATTAACACGTCTTTAAATCAGTAAAAACCAAAACCAAAACCAAAAACTCTTATGTGGTGTGTTACTTTCCACAATAAAACTTGGATACAACTGCCCACTGGTCCATGTGCAGTTATCTCATGCTCTTTTAGTGGTATTTTTATTTTTGTTTACATTTTATTTAAATTTTTCCCATACAAAATATTCTGTTCAAAGTTTCCCTACCTCACCTCTACCCAGATCTTCTACACATCAACACTGCTCCACCTTTCCAACTCCATACCTTCTTCCTTTCTCTCTTTAGAAAACAAAAGGAAAAAAAATAAGATAACAAACAAGCAGAAAAAAAGGAAAAGTATGAAACATACAAAACTCATAAAAACTCCACATAATCAAAAGTCATTATATTTAAGAAAAGACCCAAAAGATAAAAAGAAATGCTCAAACAAAGAATTATGAGACAAAGCAACTCGAAAATGCTATTGAGTTCATTTTGTATTGGCCATTCACTGCTGGGATCGGGGCCTGCCCTTAGTGTGGTTTGTATATTCAGTGTGTCTCATGTTCTTATACAAAGTCTTCACATGATTTCTTTAAAACACACAGAGGGGGAAATATGCTTGATGGTGATGTTGGTACCTTTTACTTGAAAAAGTTAAATTTTAGCAAATATTTTGAAGTTTTTCAAATGGTATAAAGTCACTTGTGTCTTAACACAATAGAATTTCCTTTAAAATTAGCATACTACTCTAAGAAATAGTTATTGTCCAAATAGCATTACATTAAGATTTACTATTCACTTATTTATTGCTGTAACAGTATCTACAAGTATACTTCATCAGGCTATAAGATACTGGAGAAACAAAGGTAAACACACCATCCTCTTGACCTCATACTTCAATTAAAAAGCTCATTCTGCAAAAATCACATTATGATTATTAAATTATCAAAAATAACCAACTGAGCACTAAAACAGATGCTCAAATAATGACCTAAAATAATTATCAACTTCCAGATGACAAAAAAAAATGGAATAAAACTCAACTTTGCATACTACATAGAGAGAGGTTTTGGAGACTTAAAGTCAGTGTACAATGAAAATAATATAGATGAAAATAGAATTATTTTGTTTCATTAGATTTTATTTATAAGCTTCCCAGGGAAGGGAACCCTTTAATTAATAGATAGGGTGGTAATTTTCTTTCTAATCTTTGTAGATGTATTTTCACTGAACATTCATGTATACTCTTTTACATAAATAGTATATTTACAAATGGGCAGATCCACCAGTTAGCAGCTGAGAGACCATACTCATATGACACTTTAGCTTAATATTACTCTTATTTTTTAACATACAAGCTTTATGTCTTGAAAATACTAGCAATATCAATTTTATTTTCAGTAATTGAGAGTTGCCAATTATACTCATGAGAAAAATATTTAGAAAGTTTTCATAATTGTATTAGCACTTAAAATGTAAGGAAATGTGCTCTAATTTTCACTAACGCCAAAGAATGAAGGGCTCTTCTAATGTTCCATCCATCGTGGAATAAATCTCCATCTACTCCTGATCACGTCAGTCTTGTCAACCCTTCACTCCTCTCTGAGGAAGGACTGCCAATCATATAAGCTCCAAGTTTAAAGTTACTGAGGGATCTGGAAGGAGTTGAGGTGGTATTTCAGGTTGATATGATCAAAATATGTTGTATATATGTACAAAATTGTCAAAAAATGAACAAAATATTGATGATTAGAATGAACACTTACTTTTGCTGCTACGGTTATTTTTTAAGTAGGGGTGTAATTTGCAAATGAGAATCAATCCCCATGCATATGTAGGTTATGGAATTTAAATTCAAAAGTAGTCAAAAATGAAATTCAGGTTAACAGGTCAACAAAATGCCTACAGCAGAACCTCTGTTATTTGTTGGCCTACATACATCAGCTATCTTGATTAAATACAAATGTAGGAAATGACACCTAAAACACATTCTTCTCCATGAAATAGTTAATGGGCATATTTGGTAAAACACCAGGCTATTCTGTTTAAGGAAACATTCTGAATAACTACCATAGTGTGAAGAAATGACAGACCACTCTGTAATAAGTATTATGAATACCATAGAATTTATCCTTAAAGGGAGATGGGCAAGACACCTAAAGAGTATATGTAAGTAAGTGATGTAATGTTGCTACTTCAAAGTACATTTTCTAAAGATGGATGACAAATAGTTCCTCACTGTATATGATCACAAAGACAGTATTGTACTTTCTTAAGCTCTCCTTCACTTTTTGTTTTCAAGAGAAAGTTTGGAAGTGAACTCAAAATAACTTACTTTTCAAATCTCTGTGGCACATATATTTAAAATTCATCTTAAAGTCTTCAGGAAATCATTACCTAGTTTATTATGTATAGTTTCCATATTAAAAAGAAAAGAAAAAAACAGTTTCTGTGTCAATTTCTTTTTTAAGAACCAGAATTTTCATCGGGCTGTGGTGCTGCATGCCTTTAACCCCAGCATTCGGGAGGCAGAGCCAGGAGGATCTCTGTGAGTTCAAGGCCAGCCTGGTCTACAGAGTGAGATCCAGGACAGGCACCAAAACTACACAGAGAAACCCTGTCTCAAAGACAACAACAACAACAACAACAACAACAAGGGAACCAAAATTTTCAATTCTTGCCCGCATTGTGACAAAGTTCTAAGTAAAATGTGAAAGCTTGATCTAAGAATCAAGTAATGCCCCTACACATCACCATCACTTCCTACAGGTAATGAAGGGCTCTGTGACTCCCTCACTCCAGCCCCTGACACCTCTTAGGGTAAATATCCATTTTTAAGCAACTACTCAGCTCTTGCTTTGTTCTGAACTCTCTACTTGGTCATTAAGCTGAGACATCTCTTGTGCTCCAAGCCAAATGCTTGTTATTTTGTAACACGGTCTTTTCTGTAATCTTTAAAGTCACAACAGAAGGTATTAATCCTGAACCTCAATGAGACTATGCCATTGGTTCTATGCGCCTAGAAACTGCAGTTCTGATACTGTCTCCTCCCACGTCAGAGCTCTGAAGGTGTCACTACAAGAGAATGACCCACTGATTCACCAAAGCCAAGCAGTTTCCACTTGTACAGTGAGATGATGTCAAAGTAGAATTTAGTATAAAGTATTTTAAAGGCCCAATAGAGTTGTTTTGAAAAGAGAGTTGAAAAAAGGTGAAGACATCTAGGACCTACAAACCATGGCTGAAGTTAAAATAAACTTGGCACTTCCTACCCCCAATTCAATCATTTCTCTCCCCCAAACCATCACCAAAAGAAAAAAAAAAAAAAAAGACTTCTTTTTAATGGCTTTGCCAGGAGCCCAGAAGAGATCCTTCCTGCTCTTAGTTTAGCAAAGCTGAAGTTAGGTTGCTCCAGCTAAGAATCCGTTGGAAGACATGGTTCCTCATCCATTCCTCCACAGCCTCCCTTCCCCTGAGCAGTAGTCCAGAATGGCTGGAGACTGCGTGGCAGGCAGGAGCAAGGGAGCCAGTGCCTTCTTCTCAGCACTCTGATATGAAAAACAAAGAAATGGAAGAGGGTTGTCCACTGTCCAAACGTGCAGCATTATTACACATTTGATTTTTGGTAATATTGAAATTGTCTTTGCTAGATAAGATTTTTCAGTACTTTAAAAGGAAAATTTGATTCTTCACATTTCACATAGAAATCAACTCATTTTAGGAGAAACTTTAATTAAATTCATGGGGACAGTTGCAGGAATAAATTAATAAATTTATAATTAATAAATTATATTTTGTTTTGATTCACCTAAGTTTTAATGTTTTATAAATTAAGACTAAGCTTTACTCAAAAAAAATTCCTCTTTACATGATGTCTTGTCATGTAGACCGGTGCAGATGACTCTTCATTAAACACATGTCATTAACACCCAGAACACCAGCTACCTCAGAGGACTCCAGTCAGTCCTACAACACACTTTCAAGCAGAAAAGTCACTCGTGCTGATTTTCTGTCTGACTAATATTTAAATACACGTAGTACTGACACGCAATGATTACAGGACAATAACATATATTCTGCCCATTCTGTTTATGGTGTTTTTCTTCTTCAGGTGAACTTACTTTTTTCTATTACTATGTCATTTGAAATGTTCTTATATGTATTAGCCAAATGTTACTATATGTATTATATGTATGCATTAAACATATGATGCATTATATATGTTATATGCATTTTACAATCATCCACTTAAAACGCGATGGATTACAGAGGCAGAGAGTCTCCTCTAAATATTCTCCTGGCAGGACATTTTCTCCACTTAAGTGACAGCAGCTGCTGAAGTTAGTGGGCACTGTTAGAAATTAATCCCAGACATTAATACTTAAGTAATTATTAATAAAATATTTAAAGGAGTTCTATTGTTCAGGGAAAAAGTCTCCTTTCATTTGTTATGACAAAGTTGTTTTAACAGTACGGCAAACACATTTGGAGACACCATATGAATCTGCTTGTCACGTTTAATTATAAACTACTAAGGTGAGCACTAATAAAAGTAATAGGCAAAAGGCATAATAGTCAATATATAACTGTCCTTGGTCTGAAAATGCAGGAGAATTAATGCTAACAAACACTAAGCACCATTGGAACAATGGATTCATTGCAAACAGTTCTCTGAGAAGTGTGTTTGATGAGGTCAGGCCCTTACAGCCTGACTCCACATTTGAAGAAGCAGCTATACTAGGCTGGTGATATCCATGACATTAGAGAGCTGAGAAGTACGTGAACTAAGAAATTTATAATATGTGCAAATATTTCATATGCATATACCAGGGACCAAATTACATCATACAAATATAACAACCACAAACAGCAAAATGACAGCAGAACTCAGTACATAGAAACAAATTTGATGCTGTCTTCAGACACTAATGGAGTAGTAGATATCATTTTGTAATATAGGAATCCTGGGGATTTTTAGTAATATAAGTAGACAAAGAAGAAATACTAGACCAGTGAAAATTCAAGTAATGTCCTCAAAAATTGAGGGAAAATTTGGTAGTAAGATCTGAGTTGTGACAACCTACTCTGTACAAAGCTGAGCTTTCTTTATACAGCAAAACCCACACAGGTTTGTTGTCATTATGTGGGAGCAGGTGGGAATTTACTTGAGTTGACACAGTGTGCATGTGAAATGACTTCTTTTTAGCTATCAATGTAGTGTATTTTAAGTGTTTTTCTTATAAAGTAAGTTTATTTAGCAATAAGCTTGCACTGTTTGGATCTATATGTTCACATGACTACAGGAAGTCATACTATGAAGTTACTTCCTGAAGTAATACCTAGCTCTTCATAGTTCTACTTCCTTCCATCATAGGCAAAGCAAAGTACAGATAAGGTCTTCTCATTGAGCTTCCATCTGAGACATGTAAGAATTTGTAAAACATCAAGTATTTCACTTCCAATACAGCAGTGTGCATCCTTCTCAGAGATCCCTTAACAAATAACCTGCCTTCCTTCAACATGTTCCAAAGTTTAAGAACTGCAGATGTATCTTTCTGAGTAGGCCCTCTGCACAAAGTGTGGAGTAGAAAGTACATTATTCCATTAAGCATTCCTTTCCTTTGGAGCAGTATCTTTTAAAATGTACCTTAGCATATTAAGCAGTTGACAGATAGCATAAACAAAAACAGGTTGTGCATTGCAGCCGTACACAATGCACCTTTGTGCAGTTGACTGACTGCTTACAACAATAAGAAATAATTGTAGCATTCTGCTGTCAAACTTTCGGATACTTTATACGGAACTTCAAAAATATGATTCCTTTTTCTCACGTACAACTAATTTGAAAAGTAATGTAGTGCTACAAAACATGGATGCTTCACCCCGATGAGGAGACTGTTATCTCTTAACAATGGACAGAATTTCACATCCTAGTGTTTCAAAGACATATGTTGGTACCACTTAAGCATGCAAGGAAATGTCTTACATGGCAGCAAGTCCAATATTATTAACAGGAAAAATTCAAAAGTATTTATTTACCAATTTTGACAGTTGTCATGGACATCACTGTTTCATGTGGCATTTTTGACAACACAATTTGCTGGCTGAGAGTTACAGGAGAACTGAAAGATTCCCTCCCCGCCTCACCCGACCCTTTACAATATAAAAACACATCCTTGTAACTTTCTGATGAAGAGAAGGATGGATTCTGTAGGACAACCTTCCCAGTGCGGTCTCTTAGGAGGAAATGAGTACCAGTGTTAACAAGGCCTAATCTTCCCCTTTGTGCCTGGTTCTTCATTAAGATCTAACTGTGCTCTAGCTCTCCTCCCTGAAGATTTGATGTGAAGAAGGTATGACAGGCTTGGCTTCTCCTCATGCAGCTGGCTCTCCTGATGCCAAAAGCCAGAGCCTGTGGTAGTGGATCAGGAGAGTCGTTCCCAGCACGGTTTCCCTGTCAGTTTCCCATCCGCCTCACAGCGCTGCGCCCCCTCCCAAGTTCCCCTAATGAGAAGTGGAGGACAATACCGGTATTGTCGTTTCTACTGGCAGTCTTGTGGAAAGACAGTCGCTGTTTACCCAAGCATTTGTATTACCCAAATTCTGTCGGTAATTACTTCTAGAGTCCCTGATTAACCCTGCTCTCTGCCTCAGCACAAAAATATCTATTGAGATAGACACCAGACAACTTTTCTGTCTCTCAGAGCATTTTAAGAGTTTACTGGATATGATTCATATTTTTCAGAAGAAAAGAAATACATCTAGATGATTTGCACTCAGAACATCAAGAGCTCACCGACCATATAAGAAACTCATAATTTTCAGTGAGCTTGAAAATTCACCTCACCCCATCTTCTCCCCTCCCCCAAAGAAAAGTTAAAAAGCACATTCTCTTTCCAGAGGATACAGTCTGATACCTAGGAGCTTATGGCAAATACAAGCATATTTCAAGGAAGAATGACATTTCTAGTCCGTTTATCCCTGTTAACATCTTATGGTGAAATATGTAAAAGAAAAAAAGTCCACTTATTTAATTACTGTGCAATTTCATGATATGCTTTTGTTTTCTAAGCCCTAACAAAATGGTCCTATTGCTGTCTATTTCCATGATACTGGTAATCATTTTTAATCTGTCACATCACTCTTACTCCCTTCATGCCCCACCCCACATGAAGTCGGCTGTTAGCAGTATGCAAAACACCATCATGAATATGCGTAATTATGGAGATTCATGGTAATTTTTCAGGGTTATCTGATGTGACGTTTATAGGACAGCAGCATACATCAATTTAAACGAGAGTGACAAATATCTTATCCTTTATATTTTTATAGTATTTTTAATATTTCCTCAGCCCCTCTCCAGGGAGTAGTATGAAATGGTAAGAACTTGAATAATAAAAATGTTAAACAACCAAATGCTTTACTGTATGTTTTTTAAAGGCAAGTTTTACAATGATTCTCTACCTGTTGAAGTCTAAAAAGTACACTATATGGATTTTTTTATTAAACAATACTTTTATCAAGTGTCTTACACATTTAAAACCAACAAAAGCATGAACTTTTGCATATGGCATTTTAAGATGAGGATAAATTTGCTTAATTACTTTTAAACTGTGATTACTTGCCTGACTGAATTATTTGTCAAACATGGTCCACCAACTTTATTAAGCATGGGCATCTGAAACAATAATCTATTTGTAGCATGTTTGAATTTTGTCCTAAGTGAGCTCCATCTCTTAGAGAGTTGCGTATTATCTTTATCTCAGTGATTAATTGGGAGTAGTTTGACAATTTCATATTTACAATGATTATCAAGTAGGAATCCTTTTTCCTGCTCATATTGTTTGTCATGAATACTGTACAGTACTAATTATGTTGAAGATATAAAGACTCCCACAATATGATTGAGAGGCATCTTAAGTTCAAAGTGAGAGAATGTGAATTGTATCAAGAATTTTAAATAGTGGGGCAATTATTACCCATTTCTCATGCCATCACCAAAAACAGCAAAATAACTGTGTTCACTCAAGTCATTATACCAGCCATATTCTTAAGTGTATTAACAATAAAGTCACTAAAAGTTGACTTGATTGAAAATAACGCTCCCCGTTCCAAACAACTAGACTCAGAATTCTTTTTCCTTGGGCATACACTTTCATGATTTCAGGTTGAGGATCAAACCTTCACAATTAAACACTGCTCAGTACTATGTTAGTCACACACCACCATGAACACCTTCCATGCAATTATCAGCATCTACTGTGAAAGTATACTGCTAATAAAAATGACAAAAGTGGATACTGGAGGATACTGTTCCAGAGTAGGTTGCAGGAACATACTTTGTATGGCATATGTATGTTGCATCTCTAAATATCCCCATTTATTACTTTAGAAATAATTTCTTTTGAAAATATATTAAACTTTTGTCTCTTGTTAAAGTCCCAATTGGATTAATAAACAAATTTTGTGATGTAGTAGACATATAAGATAGTAATGTTGTAAATGCATGCACTTTTGTGTTTGGATGTTTTTTAAAGTGCCACTTTCAGCAGACACACAATTGTTGTGTCCTTACACAAGTATAACACAAACTGAAGAATTAATGCAATCATCCAGATAATACAAGGGTAAAACACATGTGCCTCAACCATTATTGCAATGAATGACTGTCTTGATTTTCTTCACTTTTCATATGTAGACATAGTTTACAATAATATTTATGTCAACATTCAAAATTTATACATATATAATTCTGAAGTATTTCTCCACAAAAGATGACTGAGATTGTCTCACAGCAATAACTTGTACTCTTTGGTTGTACTTATATTTAGTTGAGTTAGATCTTGTGTATGTGTGTGTGTGTGTGTGTGTGTGTGTGTGTGTGTGTGTGTTTGTGCTTGGGTGCATGTGAATTAAATCAAGGGAAAACAAGACAGATTTATCATGCTCATTTATTAACTGCATTTAATAAATAGATTCATATATATGATACAGATAATTCCCTAAAAGAAGTTCATTGATATAGTCTTCTTAAAACTTTAATAATAAATACTTTTGGGCTGGAGGGATGGCTCAGAGGTTAAGAGACTGGTTGCTCTTCCAGAGGTCCTGAGTTAATTCCAGCACCACATAGTGCTCACAACCATCTGTAATGAGATCTGATGCTCTCTTCAGCATGCAGACAGAATACTGTATACATAATAAATAAATCTTAAAAAAAAAATAAATAATAATAATAAATACTTTTGAATCTAATCACAAATTCATTTGTATACATTTATAATAAAAGCAATATTAAAACAAACAGAAAAATTTCCAGAGAAGATGTTCTATATTGTACACATTTAAGATTTTATACATTTGGTACAACATCCATAAAGAAATCAAATACCATAATCCATTTTCAAAAGTTTCATTGACACATTAAAAATTCAAATATGTGTCAGATTTTATACTGTTTCCTCCACATGTACTGACAGACACAATAGTATTATTTAATTGCCAACATTTATATTATTCTACCTTATGCTTATTAAATGTATAAAGTATATTTTCAATCCATTTGAAAACTCTATTCTGTTTATTAATACATGAGGTCTCAGCCTTCTTCTGGGATTGCCTAATCACTACTTGCAGTCTTTTTCTAGCCACATAGAAAAGCATTCCAGGAAGAAGAAAGAAGCCATGTCATGTTTCTTCACACTGGCACTGTGTCAGAAAATGTTTTGTTCAATATTAGAAATTAAATCTTGGTTCAGTTAAAATATCACCATCATGTTGGGTTATAAGGGCTGCTCTGCAAAAGCAATTAATATCTAAATGTTAAAAGACAACAAAATATTTTGTAATATCTTAGCAATGAAAATGAACTGTCCAGGTTATAAACTCAGCAGCTAGGGCATGCAAAGCATTCAGTGGCAATTTTCATGTTTTGTTTAGGAGTATGCAGTCGAGGCTCCCAGTCTAACCGAGATCTCCTCTATCCCCATGGAGGCACGTGGAGCAGATGCGAAATGAAGCATCTCAGAGCATTTCACTCCTCCAGTGTTGTTTTAATTTGTTCTGAAAAATCAAATGTCTGTCTTTCAATTTATTTATGAAAACTCAACTTTCAGAATTAAATGAATACATTTTATAGAAACACTGAGAGGGGCCTTGATAGATATTTTCCTTTGGAAATGCTAAAGAGCAAAATATAACAATTTGGTGGCAAACATCTGTCTGTTAATCATATAAGATAAATTCATAAGGAATACACGAAAGATATTTATTTCCTGTTACTGCTAAGCCAGTCTTTATTTATCTTGGAAGATTTTTCATCTATGAGTGGAAAACAAACTTTCCTTCAAGAGGTCTGTGAACCGAATAATAAATGTCAGGTCTAAATCCTGTATGAAAATCAGTCCGGTTTAATCCTGGATATTCTTCAGCATGCAAATGAAGCCTAGAGGTTTCCCTGGGCCTGCTGTCATACAGGCAGCCAATTTACAGACCCTGGCACAGTGTACGTGTTATGGGCTCGGCTGCCCCTCCCCTAGTCTAAGACTTGGTCTCAGCTGCCTGCCTTTCACAGAAAACCACAAACCAAGGAAACATATCAGTAATAGCGCCCTGTAAATTAACTTGACATTTGATGCAGAAAAAACCCTAAAAGCTTACAAAAGACATTGAAAACAAAAGCCACTCAGGACTCACACTACATATATTGTGGATTTAAGAGATCTGGAAGGTGTTATTCTATTGTAACCAACATACACAGCCTTCATCTTCTTTGTTAAGACAATTCAGTCATTCTTTGTTACAAGCAGACTATCCGTCAAACAACAAACAATGTTTTCCTCAATAACTACCTAGAAGTCCAACTGGTATTAGAATCATAATTCAATCAGGCATTGAATGTACATTAATAGATAAAGTTCTATATTCCTACTGTTTAATAAGAAGATAAAATGTGAGTATATGTCTCTTTGGTAAATAGAACATGTTGACTTTTCTAACATGTAAATAATGTAAGACTCATTCAAAAATGGTGTGAATCTTGCTAAATGTGGGATATTTACAAATAATATGTGTCTTAAAATTTTGCCATTCAAGGGATTTCGTTTTCCTCATGCTTGGAAAACCAGGAATGCTTACTATTTTATATATATATAGATAGATAGATAAACACACACATATATATGTGTATATATATATACATATATATCTGTGGTTCAAAGAAGGACTGTTGATAAAGTATTAAATGCCTCTTTGACATCAGCTGCGGCATGGGGCTAGAGTGAGGCACCGAACATATTTAAGCCATTAGACATGCAGGAATGTTACCATTATTATGCAGTATTGTGTCTGGCTATCTCTCTCTCTCTCTCTCTCTCTCTCTCTCTCTCTCTCTCTCTCTCTCTCTCTCTCTCTCTCTCCAATTCCTCCCTCCCTCTCCCTCCCTCCCTCTTTTCCTTCCTTATTCCCTCCTCCCAAGCTTCTCTGAATTTCTCCTTCCTCTCCCTCCCTCAGCAGGGTCTGCTACACTGAACACTGCAAATTCTGGCCTTAGAGTTTACAAGCACAGAACCACACTGGTGAAAATGTATAATCTTAGCATCTGTGCTTCTTGATATTCATGGATTTATTTACAAGTCCCTGTGTTCTACTTTCTTGCCTCTTTCTATGGTTTATATGACTGTCGTGCCTGTATTCTTGTGGGAATTTCAAATAAGAATCAAGATATACCTGGCAAATGTTCTGTAATGCTGTCTGCATTTCCATAATTTAGCTGTTTCTTTAAAAGAAAAAAAAATGTAAAGAGGCTTATAGACTTAAGGATATATGAAGAATGTTTTGATTGGGTTTTTAGTGCTTTAACTGCTGAAGGTTCAGTTTGTATAAAATGTATGTAATAAAGTAAATTTATGAACATATATGCGCTTGTGTCTATGCAAATATAAATGCACTTAGAAAAGAACTTCATAAATCTGGGTCAAATTTACTGATTAAGCTCACTGTATTCACATTTGGTAACATTAAGATATCTCACAGACAGGTTCAAGGGTAAAAGTTGAGCATTTTATACCTCCTCTAGATGCAACACTTAACTATTTATAAAGTAGGGGGTATTCACAGTCCTGTGACTCCAGTCCTCAGCACACAGACCAGACACATCCCCTGCATGCCGCTCCTTCAACTGCAGCCCTCTAGTGCACGTTACTAGTGCCAGGAAATTTGTTTTCTTTCTTTTCTTCTCTTTTTGATATGAAGAAAAATTCTTTTGAATAATTTAATTAGCACCCTAACCAGAAATTTAACTTATTTTACAATAATTTTCCTCCCATAGATACCCTCCCCCAACAAAAAAGAGTTTCTCCTTGAAATTATCAATGCATTTGTTTTTTGAGATTAATATTCACTACTATAATATAACACTGAAATCAGAGAAGTCCATGTATATGCTTTGCTGTTTATAGCCCCAATTTAATTACTATGTGTTAAACCACCTGGACAGTGAAATGAATTTATGGATATGTTTTGAGACAGCAATATTTTGGAACTGTATAAGAGAAAAAATGGGGTGATGAGGACATTGCATTCAATGGTATCAATGCTAATATTCTTGACAATTCATACTCTAGGGAGAGAAAACGTTAAATATGAGAACATTATGATAAAGGCTTGTTATAGTCCTAAAGTGTGGGGTATATAAAATACTAGCATTTTCACGTGCACAGTCATAACACATGCTAAGCAGCATAGATTATTAAGAAGATTCATTCCTTTTTTGGAGAGGGAGGGGAGAAATTACAGACAAGCACTAAGCTATTCTGTTTAACACAACTCTGTCTAGTTGATTGTAAGGCATGTGTGTAGTGTTTTTCCAAAGCCCGTCTTCAACAGCAAAGCAATTTACAGCTCAAGATATTTTTTAGCAGATGCTCATTTTATTAAGAGTCAACAAGATAGGTTGTACGGAAAGACATACATGCATTTGCAATTCATATTGTTGCTGTGTTTCTAGTGTGTTCTGAGTTCCATCATGGCTGGGAGATGGGAAGCTGGCATGCAGTACGGAAGGGTAAGACAAAAAGCTCCAAATAAATACTTCGAGCATTTCCCCTAATTATCTCTAATTATGACCACCTTTCCTACCATGCCCCTACCACGGTAGGGCACCAGGAGTGGAAAGAGATAGGAAACGAATGATTCTGGGTGCAGATCATATCCATGCTTAAATAACATTAGTGATTATTTTGGTCTAGAGGATGATGTTTCATTCTGGACTGCCAAGCCCCTCAGTCTACCCATTCAAAGAGATGACAGAAAATGAATCTGAATGTGCAGGCATTAAACATTTAAATTCTCTACTCCCTGGTCATTACAGGACTGTCATATTTTACACCTTCCCCTCCCCCACTCTGTTTTGCTGATTTGACTTCATTTACATTAGCTCATTATGCATCCGGTCTTTGTTCTACTGAACGGGATACAGTACAGTGACAAAGCAAAACTCACGTGTCGGCTGGAATCATTCTTCTGATTTAAAAATTAGATTTCACTACCTAAATTTACATTTAATTCCCCAACATTGTTTAAATTGGAGGTGAGCTTTTTCGTATGTGATAATTATAATATATATGCAATGATTTTTAAAAGTGGTTAAAATTACCTGAAAATGTCATTAAGAAATGACATTTAAGACCTTTTATAACAAATATTCTGCTGCTACATAGGCAATTCTATCATATTAGAAGCATTAGGTTGTTCTTTCCAAGCTTGCTTGGATCACTATAGATGTCCAAGAAGCAAGCTTTTATCTATTTTATATTAACTTTATTGTTTAGATCAGCCCCTTAAGGACCTTATTTTAACATATCAAACAACAAAGGTAATGTCAATCCTTAAAAAAAAAAAAAGAATTCCTGCTTTGCATTCCTTGCAATTAAGAAGAGTTTCTGATTTACAAAGCAAATTTTCATTAAAGGGAAGTCCTAGCTGACCGATCACACAGAAAAATATGAAAGTTACATCGAGCTTTAAATGTCTATCCCCATGACAGTGCACACTATCTTTTCATTTGTTACAACCAATGGAGACATGGGATTAATCTAATACAGCCTAATTAAACACCCATTCACACATGAGGGTTTTTAATAGGATAGTGGCAAGAATGCTACTTTGTATCTCAGTTACATTTGCCTTTGTGGTTGGACAACAGCTGTTTTTAAATGCAAAGAAAAATTAAATAGTAGTGAGCATGCTTTTTTAGTCATTCCCAAACAAGATAACTGCCATAAGTAAAATTTCATTTCATTCCCTTTATATGTTTTGACCAAGATGTTTTTTTAAATTTTGCTATAGTTATAAATGTATACTCATGATCACATGGCTACACATCTGGAGCCATCTTTGAAGAAAAGAACACCATTATACCTCCTTGGCTCTGTTAATGACTCATTGTGTGACCTCTAGCTTCTCCCCTAACCTGCTTATGCTTTTATTTTTTTTTCATCTATGGAAAGGGAATATTTGTCCATTATGTACCCCTACCGAGATTTTGCAAAGTTTAATTAGAATAAAATATTCCTCTTAGGAAGGAAGTATCTTATGAAGGCAAGCTTGCTTTTTCATTGATTAATTTTTACTACATTGTGAGAAAATGCAGTGCTGCATATTTTCATGTGTTCAGCCAATCTCTTTTTTTTAAGTTTGGGACTTTGATCCTAAAATTAATAAAAATAAAATACAAATGCTTAGTTGTGTTTCTTGGAGGTAGGAGCAGTCACCCATGTCTTGGCAATTTATATCATATAATCTTGTTATCATCTGCAAGATATTTCTGTAAGCATAATTGGTTTTGGAAAATGGCTTTTGCAGTAAAAGTAGTCAATACAGCAGCATTTAGAGTGAGTGCTGCATGCAGGAAGATTAGAAATTCAGCAAAGAGTTCCTACCAGTACTGGTTCTCAAGGGAAATAGTAAATAGAGGTTTCATGTCTACAGTTATTTAAGAATATCTTGGGTTTTTTTTAGTACTAGACATTTTATTTATTAGCTAACATGCACCTCTAATGTAAAAAGATGTATAAAATGTTATCATTTGAGTGTTTAACTAGGCTAATTTAGAAGACGACTCCATCTCAATGCCATTTCCAAAATATTATCTGGACATAAGTAACTTCATTGCTATTTTTAGGGTGAAACTGGTATTATTTAGTGTATTTGTGCTTTGGTTGGGTTGGATTACCTAAAATAATTCTTTCTTGGTCCAATTTAGCCTCAAAGCATTTGATCATACTTCCTTGGAATCTGAGACACATCAGTATCATGCACAAATCTAAAAAATATTCTATGAGGTATTCTGTATGTGTCCCTTTAATGAGTGTTCATTCATTGCTGAATACGTGATATTATCTTATTTGATTCTTGAGACCAGGAAACAAGCAGGTTTATAGTTAAACACAGAGATAACTCTACTAAAGTCTGAGCAGGATCCAAAAGTCTGATGGCTTACCCCATCAGAATTAGATATGCATATCAATGTTTGCTGGGATGGTGGATAGTACTGCTGTTACCTAATACTGTGGGACCCTCCCTGAGAAAAGCCAAAACTTTGCCTTCATGAACTCAGGCAAAGACATACATATGAATTGCTTGATTTATAAACTGTAAGCAGGCATAACGGGTGTTTTGTAGAATTGAGGGAAGACTTAAGAATCAGTCCAAAATGCCATGCTTCTGTCCCCCTTTGCTATGGTTACCAGTATTCTAGATAGTATCTGCTCTACGAAACTGAGTCTCAAACCAAGGGCTGCAGTGAGTTAGAGGAAATGCTTCAATTGACTCACAGTGAGTTGAATGAAAAAGAAAGAAGAAAAAACTTGAACTTAAGTCACTACCACTTGAAGATTTTGTGTTTTTATAAAAGTCCCTTGGTTCTCCGGGTGTGCTTTGTGGACCCCTGACTTTCCTAAAGCTGTAGGCTGGAATCCACAGATCAAAACTACTTTAATGCTATGAGGATTGTTATTTCCCTTTGGCTTTCATTTCTTTGCAAATGCTATGCTGTATGTGCATTCTGTTGTAATAAACAAACTACAAGGACCCGGTTGTACTGTGAATTGTATCTTAATGTCCATATATCCATATGTGGAAGTCATAATCCCTAGTGTTTGGGTATTTAAAGACAAAGACAATGACAACCCTTCTTCCAAAATCCATCAACATCCAAAATAGTTCAGCAGGAAGAAACAGAGTCCCCAAATCTCCTATCTGATCCACAATTGTTGATATATATAGCCAGTACTGTATAGGCCCATTGTGGGTAAGCACAGCTGCTGTTAGATCATGACCGCATTGACCGTTTGGTGCTCAGGAGACAGCACTTCACACTTCTTCTCCCTACATCCCTGCTCTTTTCTTTCCTTCTCTCATATCTTACATCCCAATCACATTTTCCCCTCCCTCCACTCCGCCTGCCTCCTGTCTCCCCCAGATCCACTCCTCTTCCATTTCCCTTTAGAAAAGGGCAGACTTCCCAGGATTATCAACCAAACATGGCATATCTACTTGCAATAAGACTAGGCCGGGGGGGTGGCGCACGCTAATCCACACCGACAGACCAGCGACGCTGACACCAGCCTACCAAGGAGCCAGAAAGCCAAAACTAGCAAAAACCAAAAAAAAAAAAAAAAAAAAAAAAAAAAAAAAAAAAAAAAAAAAAAAAACTACACACACACACACACACACACACACACACACACACACACACACCATATTAAGACTGGTCAAGACAACCTAGCATGAAAAAAGGGATCCCAAGATCAGTCACAAGAGTCAGAGACAGCCCCCACTCCCACTGTTAGGAGTCCCACAAGAACACCAAGCTACACAACTATAACACATATGCAGAGGACCTTGCACAGACCCATACATGGTCTCTGATTGTTGGTTCAGTCGGTCTGAGCCCCTGTGAGCCCTGGTTAATTGATCCTACGATTTTCTTGTGGTATTCTTGACCTCTCTGGCACCCACAATCCTTCATCCCCCTCTGATTCTGATTCTGAGAACTCTGTATAATGTTTGGCTGTGGGTCTCTGCATCTGCTTCCATCAGTTGCTAGATGAAGCCTCTCTGATGACAATTGTGCTAGGTTCTGGTCTGCAAGGATAGCAGAATATCACTAGGAATCATTTCATTGACTGACTGACTGACTGACTGTTTTTTGCCAGTCTGGGCTATCCAGCTTCTGGTTCCTGGCCCTCGAGGCAGAGTCAGGTGTGGGTTCGTTCTCCTGGCATGGGTCTCAAGTTGGACCAGTCATTAGTTGGCCAGTCTCACAAGTTTTTGTTTGCTACCTTTACCCCAGCACATCTTGCAGATAGGACAAATTGTAGGTCTAAGGTTTCATGGCTGGGTTGGTGCCCCAATCCCTCCACTGGAATCCTTGCCTGGTTACAGAAGATAGCCAGTTCAGGCTCCATATCCCCCATTACTAGGAATCTTAGCCAGGATCACTCTCATAGATTCTTGGGAATTTCCATTGCACTAGGTTTCTACCTCATCCCCAAAGTGCCCCCCAATTCCAGTCATCTCTCCCTCTACTCTCCCCTGCTTGCCAACTGATCCCTTCTGTTCTCATCCCTACCAGCCTGCAGCCCACCTGCAAATTCTATCCTATTTCTCCTTCCCAGGGAGATTCATGTGTCTCCTCTTGAGCTCTCCTTGTAACTTAGCCTCTCTGGGGCTGTGGATCATAGCATGGTTATCCTTTACTTTATAGTTAATATCCACTTATAGGTGATATTTTGTTTGTCTTTCTGGGTCTGAGTTATATCACTCAGGATGAGTTTTTTTCTAGTTCCATCCATTTGCCCTCAAATTTCAGAATGTCATTGTTTTTAACAGCTGAGTAATACTCCATTGTGTAAATATACCACATTCTCTTTATCAGTTCTTCAGTTGAGGAACATTAAGGTTGTTCCAGTTTCTGGCTATTACAAATAATGCTGCTGTGAACATAGTTGAGCAAGTGTCCTTTTGGTAGGATGAAACATCCTTTGGGTATATGCCCAAGATTAATATAGCTTAGTCTTGAGGTAGATGTACTCCTGATTTTTTTGAGAGACCCCCATATTGATTTCCAAAGTAGTGGTACAAGTTTGCACTCCCACCAGCAACGAAGGAGTGTTCTCCTTGCTCCACATCCTCTTCAGCATGAACTGTAACTTGTGTTTCTTAGCCATTCTTTTGTTTGTTTGGTTGGTTGGTTTGGTTTTTCGAGACAGGGTTTCTCTGTGTAGCTTTGCGCCTTTCCTGGAACTCGCTTTGTAGACCAGGCTGGCCTCAAACTCACAGAGATCCGCCTGGCTCTGCCTCCCAAGTGCTGGGATTAAAGGCGTGCGCCACCACGGCCCAGCTGATCTTAGCCATTCTAACAGGTGTAAGATGGAATTTCAGAGTTGTTTCTCAGCCATTTGAGATTTCTTTGTTGGGAATTCTGTTTAGATCTGTGTCCTATT
This sequence comes from Peromyscus leucopus, assembly GCF_004664715.2. NCBI lineage: Eukaryota > Metazoa > Chordata > Mammalia > Rodentia > Cricetidae > Peromyscus > Peromyscus leucopus. The sequence goes on from NC_051072.1 coordinate 63,887,279, forward strand.
TTTTATTGGATTATTTGATGTGTTAATATCTAGTTTCTTGAATTCTTTATATATTTTGGATACTAGCCCTCTGTCAGATGTGGAGTTAGTGAAAAATCTTTTCCCATTCCGTAGGCTGCTGTTTTGTCCTGTCGATGGTACCATTTGCCTTACAGAAGCTTTCCAGTTTCATGGGGTCCCATTTATTAATTGCTCTTACATTCTTCCCACCTTCTCTTTTGTGATGACCCCTGAGAATTTGAGGGAGTGTAAAAATCCTGTTTGGAGGTAAGCACTCAGTTGTTACTTATTCCAAACATCTTGAGCAGTAATACACCTCTGCATTCACCACTACTCACTGAGAGATCAGGTTCTTCTTATTAAAATTGAAAGCAACATTTGTCTATGTGTGTAGAAATAAATATTTTGAGGGCAATTTGGCCACAAGTTTGTTAAAGCAGCCTAAATTGAGATAAATATGTTAAAAAGAATTGTAACACGTAAATTGTAACCACTATTTTCTCCATATTATCTTTTGTTTGCTTTGAAAGATAGCCATTTTATATAAATATGTATTATTCATTCCTCTTAGTTTTAAATTAATATTTTATGTTCTTAATTTCAATTTCTGGTTTAAAAATCAATTGGTATACTTACATCAACAAAAACTAGTAAATAGTTCTCTACAATTATATATATGTATGTATATATATTAGTTGGTGGAGAATTTTATATGATGTGTTTTGATCACATTCACTCTCCCTCCTCCAACTCCACCCAGATACACTCTCCCTTTCCTACTCACCCAACTTAGTGTACTTTTAAATTTTTTATTTATTAAAGATCTGTTTTAATGTATGTGATATGTATATATGTGTAGATGTATATGCACCACAAATATGCATGCCTGGTACCTGCAGAGGCCAGAAGAGGGCATCAGATCCCCTAGAACTGGAGTTAGATGTTGACCGTGTGCCACCTGTTGTGTGTGCTGGGATTGAACCCAAGCCCTTGGTAAAAGCAGCAAACGCTCTTAACTACTGGACCATTTCTCCAGCCCCTGCTGTTTTTTTAACCCATCTTGTTGAATTTGTGCTGCTTATACATCCTTGGATATGCAGCCTCCCACTGGAGTGAGGTCAATGTACCCAGAGTTATACTCTTAGAAAAACCTATTTTTCCCTTTCCCAGAAATGGCACAGGTTGCCTTCAGTGCTGTTTGTTGCCCTCAAGAACGTCATGGTAAGATGTTCGTGCTAAGACACCACACACTTGAGTCCTGGAACAAGGAGAAATCAAGCTGATACTGAACTGGAAGTTTCATCCCTACTGGCTGGCTTTCACGGTGCTGGAGGAGAAAAATGACCATCTGTCTTCCCCACCTGAGAGTCCTGCATGCTACAATAGTGAGTGGCCCGGTAAGCTATGCGCATTGGTGGCACCAAAATCGTGGGGATAACCAGCTTTAGGCCTGTTCCACAAAATGAAAACCATACCTTGCACAATTATCAGGCCAACACCCTATGGCTAGACCGGCCATAGGCCCTAGATAGGGGAGAACCTACTACTATTAGTAATAGTATTACTGCTATTCTCTACTGAATGGAAATTGTATCAAACCAATTCTTAATGGTCTATCATTATACCAATAGAATAAAGCATCTCTCAACCCTCACTAGAAATTTCTATTTGCAGTGGATAATAATTAACAAAGGCCCACAATTTGTCAAGGTGCAGAGAATAGGAGACTGGAAAGCTCGAGTCTAAATGGAACACCTATATCAAAGCCCCTTCACCCAGGGCTCGGGGACCATTGTGAAAGAGGACTCAGAGCACATTTAAGAGGCAGAGACAGAGCATAACTTCAAGAAGTGACATCTTTGGGACACAGCCGGACTGCTATACATATGAACTCACAGTGTTTACAGCAGCATTCGTAAGACCTATGCAAGATCAAACCCCAGCCTAGAGAGGGCAGGTGGGCATGCAGCCTCTCTCTCCAGCCAATAATTACCAAAGTCTAAACGCCCAAGTGCTGGTGGATGTAGCTCAGTGGTAGAGTACTTGACCAGCATACACGAGGCCCTAGATTCAACCCCCCAATAGAGACAAAGAAAAGAAAAACACCAAAGCTTAAGAATTGTTATTCTGTCTTGTCCTGACCTTGTCCACAAGGAATAACTTATTAGCACTAATTAAGCCCTGTCATCTGTGGAACTATCTGGAAAGAAATTATAAGCATAAAGCTACCATTACAGCCATTCACTTTACTTAGCTATTTAACAGAATCAAATGGAAATGTTCTTGTTGTATAACAAAAGCAGAGTTACTGCCTAATAAAACTCCACTAATAATTAATGTCGACATAATACACTGTCTCTTTGGCAGCATTTGACACAGTGGATTCTCCTATTTATTTTGAAGAAAGAATAAATATAATTTCTTACAATAAGTATGAAAATATGTGAGGTTCCACATAAGTCACTATATAAATGTAAAATCTGTCTAATTTATAAGGCTCAAGTTACAATAGAATATAGAATGGAGTTGGACTGTGAGACAAGAAAGTTTGAAATCACACTTTTGACAACTGTTCAGACACAGCCCACTTGGCCAAGCATGCAGAGAACCATCGGCATGGAAAATGTTCAGGTCCATCATCTTTATTTCAGGCCAGTGGAGTCTTTATACATTTTCTCCTTCTGGTGGTCCATAAATGAGTTTTCCATTGCTTATAGTGTCAATGTGCATTCTTCCAACTGGATCAGAAGCTTCTTAAAGGTAATAATGACATCTTCTTTTGAATTTGCTGACATGGAAGAAACAGGCCTGCCACCCAGCACAATTCCTGAGCAGACTGTGTTCTATTTCAGATTCAGTAGAAGAGGAAGTTCATTTTAACAAGTGTCACTTCTGATGCCCATTGTAAAAGCTCCTATAAAGCAGGTTAGCTTAAAGTAGAAGGTATTTGGTCTAAATTTTTTTCAATTCTTTTTTATTTAAATTTTTTTATTTTACATACCAGCCGCTCTTCTCCCCCCTTCCTCTTCTCCTGCTCCCTCCCTTACTCCCCCATTCCATCCCCCATTCACTCCTCATGGGGGTAAGGCCTCCCATGGGTAGTCAACACTGACTGGTATACCAAGTTGGGGCAGGACTTAAAACACCCCCCCCTCCCCGCTCAAAGCTGAGCAAGGCATCCCACCATAGGGAATGGCCTAAAAAGCCAGTTCATGGACCTAGGATAAGTCCTGGTCCCATTGCCAAGGGCTCCACAAACAGATCAAACCACACAAATTCACTAAGTTATCCCTATAAATTCAGTTAAACATCGAAAACAAAGTTTTAAGAGTATTTTTATACAGAGATTTATGTATATTATCTGCACTGTATACATTATCTTACCTAATTTGTACAAATTGGTAAGATAAGTGTTACACTTGATCTATTTTACACATAAAAAATTTCAAATATCTGCTAGGTTAGGAGATTTGCCCACAAACACATATCTACTAATTAATAAAAGGGAATTGAAACTCAGAATCAAATTCTAGAATCAAAGCTTTAAAATCTGTTAGGATATGAATCTACCAGAAAAGTGTATTGTTATTCTAATACGGATGATGGTATGGCTTCCCTCAAATGATTGTTAAATTATATTATACAGACAACTAATTGTTTTTCCACAGCATGGGTAAAGGAGGGCATAGGTGAATATTTCCGCTGTAAATATAGATGATTGGAATTTTGCATATATTCATGAGAAAATTTCTGAACTTCAAAATGTTTATTTTTCATTTGATTCTTTATCTTAGTCTTTAATTGAATTTTCTTCTTTTAAAAATAGCTCCATTTATTAATCTGAATAAAGTGCTAAATAACTCAAATGGAAATAACCTAGGCATGCTTACACTTTTTAAAATTAAAACAAAAGGATATTATAGTAACACTTACCTGAAGATTTCCAGTGTGTTGGCAGACAATAATTGTTAACATAATAATTAATTCATTTATATCTCTGGGATTAAGGAAAATAATGTATGTAGAAACTTAGGACAGTGTCAAATGTGAAAATAAAATAATAAAAATTATTAATAAGCTTTTCTATTTAAATTTTGTAGTAAATTATTAAAGTTAGTTTTCACTAAATTATCTAAGAAGTCGGTTCAAAACCCCTACCCCAGATGAAGAACAGACAGTAATTTAAAGTTGGAAATGAAAAACCTCTATCCTGTTACTAATAAAAGCAACAGAATAGCAAATCATTTTGTCTGTTTTCTAGTAGTGGTCAACATAACAGCATGTCTCCATCTTTGATGTACAGTTTGGTAATTTAAGAAACTACGAACACACAAATTCTCCAGAAGAGGTGGCCCGCTCTGAAGGCTGAGATGGCCCTGGAGGCAGCGTGGGAAGGTTCACTGGAGACATTCATTCTAGAACACTCTGCCATTAGTCCTCCCTACTCTCTGGAAGTTAGAAATCAAACTCCAGTTTACCACAGAAGTGTCTGATCATTTTCAGGACACTCTTTTATCTGACAAGAATATCCAAGCCAAGGAAACCTGCTCCAGACACTGTTAATACCTGCACCTCAAAATCCACAGTGTAGTATCTCGCTGACAGGTCTGTCCCTCCCATCAGCTGAGGGCAGGAACCACAAGGGCTTTTCAGACTCCTGTGTCTTCTATGACACGTTGATGCCACCTCCAATCCTCTGCCCTATAGGAATACTCTGAAAAGTTCCTTAGCATGTACGCATTGTATAGCATGCTAGGTTCATACAGATGGTTTCTTCAAGGGTGTCAGGAACTCTGACCATATCACCCCACACCCTGCCTTTCTTCTCCAGCCTCTTCTCCTTCCCCCCCCCCGCACAAATTAAGTTCATTTATTCTGCATTATTTGGGGCGGGGGGGCGGGCTGTGCTGAGTGGAGCAGCAGATGGTCCATGGCAGTGCATTCCAAATCAGTGTGTCAACCTTCGTTCACCCCGCTGGTCTATTAGAACCAACCTCTTCCACCTGTCCCCATTGCCCTGGGCTAGGGGCAGAAGCGCCATGGACCCCATGTATATAATGTGGGTGGTGTCCCCTGGGTGAGCAGACTGAGCTTTCTTTCCCCAGCTTTCAGGTAAGTGGGTGGTTCACTTATCCCTTTCTCGAGTAGACGGAACTGGAGCTCTTCCCTGGGGTGGTGGGTCCCGGGGCAAGGGCGGGCTCTTCCCTGGGGTGGTGGGTCCCGGGGCAAGGGCGGGCTCTTCCCTGGGGTGGTGGGTCCTGGGGCAAGGGCGGTTGTCCTGCTGCTGCCTCCGTGTACCAGTTCCCCGGGGATGGCTGGGACCACAAGCTTCTCCCTGGCGCTGATGTCCCAGTCCAGCTCTGAGAGCAAGGCATCTTGAGGTGTAATGGCCTAGTTAGCATTGCCGGCAATGGTGATGTGTATTTCCTGAGTCATGGAATTCTCCAGCGGTGGGCAGGGCTGCCGCCTGGAGCCAGGAGAGCCTCTTCTCCTTCCTTACTGGTCTCCTTCTTGACCCTAGTGTCACCCCTGTTTTCTAAATGCTTTAAGACAGTCACAGCGTGAGTGTGGAGGCCAGAGGATACCTCGTGTGCTTCTGGACTTCCACCATACGATGGAATTGAGTTGCATCCATTTTCCAGCAAATCACATAATTTTACTTTCTATGGCTGAGAATATCTCCACCGTGTACATATGCCATCTTCTCTTTATCCATTCCTCTGGGGATAGGCATGTAGTTTGGCTGCATGTCTTGGTTAATGGGAATATTGCTGGAATGAGCATGAGTATGCACATGTTTCTGTGATTTGATGATTTATGGTGTTTATCCAGAAGTATATCTGGGTCATATGGTAGTTTATTTTTAGGGTGTGTGTGCTAGAGATAGAGAGAGACAGACAGACAGAGACTACTGATTTCCATAATGACAGGACCTATTTGCATTTCCTCTGGTAGTGTATATAGACTGTTTTTATCCTGCATCATTGTGAACGTCTGTCTTCATTTGTTTGCTCTGTGATACCCACTATGGCTGTGTTGAGACAGAACCCAATGTGTACCGTCTTGAAGTGACCTCCCATTTCTTCAGCTGCTTTTTCTCATTTTCAGATTTTCCTGTCCTAAAACTCCATCTGAAACCTCCTCTCTATTCTTACGTTACTGTAAGTTTTTAACAGCAACATCTCTTTGGAAGTATCAATTAACTTTCAGAGACTGTGAGGTTTAAGGGATGATTTACTGAGGGAAATTGTATGCTATGCAGTGTATAGTTGGAACGTTTTAAATGTGTTTCATGGGTGATTCTGATGCTGACCAAAGGTTAGAGGATGCTGATGACATCATCTATCACCCTGTCTTAGTTGCTTTTCTGTTGTTGGAAAGAAGCGCCATGACCAAGTCAACTTGTCAAACAAAGCATTTCATTGGGAGATTGCTCAGTTTCCAAGGGTGAGTCCGTGACCATCATGAAGGGGAGCATGGAAGCAGGCAGGCAGGCAGGCAGGCACTGACATGTTGAGACAACAGCTGCCTGGCAGAGAAAGAGAGAGGCAGACAGACAGAGAGAGAGGGAGGTAGACAGACAGAGACAGAGAATGTATATGTCTGGGAATGGCACACACCCTTTCCTTCTCAAAACAGTTCCACCAACTTTATTCAACTATATGAGCCCACGGGGACCATTCTCATTCACACCACCACAACCAGTTCCAAATCTTTGAGGATGATTATTTAAAGCCCCCTTGTGTATAAGACTCTATACTACCTGAGTCTTGCTTGCCTTTCCAGCCCCTCTCTTGAATTCCTTCCTCTCAGAAACTGGTGATGGAGGCATTCCCAGCAGCTCTCTCTTCGACTCAGCCTTCCTAGTAACTCTTCATTCTTTTTGGAATAACTTCCCCCTCTTGGCTCCTTGGCCAGACGCATCCAATTCCTCCTTAAATTGCAGCCTAAATGTCAACTCCTCCCTTGATCACCTAGGTCTGGGAGTGGTGGCCCTCCCATGAGTTCTCATAGCACTCTGAATGTCGCCTGTCATTGTACTTACCATGCCTTATCACACCTGCTCGATATTCGTTTCTGTCCTCCATAAGATATTTCCATTTCCATGTCCTGACACACATTTAAAAGGTGCTTCATAAAAGCAATTTGATGAATGAATCAGTGATTGAATGGCTCACAGAGGGATGCTTCCAGACCAGAGCTCTTCCTTTGGCTTTCATATAAACTGGACATGTAAAAAACTAAATGCATTATCTTTACCTAGCAAAACAGTTTCTTCCTTTTCAATTCTTCTCTTCTGTGCAACACATAAAAATTTGCCCAATTTATAAGGCCAGTCAGTTGAGGATTACCCAGGACTGCCCTATCTCCCTTATCCCCATATCCAATCTGTCATGTTGCACATTTCCAATTGCCTAGCTCAGGAGAGTTTTTCAAAGCGTGATTATTGAGTTTTGATTCAAGGGAGTATTGCAAGTATACATGTTTACCTTATCTCTTTATAAAGACCATTGTGGGGTATAGTAAATAAGTACAAAGGGAAGAACTCATAGAAGTACCAAGAACAGGGAGTCAGAGAGTCTGGTGGCTTTCTAGAACTTGAGATGCAGGTGGAAACTTTCATATTAATAAGAAGAAAAAAAAAGTGGAACCCTCCATGTTTTCACATAGAGACTGATCGCATAAAGACTAGCATGTTCCTATTTGTCCAGCCAGAAAGACTCAAGAAGCAAAGCCCAAGACAATGGGTGGGAACAGGAAGATGACGGAAGACTGTGTTATCAATCTTGGCAGATTTTAAGGATAAACTGGAGTTCTCCTTAAACACATCAGGGCTCAATAAGTATGACAGTAAAACCCCACCCCCCAAAAATCTGGATTTTAAACAAGGGTCACGTGTGGTTTTTCTGGTAAAGCAGTTTCGGCAGCAGTGGAACATGGAGGGCTCTTTTATAGAAGCCCACACAGATCCACACAGCACACAGGATTAGCATGTAAACTCCCAGCCTTGGTTTAAAATCAATGGTTGCCTTCTAAAGAAATCTTGAAACCTAACTAACCAGCATAGTGAGATCTCAGATCAAGACTGTCATCACACAGACATTTAAGAATGGCAATCTTCTGCCTGAACGTTAATAATTCATAATGACTCCTGCCTAGATTTGTGCTCCAGCCATATACACAAAGTTGCCTATAAGTTGTTCCTAAGTCCCGAATATCCTAGTTTCTGTTTAGTAACAGATTGGCAGGTGTGCAAAGGGTTATGGCTCAGTGGATGCTTGCCATGAAAGTGTGAGGAGAATGGGTGCAAATGCAGGTAGGTAATTAAGCTTGCCTGAAATTCTGGCCTTAGAAGGTAGAGACCTAGGATTCTAAGAGCACACTGGCTGGGAAAATAAGTCATATCTGTGAGTGCTGAGTTTGATTGCAAAACCAGATCTCCATGAGTAAGGTAGAAGAGCAATGAAGGATGAATCCAGACATCAACCTCAGGTAAACTATACGCACACCTGTGTGTCCACAAATATGCAAAGCATACACACATATGCACAACAGAGAAACACAGAGGCACAAAATGAAAAATAAATGAGGGGAGAATGATAAGAAGCAAATGGAATCAAATATCCAGAACTAAAGAATAAGAAAGGCATCTTATAAAAGTCCTGGAGAGAATAGGGATACAAGGGACATACCTGTCCTAGTTAGGGTTTCTATTGCTGTGAAGAGACTCCATAACCAGGGCAACTCTTACAAAGGAAAACATTTCATTAGGGTAGCTCTCTTGCACTTAACAGGTTCAGTCCATTATCACCATGTTGGGACATGGTGGTGTGCAGGCAGACATGGTGCTGAGAGCCCTACATCTTGCAGGTAACAAGAAGTGTTCTGAGACACTGGGCAGTATCTTGAGCATATATGAGACCTCAAAGCCCACCTCGACAGTGACACACTTCCTCCAACAAGACCACACCTATTCCAACAGGGCCACACCTCCTAATAGTGCACTCCCTTTGGGGACCATTGCCTTTCAAACCACTACATTCCACCCCCGGGCCCCTAAAGGCTTGTAACCATGTCATAATGCAAAAATGCATTCAGACCAACTTCAAAAGTCGCTATAGTTTCTCACATTCTCAACAATGTTTTAAAGTCCAACGTTCAAAGTCTCTTCTGAGATTCATGCAATCTCTTAACTATAATCTGTAAAATCAAAAGCAAAAAGTACATCAGATACTTCCAACATATAATGGCACAGGATATACATTATCATTCCAAAACATAGGGAATGAAGCATAGTGAGGAAATACTGGACTAAAGCAAGAGAGAAAACTAGCTGGGCAAACTCCAAACTCTGCATCTCCATGTCTAATGTCAAAACATTCTTCAGATCTCTAACTCCTTTCAGTTTTGTTGACTGCAGCATACTTCTTTCTCTTGGTCTGGTTCTACTCCTTGTTAGCAGCTTTTCTCAGCAGTTATCCCATGGCTCTGACATCTCCAACATTTGGGGGCTGCAAGGTAATCCAGGCTTCAACTTAACATCTTCAAACAATAGCCTCTCTAGGCCTCCATTCAGGGAAATCCCTGACACATGTCTGGCCTTAGCAGCTTTCCTTAGTCTCTGAGGCAAATTCCATAGGCCTCTTCTTATATCTTTACTGCAAAAGCCAGAACCACATGGCCAAAGCTGCCAAGTTCTGGTGCTTGCTGAGATTGGAACATGGCCCCCTCATTCAATTACAGTTTCACTAGCTTTCTGTCTTTCACTGCCTAAGTTTGGATGTCTAAAACTGGATCTGTGTTTCTCTTTTAGACAGCATACTGTCAGCAGTTGAGGCAAGGGCAGTTTTTTGCCCAGTGGCTAACTTTTGCCACAAAGAAAGTAAACTCCATATCGAGTTTCTTCAATGCCTATTATCTTCTCTGAAGTAGATTGATGCTGCCAGAAGCAGACATGTCTCATTGTTATAAAAAAAAAATCTTATGTTATTAAAACATATTCAGTGCCATATTCTGTAGATCTCATTCCATTGATCAACATGTCTGTTTTCATGCCAATAACATATTGATCTTAGTGGAATTTCTTTGAGTTTCTCTCCATTTAAGTTGATGTTGGGTATGTGCTTGCTGTAAAATGCCTTTATTATGTTTAGGTATTTAGGCACTAGGTTCTTTTGGTGAAGAATGTGTCTGCCTTTTGCCTTTGTTCGAAGAATCTGTCAGAGTCTAAAGTGAAGAGTATTGGATTAATACCATGGGCAGAGGAAATCTCAAAACAGCCTAGTATAGACTCTGTTGTGTGGTTATTAGCAATAACTCTAATGAAGATTTATACTGAAAAGGAGCAAGCTGAGCAGGATAAATTACAAAATGTCAAACTTAAGGAGAAAAGGAGCACCAGGAAGTGGAATGGTTATAATAGGTGACTGACTAAAATCAAGACCAAGAAAAGGTTGCCCACTTTCTCCATATCTATTCAGTACAGAACCTGAAGTGTTAGCTCAAGCAGTAACACAACTGCTGGAGATCAAGGGGATACAAGTTGGAAAAGTAGTCAAAGTATCTTTATTTGCAGATAATGTGATAGTATACATAAATGTCCCTAAAATATCATCAGGGAGATCCTACAGCTGATAAACACTTTTAGCAAAGTAGTTGGATGATACAAGATTAACTCACAAAATTAAGTAGTCTTCCAATATACAAATGACAAATGATCTGATAAAGAAATCAGGAAAACAACAACCTTAGCAACAGCCACAAGTAATATTATAAAAATTGGAGTAACTCTAACCAAGCAAGAGAAAGATCTGCATGATAAGGACTTCAAGTCTTTAAAGAAAGAAATTGATGAAGACATCAGAATATGGAAACATCTCCCATGCTTATGGATTTGTAGGATTAACATAGTAAAAATGGCCATCCTAGCAAAAACAATGTACAAATTCAATGCTATTCCCATCAAAATTCCAACACAATTCTTCACCGACTTTGAAAGGACAATTCTCAACTTCATATGAAAAAAACAAAAACACAAGAAAACTAAAACAATCCTGAACAATAACGAACTGCTTGGGGTCTCACCATTTCCAATTTCAAGTTGTATCACAAAGCTACAGTAACAGAAACAGCATGTTATTAACATGAAATAGACATGCTGGAATCAAGTTGAAGACCCAGACATAAATCCACCTGATGTTTGATAAAGGAGCCATAAATATACACTGGAAAAAAAAAAGATGGCATCATTGACAAACATTGCTGGTCAAACTCAAGGTCTGCATGTAGAAGAAACCAAATAGATACATACTTATCACCTTGTACAAAACTCAATTCAAAATGGATCGAAGACCTCAACATAAAACCAGATATACTGAACCTCACACAAAAGACACTGGGGAATAGCCTTAAACACATTGGCACATGAAAAAAACCATTAGCACAGGCACTGAGATGCACAATTAATAACTGGGACCTCATGAAACTGAAAAGCTTCTGTAAGGCAAAGGACACCATCATCAGGACAAAGCAGCAGCCTACAGAGTGGGAAAAGATTTTTATCAACTCCACATCTGATAGAAGACTAATATCCAAAATATATAAAGAACTCAAGAAACTAGACATCAAAAACCCAAACTGTTCAATTTTAAAGTGGGATACAGATTTAACAGTATTCTTGCTAGAGGAAACTCAAATGGGTGAGAAACACTTAATGAAATATTCAACTTCCTTAGCCATCAGGCAAATGCAAATCAAAACTAGTTTGAGATTCCACCTTACACCTGTCATAATGGTTAAGTTTAATAAATTCAGTTATAGTTCGTGCTGGTGAGGAGGATGTAGAGCAAGGGAAACACTCCTCCATTACTGGTGAGAGTGCAAACTCATACAGCCACTTTGGGAATTAATATAGCAGTTCCTCACAAAGGTAGGAATCCATCTACCTTAAGATCCAGCTATACCACTCTTGGGTATATACCCAAAGGATGCTTCATCCTACCACAAGGGCACTTAACCATATTCATTGCTGCTCTATTCATAATTATTAGGAAAGAAAACTCACTAAAAGAAAAGGAGAATCATCGCAGGGTCCTGGAAGGGTGAGGTCCTGTCCTGTTATGCTGCCTGAATCATTCTGCACCATCCCAGCCCATGTGGGAGAGAAGAAAGCCCATTCTATGTGCCTCTCCAATCTTAAGGGTAGCTCTGAGGCCACACTGGCACTTCAAGGTCATAGGAAGAACAGTTACCTGCTACATCTCTAGGGGCTGGTGCTTCAAGGTCATAGATAGAATAGATATTCACTACATCTCCCCCTTTTGTCTAAATAAGAGAGTTCTAGCCTAATACAAAACTATATACAATAGGAACGATTATCAAGTATTGTCCAGGAAAGGGGAAAGGTAAAAACATAAACAAAATAGAAATATAACCAGCAAGAATAACATCAATCAAGAAACACACATTAAATGTTCAGAAATGTCCAGATCATAGGTAAATGGCATGTTACAGATATTACTCCATTAGTTGTCCTATCCCAAAGAATCTAACTTCAGTATCTAAAATGTTCTTAGCTAAGATATGAGAGGATTGTAACTGTAACTATCTAGTCTTCAACCCCATCAAAGACCTGAGAAGGAAAATAGTGTTACCTGAGAAAACAGGAAGTGAGAGCAAGCAATTTCCAAAAAAAATTGCAAGAATTGACAGAGACAGCTGGCTACCTGGACTCATCTAAAGATTCTCAGTACTGTTGGGGCATCCATTATTGGCTACAGGCCTAGAATATCTGACAGACCATTTTTAGAAGCAGGAATTTTGAAAGACTGTCTTACCCTGTCTTGGCAGGGTTCAGCAGTCGCTTTTCCTTGTGTCATGCTCGTCCAGAAAGGACAGTGTCCATACTGTCAGCAGTCAAGGCAAGGGAAGTTCTTTGCCCAGCAGGCCATTTTGTGCCAAGAAGAAGACAAACTTCCATATAGAGTGTCTTTGAATTAAAGCCCAACATTCTTTTGGAGTAGATCTGTGTTGCCAGGAGCAATCATGTCTCATGGCAACAGAATTCTAAGTTATCAAAACATTTAAATGCCATATTTTCTAGGGAAATGAAGTGTTTGAAGATTATCTATTCATCTGACAAATGTTTCTGTAAATCTGGAGAACCTAACTTACATAACTATAGAAATGACAAGCATGGGTGATTATAAATCTGTAAGTCTTATCTACCTAAATAACCTAAGGGCTAAGGCTTCACATTATCAAGGCAAACAGTCTGTAAACAGATGTGCAGTATAAGAACAATGACCTCAAAATTGTGACAATATACAAAATATCTTAAATGGAGGTAGAAATGTATAGTGCAATATGACAACAACATCTTTAATATATATCAATATACAAAATATCCTAAACAGAGGTAGAACATACAGACAGTATGACAATTATAATTTTACATTTGTATCAATATGCAAAATATTTCAAACATGTAGAAACATGTGTACAATATTACAATTATAGTTTTGAATTTGTATTAATATATAAATTATCTTAAATAGGGATAGAAAATAGTTTACATTTGTATCAATATACAAGAATCCATATCAGTATAAATTATCTAAGTTTGCTAAAATTAGTTTACTAGTAGATACAATAATCTACCTTAATATCCTATAACTTATTATCCTAGCCTATCTATTCTCCCTTTTTTCTTTTCCAAAAGAGAATCCTGAGTTTGAATTTTATTGTTCCACCCCAACCCTATTACAACTTATCCATAACCCTGAGAAAATAAAACCTTTTTGGGAGAGGGGGCATCATTTTCTTAAAATTGATTACTGCTGTCTAGAGGGTGATGCTCTCTCATGGGATCCTGTAAGAAAGCTAAATGGTTAAGTCTCAAAAGGACTAGCTTTAAAGTTTGTAGCCAGTCTCAGAGTAATGGGTAAGGTTATCTGAAGTTTTGGCTAGATGTACAATATGACAGACAATCTCATCTTGGAATTGTCCTGAAGAGTTTGCAGTCCAAAGCTCATCATTAAGTGGTGTTTTTTTCGTTCAATAGCATAGTTATGAACACGGTAGAGTCATTGTTGTGGGGTCCCATCTTCCTTCTGGAGACTTCAGAGATTGCTAATAGGAAGATTTGTTTTTCACTGTGGAAAATTTGGACATTATTAATATCAAAATGGAGAGTTTGAGATTTTAGGATGATGTAACATGTGAGGAGGGACTCCCAGGAATCAAGAATAAGCATGGAGAGTAATAGAATCTTGACAAGAATGGTCCCTAGATTATTTATTTTCTTCTGTCCCACACCAGTTGGCTCTTCTGATATGAGACAGAATCCCCTAATTTTTTTTCTTTTAGCAACATGCTTGGATTTAGAGGAAAGAGCCACATTCCAACTCAAAAGCCAGCTTGATTTATAATTAAATTAGAACCACAACTTTTCTAGTTAAAAAGATATTGATGTTAGGCAGTAAGATATTACCCTGTAGAGTATATTGGTAGCAATAGGTCCTTCCCTTCTGCCGTAGACATCTGGGTATCCAAGGCCTTTTGAAGGTGGTCTTAATGAAGTATCTAAATAATGAAAAAGATGGAGCCCCAACTGGCCATCTCTTGTCACCAAATGAAGCTTCCAGTACAGGGACTGGATTACATTCAACTGAGTTGTTGGCCAAAGGCATCCTATGGAAATCCCCCAAGCAACCCAGGCTGTTGCCAAGGCAATAGGTCACTCTTCACAAACTGACAGAAAGGCCCATTGCTGAAGACCACACATATACAGTCATTGAGCATACAGAGGTCGAGCTGTTGCCTGTATAGAACTCCATACTCTAGTGTCGTTGGTGCAGGAAGGTATTCTGCAGTCTACCAAAACGAAAATGTAAACAGCAGTACAACCACAAACCCTTTGCTCTACACACTGTCCTGCCTGTCAGGCATGCTCATGCCATGGTGGCACAAACCTTGTGGGAGTAACCAACCGATATCTGGTTTGCTCCACAATACAGAACCCATACCCAACGCTGCTTGGGTGACCAAGAGCCAGAGACTAGATAGCCCAGAGATCTAAGGTAAAACTAAATACTAGTGGCCTAAAAATAAATAAATAAATAAATAAATAAATAAATAACAAAAAATAAAAAAGGAACAATGAAATGATCCCTAATCATATTCTGCTGTAATCATAGACTGGTGCCTTATTCAGCCATCATCAGAGAGGCTTTCTCCTGCAGCAGATGGGAACGAACACAGACGCACAGCCAACCTTCCACAGAGAAAAAGACCTTGAGACACACAGTGTCTCTAAATGAGATATCACCATCAAATCTTCAGAGCTCAGAGAACCTCATGGAGGAGAAGACAAAGAGTGGAAGCAGAGTGTACTGGAGTATTCCAGGAGAACAAGGGCCACTAAGTCAACTCACAGAGACTGGAGCATCAAGCATGGCCCTACACGGGTCTGCACCAAGTCCTCTGCATAGATATTAATATAGCTTTCAATTTTGTACTTTTATGGGACTCTTGAATGTGTGAAGAAATGAGTATTTGACTCTTGTGCCTTCTTTGGGGGGTTCTTTTCCCTCTGTTGGTCTTATCCAACTTCAATGTGATGGGCTTTTGTTTTATCTCATTGTATTTTATTTTGTTAAGATTTGTTGTTATCATTTAGAAGCCTGTTCTTTTCTCTCATGAGAGACAAAAAAGGGAGTGGATCCAGATGGGAGAGGAGCTGAAAGGAATACAGAGAGAGGGAACTGTAATCAGGTTATATTGTGTGAGAAAAGAATCTACTTTTAATAAACTGGAGGAGGAGAAAGGCATCTTATTGCTACACGTGTTGAAGGCAGAAATGTCCTGCCATGAGCAGAGGCTGGAGATTCCAGAAAGGGGCATCTGGCATTCTCTTATCTTTTACCCTGAGGAGCACCCCTTTCCAGGAAACCATGCTGAGGACATGTCTGAAACTGAGAGACACCTCCACATCGGGGATGACTGACTAGTTCACCACCCACCCCTCTTCCCCGGTCTGGTAAAACCTTACTAACTCCAAGGCTATGAGGGATGCTTTCCTGCTTCAGACTTCTTGAAGAGACTCCACCCCGCTCTTCACCTCAGCTTTCAGAGACAGCCCACAATCCTTGGGTCTGGAAGACTCGGTCACATGACCTTAACTTCTTGACTCTCTTGTCACTTCTCTATTCTGACTCGTCATTTTCATTACTCTCTTCCAAAGACCCTGGAGTTTACACTGCCTCCGTAAACCAGGATAACCCCTTGTCTTAGTTAGGCTTCCCATCGCTGTGGAGAGACACCCTGACCATGGCAGCTCTTACAAAGGAAACATTCATTTGGGGTGGCTTACTTACAGTACAGAGGCTCGGTCCGTCACCATCATGGTGGGAAGCCTGGCGGCATGCAGGCAGACCTGGTACTGGCTACATCTTGATCAGAAAGCAACGGGAAGTAGACTGTGGCACTGGGTGTGACTTGAGCACACATGAGAACTCAAAGCCCACCCGACAATGACACACTTCCTCCAACAAGGCCGTACCTACAATAGAGCCACACCTCCTAATAGTGCCACTCCCTGTGAGATTATGGGACCAATTACATTCAAACTACCACACCTCTTTCTCAAAAAACAACACATCACATGCAAGGTTTTAGAGGTTGGGATGTAGATTTGGCGTTATCCAGCCCACCTTACCCAGCTGCTTCTCATGATAGGCTTTATTTTGAAAGTTAACATGATTATTGTATATTTTACTGAACTTTTTTTATTCTGCTCTCCAAAATAGCTCATTCTACAACATCACTCCTTGTTCTACCGTTAGTTCAATCTTCAATCGTCCTTGCTATGACAAAACATTAGTGAACTGTCCTGGTCTCCATTCTTCCCCAAGGGTTACTGAAATGGATTTTCAAAAGAAGCAACCCAATCTGTTCCTGCCAGATAGAAAAGAAAATATCCTCATGGCCTTTGTAATGAATTATAAGCCCACTCATACTTGGTCTTAGCTACTGGAATCCTCATGCATCGTCTTCCAGCTCCCCAAATGAATTCTCAAATGATACGAGCGAGCACCTTGCAGGTTTCCAAGTGTGCTCTGCACAATCGCTTCTCGCGCAGCCTCTCTGCCTGAAGGACTCACCCCCTTTCTCCAGTTGACCTACTTCTGTGGACCCCTCAAGACTCAGTCCATTCATACTTTATATCTTCTCCAGTGCCTAACCTGACCATGTTCCTACGGTCTGCATTTCTACCCTGCAGAATTCTACAGGATGTATTTTTTAAAAATCTGCAAATGCTTTGTTCAAGACCCTGGATTCTAAGTTGGTCTGCTCATCTGTCAGTGTCCGTTCCAGTTATTCTTTCAGGTATTAGCAATGTCTCCTTTTCATAGATGTTGTTAGAGACCTGGCACAAATTTATCCCTCAAAAGATTTTTGTGTTTTTTTATTAATAAATAAGCTATAATCTGCTTTGGTTTGTTTCCCATTCATTCATTCATTTTTATATATAAGGCATCTTTTTATTTTTTGTTTTGTTTTTCTGTGTTCCTCTTACTTAGCTGCTTTTGCTACTCACTCTTTAAAGCTCTCCTGAGTGTTTTTTCCAGGTACTTTCACATATGTGACAGATGTGTGTGAGGTGTGTACACACGTGTGTGCAGTGTGTGGCACGCATGTGCAGAGGTCTAGGGAACTAGTTGCCTGTCCTCCATCGCTCTCTGCCTTATTTTTTTTTTTTTTTTTTTTTTTTTTTTTTTTTTTAGGCAGGATCTCTTGCTAACTATGAAAGGCATGGTTTTCCTGACATGGCCGTCAGCCTGTACTGTAGGTCTCAGCAGTCTTGCTGTCTCTGCCTTGCTCGGTGCTAGGTGCACACACCCGTGAAAGGCCTTCCCTATCTTTTACATGGGCGCTGGCTTTGAAACTCCCGTCCTCATGCTTGGCTAGCAAGTGCTCTTAACCACTGAGCCACTTCTCCAGCCCCTAGCATCTACATTTTTCTTAAAGCTCATCGTGTTTTTCCAATAAACTCAGGAAAAGAAGCCAAATCCTATGACTTTTGTCCATTACTCTTTTTTTTTTGTTTTTGTTTTTTTGTTTTTTGTTTTTTTGTTTTTCAAGACAGGGTTTCTTTGTGTAGCTTTGCGCCTTTCCTGGAACTCACTTGGTAGACCAGGCTGGCCTCAAACTCACAGAGATCCACCTGCCTCTGCCTCCCGAGTGCTGGATTAAAGGCGTGCGCCACCACCGCCCGGCTATGTCCATTACTTTTTATACAGCATAATGCTATTTCACAGGTGATCTATCCTATGGTACAATGTAACTGGGGTTGACACTGGCTAATTCTTACTATCATGCCTTGGAGGAAGTATGAGTAAAATACTGTATTTAGTTTTGCTGATCTAATTAATATTTGCTGGTGGCTTTTAAGGAGTAGGATGTTCTGTTCTTTCAGACACACAGCAGAGGGGTTCCCTGTGAAATCCAACCTGCATGTCACCATTGAAGTGTCCTAAGAGAGCTTCTGACCTGTTAACACCTGTGTCTTCATTTATACGGGTGCATACCCATGGAGGCTAAGTTGGTCACTTGAAATACTAGATCTGGAGACGGAATGATAAATGGGTCCCTATGCTACTGTCACAGAGGCTGCTTGGTAAGAAACGCATACCTCACAAGGACACTGTGAGAGTTAAAACACTGGTTACATCCCTCTTGGAAATATAAGTAGCACTCGTAAAGAATGTGAGCAATCACGTGCTTCCTGTGACTTATACTTTACCATAATTTATACTTTACCTTAGGCATAATTGTTAGGGTTTTATTTGTTTATTAGTTAGTTTGGGGTTTTTTTGGGTGGTGACACCCATTTATTCTTCCCTAGGGCCATAAAACCACAAGAATTTTTCACAAAAATCATCTTTAAAATATATATATTTAGCCTCTTATTGACCCCTTAAACTAGCTCTTTACTACTGCAGGGCATTATAAATTGTTCTAAATTTGTTTTGGAAGCCGTGGGTACATTTCCCCCTCTGCATCCATTCATAACCCCCATTAACTTCCATGGGATCAGATCTCCCTACATCAAAGTGAAAACCGGCTCATGCCTGTTTAAATCATGATTAAAATCTATTCATGATAAAATAAATTGTAAGAACTAAAAGCCAAAAGAAGCTGTATGGGAAAACATGGGACCATGTTGTGTTTAATTAAAGGAGCTCACATCTGGGGATAACTAAACCGGATTAGCAGCCCCCAGCACTGTTTCCAATATGTGCTCCATCTCAGGTTATTTACTGTAAAGCACCCACATTATAAACTGAAATGTGTGTGACTTAGAACTGTCTCACAAAACTATGCTTAGCCCTGTGTGTCTTGACTCTGTTATGAACACAGAAGAGAAGAGCCACTGCTTGGGCTCACACTAAGTTACCTGTGGGTAGAATTTGATCTTACCTATTTATTGCCATATTTTAAAACTATGTCATAAACACTTGAAAGTTTTGCATCTAGAAGACTGCCTACATCTATGCCCATGAAAATTGAGTAATGGAATTCCAAACAGTCCAATTTTTCTTATAAAAGCAGACCTGTGTAGTGCCTACCCTCTCTAAGAACATCACTAGGAGGCAAATGCAAACTTTACATACATATTTCTATGATCCTTTGAAATGTTTGCTTTGAAATACAGATATATCATACATGCAAATAAATACACTAATTCACCCATGCATTTAATGAGATGAAGTCAACTCTACACCCCACAGCAGTCAGTGCAATACTAAAATTCATTTCCATTTCACAAGTAAACATCATGCACTTCTCAGATAAAATGTGAGAAAATATGAATCTAGGTGATTTTCAAACACAGTTTAAAATAAATGGATCTTAACAGAAATACAGTTGTCCCTTCAAATGACAGTGGATTGATTCTGAGACCCCCCCGATGATACCCAGATCCACAGATGTTCAAGTCCCTTCTGTAAAATGCTGTAATGCTTGCATACATCCCACATACATCCTCTCATATACTCTAAATCCATCTGTAGATTACTTTTGATACCTAACACATTGCCAATGCTATGTGAAAAGATGTTATTCTGCATTGTTTAGGAAATAATGAAGAAAATATATCCATATACATTCTATACAGACACAGCCATCAGCCTACCTGCACAGAACATAATGCCGCGGAAACGATGCTCAGTTGCTGGTAACAGTCTAGGCTAAGAAGCGGCAGAAGGCTTTGGCAGGGTGTGCCTGCACACCACAGATTACAGTGGTACCCGGCTCATATAAAATTCAATTTTGCTATGTAGAACTTGATGAAATTTTTTATATGTATATCCATCTACAATTGGTTGAATCTGATGATCTGGAACACCATGATACAGAGGGCCAACAGTACTCAGTTCCTCTAGGAGACAGTGAAGGAATGTCCCCAGCTGCTCGGACAGTGCTCAGTCTTTAGCTATGTAAACAATACTGCATGAAAGGGCAGTTCTGTGAAAGGAATACAGAAAACGTAGGTTCCAGAGGCACCCAAGACACAACCAGGAAGATTTTTTAATACGTGAAATTAACAAATATGTGAGATAACCTTCAAAAGATTTTGTGATATGCTATTTTAGGCATACATTGACTTTCTATTCCCTAAACACACCAAAGTGGGACGGAACTGGGCTATTTGAAAATCCTGAAGGTCTTTGCCATTCCTAATTCTCTTGAATCTCCGCTTCACTTTCTTCTCTGAAGCAGCTATGCTGTGGGTCCTCATATGTACTTACCTTCCCACACTGGTTTCCAGACAGCGGAATAAGTGCCCACACAATGGCAACTTTTTTGTAGTCATCTAAAATGATGTTTTCAAAACCCGTTTTTTTCATTGAAAATAGATTGTTTTTCATGCAGCATATTCTGAACATGGCTCCCCTCCTCCATCTCCTCCTAGATCCTCCGCACCCACCCAACCCCACACTATTTATCCCTTTGTCTCTCCCATCAGAAAACAAAGAGGCACCTAAAAAGCAATGAAATAAAATATGATAAAAAACAAACAAGAATAGGAAAAAAACAATCAAGCAAAAAGAAAGAAAAGTCACAAGAAAAGCATACAGACACTGAAACACACGTACTCCTCCACAGCAAGATTCTCTAAAACAAGACCAGAAATCATAAAATATAACCAAAAAAACCTGAAGTTTAAAAAAATTAGTGCCCAAATAAGGAATTATGAAACAAGCGAGCAAGTAAACAAACAAATCCAAAATACCAATGAGTTTGTTTTGTGTTGGCCATCTATTAGTGGGCGTGGGGCCGCCCTCAGGTGTGGTTTGATACCCAGTGAGACTGCACTGGAGAAAAGTAATTTTTCCTTTGCAAGTGGTTCAGTTGGAGATAGATTCTGGGTTAGGGACGGCATCTTGTGTCCACTTTCCCTCTCAGCACTGGGATCCCATCTGACTTAGACTATGCAGGCCCTGGGTTCCAGTCTCTGTGAGCCCAGATGTGTGTCAGTCCTGATGGGAAGACCTAATACAATAAAATAACCATAAGAATTGATATCATTTATTCAGCTCCTACTGCATCTAAGGGATGAACTACATACTTTCCATCTTTATTTATGTAGTGGAGTGTGTGTGGGGGGGGGGGTATGTGCCTGCCATAGCATATCTGTAGAGATCCCTGAACAACTTTCGGAAGTTGTTCTTGCCTTCCACCTTGTTCAGGCAGAATCTCTGGTGCTAGCTGGCCCACCGGCCCACCGTCTTCTGGGATTCTCCTGTGTCCACCCCCCTCTTGCAGCTGGCGGATGGCTGCTATGCGTGTGTGCCGCATGTGTGCCGCTGTATTACCCTCTGAGTAATCTTCCTACCCCTATGCTGCAGACTCGATAAGGACTTTTTTTTTTTATAGTCTTCAAGGTGAGTTTACAAAACAGATATTTTGAAAGAAAAGCTTTTTTTTAAAAAAAGAATGATTATGGTGGTGTGTGAGCAGCAGGTCAGGGTTTACACCCGGAGCCATTATCACACATAAGTTGCATGCAGTGATGGACTAGATGTGACATTTTCAGGCATGTGTAGAGTGCACGTTGAGGATGTTCATGACTCTCTTACCATCTCTTGTTCATCCTCTCTCCCCCACCGGTTCCTTTCCTTATCCAAATAGTTCCCCTATTATTCTCATCATTTCTTGTTATTGTTTTAATCTAGATCCTACATGTGAAGGGAAACACATGTGTGGTGTTTCTCTTTCTTAGTCTAGCTTACTTTGCTTAACATGATGACCTCTGATTCCATCCATTCTCCTGCAAACAACATCATTTCATTCTTAATGGCTAAGTAATAGCCAATCATGCACACTTACCACATCTTTTTATAATAATTAAATTTATTCATTTATTTTACATCCCAACCACAGTATCTCTTCTTCCTCTCCTCCTATTCCCTCCCTCTACCTCACTCTATCACCCCACCTATGGAATTTGTGTGGTGGGGGGGTGCGGTGGGGAGTGTATTAGGGGTGTCATAAATATTTCAGGAGTGGCCAACCAATGACTGATCCAGCTTCAGACCCCATACTATGAAAATGAGCACATCCTTGACACTGCCTAGAGTGCCAGGACCCAGAGGATGGATGGCCCTGAGACCTAGAATAGAACCAAACACAACTGGAGGGGGGAAAGTCAGTATAATGATGCCTAATGATATTCTCCTATACTCACAGATTGGTGACTACCAGAACTGTCATCAGAGAGGCTTCACCCAGTAACTGATGGAAACAGATGCAGAGACACACAGCCAAGCACTGGACTGAGGTCGGGGAATCATGCTGAAGAGAGGAAGGAAGGATTGTACAAGCTGGTGTGTGTGTGTGTGTGTGTGTGTGTGTGTGTGTGTAAAGGACATCATTTACCTAAAGGTCATTCTTCACAAAAGACTGTGACATAAAAGAATAAAAGAAATTCTCAGCCAAAAAGAAGTGTAATGAATCAGTTTGTCTAGTCCTCTCATTTAAAAGGAAGAGAAAATTAATTGTTGCTATCCTGTTTGCATGTGAGTATCACCATGACATCTAAACTGTGTATGTTCCCATTTCATCCCTAGAGAAGACTGTTGGAACGTTCCCTTTCCTAAAGCTACTGTATCAAGAGAATTGTAAATGTGCTTATCCTGTGCTCACTTCTTGATCAACAATCTGAAACAAATTCAGTATAATGACCTAGGGTCCAATATAAAGTAAGACGATGTTCTTAGCAAATTAATAGGATTTTTTTCCTCTGGTTGTATGCACTTATTCATGAATAATAACTTGTCCTTACTTGTTTCCTGCCCCAAAACCTCTGGAAAGGCACTATTCTATCCCTTCAAGCTCCACCATTGCCAGGACTTAGGACAGGACTAGAAAGACAGTAGTCAGAAAATAACCCTCAGGGCTTTCCTAGCAATGCATGCCTGCAATCCCAGCATTCTGGGGCAGGAATGGGGGCATCATTGGACATTTGTGACCACTTGGTCTACATTAGGTGTTCCAGGTCAGTCAGGGCTATAAAGTAAGACTGTCTCAAAAAGCAAAAATATAAACAAACAAAAAGGACAAAGACTGAAGTTTACAGATGACCTAAAAATTACTAAGTGTTTGGTCTCTGGTCTGTTTGTTTGCTTCTCTCTGAACCCCTTCAAATCGGGCCACCTTCAGATTTTCCCTCTCTTCCTCCTCTCTGGGACCTTTGTAAATAATTTTTCTTATATTGAAGACCCTCATGTTTCACCTTATTCATACCTCGCCAGAGCCTTCCTGGCACACTGTCGTCCCAGAAAATTGTGGTTGCTGTGTTACACTGAATAGCTTTTCCATAAGGTAACAGCTTTAATTCCACTTTGATTAGTGAGATATTGTAATTAATGCTTGCCTCCCCCATGCATCTGAATCTTCATAAGAGCAAGGACCAAATGCATGTGTATATCTAAAATTTTTATACTGTTTTCATTTATCAATGTGTCTTAAGACAACTACAGCACCTAATGCATACTAAAAGGCAACAAAGGTTTGTTGAATGGATGACTGAGAAAATAGGTAAGTAGATGAATGGATAGGTTTACATATAGTCTTTTGCAAACATTCGGCATCATCTAAAAATAGACTGGTACGATGGAATATTGCTATAAATTTAACAAAGAAACAAGACTATGCATCCATTGGCTTTGTGTGCTAGCTAAAGTGGAGATTGAATCATTAAATCAGAATAAAACTACCCTTGCATTTAAAAAATAGGCAAATAACCATGTTGACTTTTTTTCCAATCCAGGTGCAGCCCACAATTCATGTCTATCATTAACCTTTCTGTCCATTCCCTAATCACTAACCTTGAGTTGATGCCATCTGATGGGTCCTGTTCTCTTGGACTCATTATGTAATAGCAAAACCTTTGCTCCATTGTTGGAACATTTAGTAACATCTCTTATAGAATGCAAGTCTCACCTTCTGTGAATTTGTGAGAACCCATTCTAGCAGTAGTGTTAGCCGAGAGAAGCTTGGCTTATGTTCAACCCAAAGCCAGGCAATATCCATGCTACGCAGGGGTACATTGTATTTTATGACTTAAATAAAAAAATATTTCTAAAAGCACATATTCTGTGATAATAAGCTTCAACAAAAAAGAAGCCTGGGGTTATTGAAACACATGAAATTTGAGCTTGAAGAGAATTTAGATGGTTTAATATTATTTGAAGACCATATGAAGTAAGGAATCTCTTTCTATCTGCAGTTTAATACCTGCTATCACTATGGGGATACAAGTAGCTAGCTGAAAAATCTTCCTGCTTCATGATTCATATTCCTACACAGAATGCTCCTTAAATTCTATGCTCACTGAATGAAAGTCTGTAACTACAGGTTATTTAGTTATTCATTAGTTCATGCATAGCAAAAATACCAGAGAATCCTCAAAGTGATGATTCTGAAGCCTCATGCATCACACTCCCCTTACAATGCAAAGATACACTAGTGCTACATATCTACTGTTATTTGCATATTCGGAATTACTAAAATTACATATCTAGCTACTATGTGTGGATACTATCAGCTATTCTACATTTCATAATTCTGGGTACTTTTAAAATACAAATAATTTATTTGAGATGCTAAAATTTTAAAAGTAACAAAGTTATATTATGTTAAAAGTTCATTGGAAGTTCTAATTTACTTGAAAACTGGAAGAAATTTATGCCTAAATATTATAAATACTATTGTCTTGTCCCACTATATTTCAGATTCTGTGGGTTTAAAAAGTATTATATCTTTGATATAATTTTACAAGTAGATGACAATTTTACTGATCACTGAAATGTTATAAGAATTAATTTTGAAAATCAAGACTCAAGTCATAATAAAAGCAAAAGATGTGATCTAATAGTATAGC
The DNA here is from genome assembly GCF_004664715.2 of Peromyscus leucopus. Lineage (NCBI taxonomy): Eukaryota > Metazoa > Chordata > Mammalia > Rodentia > Cricetidae > Peromyscus > Peromyscus leucopus. The sequence goes on from NC_051072.1 coordinate 63,912,729, forward strand.
ATAATAAGTTTCATTTTTATTTTTATTAATTTTAATGAATTAACTGTGTGTGTGTGTGTGTGAATATGTACATGTGAGGACATGCTCCAAAGGAGGACACAGGCTTCAGATTCCCCTGGAGGTAGAGTTTCAGGCAGCTGTTGGAATCTCTACATGGGTGCTTGGAACCAAATCTAGGTTCTGTAAAGAACAGTATGGGCTTTTCATCAACAGAATCGTCTCTGCAGTTTCTTGTCTTATTTCCTAAGTAAAAATACATGACAGCTTTTATATTTTAACATTAAAGAAAACATTGTGTGTGGTAAAAGTCATAGCCAATCAGCAACAAATTCTATTTGTTATGTGTGGTCATGAGGGAAGTCATGAATTTTATAGTTTATTGACCAAATTTCTTTAGAAATTCTCAAATTTTAAAAAGAAATCTTAAGCCAAGTGGTGGTGGCACACACCTTTGATCTCAGTACTCGGAAGGCAGAGGCAGGAGGATCTATGTGAGTTTGAGGCTAGCTTGGTCTACAGAGCAAGTTCCAGAACAGCCAAGGCTACACAGAGCCCAGTCTTGAAAAACCAAAAAGAAAGAAAGAAAGAAAGAAAGAAAGAAAGAAAGAAAGAAAGAAAGAAAGAAAGAAAGAAAGAAAATAAAGGAAGGAAGGAAGGAAGGAAGGAAGGAAGGAAGGAAGGAAGGAAGGAAGGAAGGAAGGAAGGAAGGAAGGAAAGGGAAGGGAAGGGAAGGAAAGGAAAAAGGAAAGGGGAAAGGAAAGGAAAGGAAAAAAAGAAATACTGAGATTGATAATTACAATGTTTGGTTGAGAGATGGTACCTCCAGGCTTGTGTTCTCTGACCTTAGGTCTGGGGCTCTGAAACTTCTTCTGGGTAGGCAAAATAACATAAAACCTCCCTAGGCACATTCCATGGACAATTTTTTCTCCCATATCACTGGACCTTGGAAAAGGGGCACCTCTTCCTACTCCAATGTAATTTTTGATAATTCCTTTTGTGGAATGAAAGTCAATAAGGAACCTTTTCTCTAAACTGTGATTAAATGGTTGGTGGTATCATCTGAATGGGTCCATGTGTGAACATGGAATAGCTTTACAAGAAAATATACATTGGTTCTCACAGCAACTCTCCAATTCAGAAGGACATGGAAAAATCAAAGGCTAGCTCTGTTTTCATATCTGTAAAACGAGGTGATACATGGAATACTCTAATTGTAATATTGTTTTCACAGAGGATCAAGAGAGTGTTTTGCTTCGAAGATATTTTGGCTAAGCTCAAACAGTCCTCTGCCTTGGTAATGAGCAAGGGCTCTCAGTCTTGTCTCAAGCAGGTATGTAGACACACGCTAAGTCAGCAGACTCCAAGGGGCAAGAGAAAGTGTAAAAATTAAACAATACAGAGAAGGTATAACTCTGTACAAACAAAAACTAGAGAGATAAGATATACAGTAGTTAGACATGGAGTTTGGGTCAGCCTGCTGGGATCTGGACCCAAGTATCTGGGTGGTCTCAGGAATGTCACTTAACTTGTCCAGATTGTCTATCTGCAAAGGGAAGATACCTGAGTGCCTGTCTCACAGGGATGTGATGAGAATTAATTAACTACAACAGGAAATACACTTCAAAGAACATGGCAGATGTACAGCCACCTGATTTTTTTACAAAGATGCCAAAAATACACATTGGCAAAACCACAACTTCTTAAACCAATGCTTCTGGGAAAATCAAGTACCCATGTGTAAAACAATGCAATTATACTGCCATCTTTTCCACTACATGAAAATCAATTTCAAATAGTTCAAAGACTCTAATGTAAAACCTGTAATTCTGAAACTGTTAGGGGAAATGGTAGGGGGAAAGCTTCTTCATAATACAGTCACAGGCAAGGATTTTCTGAATAGGACTTCAGTCAGCTACTTTCGTTATACAGCCCAGATCCATCTACCTAGGGATGGTACCACCTGAAATGGACTGTGCTCTCCTCCATTAACTCGAAATAAAAAATAACGACTCACAGACATGTCCAAAGGTCCATCTGATGGATGCAATTCTTCAGTTGAGGTTCCCTCTTCCCCGTGCATAAAGTAGACAACCAAGATCAATCACCACAGACTGATTCATAAAATGGGTATATGTGACGGAAAGAAGTGAAAAACCACAGTCTGGGTGGGTGGGGGGACAAAGGTGACGAACAGAAGCAGAAAAGGACAGGAAAGGGTGGATGTAGGGTACACGGGTATTGTGTTCAGTGTTTAATATGTATTCACATGAAAATTTTAAATAAAATAATTAAAACTTTTAAACCAATTCTGACCTACAGCTAGTAGTACAGTAAATGTCACTTGAAAATACTTGTGGTCCCTTCCGGTAGGTTGAGAGAACAGCAAGAAAACATGTAATAGCAAATGTCCTTTCTCTGTCGGCCAAGTTTTCCTCAAATCTCACAGTTCAAGATTTTATGCGATACAATACAATATTGAAAAGCTCGTAAGATGTCTGGTGGTCTGGTGCCTGAAGAGCACTTAAAATTCCTGGCTACAAGTTCTCAACTGCCTTTTAAATCCTGCTGTGTTGCCTTGGATGGGCTATGCAAGCTCTCTGTGTCTCAGCTCCCTAGCATCCAAAGAAAGCACCTAATAGTACTAAACTCATAAAGCTGTGGTGAGCACCAAATAACAGCACACAGAAAACTCTCAGCAACAGAAACTCAATAAGTGTCAGCTGTTTTTATTGTCAAGTGTACCACATTAGGGAACACATGACCCACTTGACATAGACCTGTATTAACATTTTTAAAAAGCAAAGTGCACCAAGTCACATACTTAATAAATTAGAATGTGTATATAAATTTAGAGCCACATTTTTACCATCTCATTACTCTTGAGGGTAAATGAGAATGTAAGCGTTTGCCATACCATTGTCCCCAAAATTGTCTGAAAGTCAAAAAGAGTGAATCAGGGGCACTATTAACTAATTTGGATACGAGCTTTATTTTATTTTGACTGGATACTTAGCTTCCATGTTTTTCTCTCAAAACAGATGTCTAGGTAAAGATAATGCACTCAGTTTCTGAGATTCCTGTTCCCCCTAATGCTTGCCAGGTTTCCAAAGCCTGTGGCAGGCAGGTCTACGTATCACACTGATTGGGTCAGCTGGGTAACACCGAGAGCTGAGGCAACGTCTATACAAGTTTAGACATTCAAAGCTCTGTAACAGCCACTCACAGAATTCCAGTATGCATTTCCTCAACCAATCCTTTTCAGTATGCAAGAGGTTCTTAGAAAACTACTCATTTCCTCTCTAAACTGTCTTCACTTTGTCAGTGGATACCAAGAAAAGACCTGTACTAAACTGTTAATTTCATGGGCATGTCTGATCCAGCCTAACATTAGCAAGAAGCATTTCAAAGAAGAAAATTGACTCATCATGGAAACCAACCTTTTCTACAAATTTGTTGTTTCTGGAAACAGGACCACATGCCACAGTAGTAATAATAGGCAAAGGAAAATTTCATTCAGCTGAGCTGCATCCTGAATTTATGCTTCCTTGCAGTGATTCTACCCTGCTTAAGGGCCACGAGAACACCTCAAAGACATATGCTATTTTTTTCTTTATTAAAAAATATTTTTATTCATTTTACATGCTAACCACAGATCCCCTCTCATCCCTCCTCCTGCTCCCTCCCCCAGCCTTCCCCTCCATACCTCCCCATCCTCTCCTTCAAAATGGTAAGGCCTCCCCATGGGGAGTCAGCAAAGCCTGGTATATTCAGTTGAGGGAGGTCCAAGTCCCTCTCCCTGCAACAAGGCTGTGCAAGGTGTCCCACCATAGGTACTGGGTTCCAAAAAGCCAGTTTATGCACCAGGATAGATCCTGCTCCCACTGCCAGGGGCCCCCCAAACAGACCTAGCTACACGCTAGTGTTAGTAGGTACACATTTTAAAGTCAGCAACTTCAAGGTCCACAGTGAGTGTTTCTCACGTAAAGCTGAATTATTACTCATACTCCATTTCAAATGCATTGAAGTAAGAGCTGAATTCAATTAGAGATACAAAAAAAATTCTAACACTCACAAAATATGAGAAGAATGTGTGGGATCTTTGGCCTCCAGTCTGGCCTGAAATTTACTGAAAAGTTCGCTGATGCATCTTTCTAACTCAGTTTCTCACTGACTCACACTTCTTCAGCCATTTGACCTCTTATTGCTTGTTTATATTTTTTAATTTTTATTTATGAATAGAACTTGCTGAGTCTGTATAACAATTGCTTATATGTGTATGTTTTTAGGGCTGATTATCCCTTTCTCTGGTCCTGTATCTCTCTTCATCCAGGGGTGGGGCCTGGAGAAATTGTCCTCATCCATATCAGCATGCCAATTGGTATTATAATTGTTCGGTCTTATTTGGGCAGCTATGTTGTTGAGATTTCATGGGTATAACTTCCTCATCATATCTAGAAGACATAATCTTGCAGCTGACTTCCTGGTCTTCTGACAATCTTCCTGTCCCCTCTTCCAGCATTTAGTACTTCAAGCTTCACTCATGTCCTAGCCTTCTTCGTGTACATTTAGTCTAATCTGCCCAGTGAACACAGTCTTCATTTCACACTTCTCATGGATGGAACTAGGTCTCTCATGCAACCTCTTCTGCTGTACTGTATGGTCCCACAGGCTTCTTAACATCCACACTCAAACTTTCCAAACCCGACTTTACTTTCCAAGGGCTTTGTTTGCTTTGGTGCTTCCCAGTGAATCAGACGTGACACATTCTGCACCTCCCATGCTGACTTATTTTGATCATGGGTCATAGGCAAGTGCAACAACGGCAGCCCTAGAAAGAGCCTGCACACCAGGACTCAGGCTCTTGACATGCTCTCTCTCAGAGCATGGCACACACAAACAGAGATGTCTAGACACTGTCCAAGAGAGCAAAGAATGGTAGAGAGGGCCAGCTGCCACCTATTCCATCTATTTAGGGTATATATGTGAGAGAAGAAGCAGTTCTGGATACCTCAACCCAAGCAAATGGTGGATAAACCAGAAGAGAGCCCAGCCCAGCCCAGAAGGTTTGATTATGACAAATCATATCTCACCATAGTCTAAGCCACTACAGTTTAGGGTCATTAAGTCACTATAGTGTAAGCCACTACAGTTTGGGGTCATTATCAAACAGTAAGAAATACCTAAAGCATTCTTTTTGAGGCAATAGTAGCATGGCAGTTGGGTGGGAATTCTGTCTCCACCAAGTGCTTGTTACTCTGGTGCACTAACCTCTTGCTGCACTTGGTGATGCAACTTTCTGAACCATGAATATTTTTCATATTGCTTATGTCTTCTCTATCGTTGACTCGGTGTCTTACTTTCCAAATCTAGAACAACCTGGACATAATAATTGTTTGTGGAAAACAGAATCAACAGGGGAGAAGAAAGAAGGTAAAGAAGGAAGACAAGAGTAGAGTTAAACTAAACAGAAGCAGCAGCTTGAACTAAGTGTAGAGGGGGCTTGCTTCCCGTGCATGAAGCCCTAGGTTCAAGCCACATGACGGGGGTTCGGGTGTTGAATGTGAGGTCACAGGCAAAGGGAAGTACATGAGTATCTTTGCACATTTAGCAAAGATCAAAGAAACGTTCAGCATCACTAACTATGTCTGTGAAATATAGGTCAGGGTAAATGCTTGGAACACTTTCTATTTTGCCTACAAGATGATAGGCAATAAAACAAAAACGGCTATCCATAGGAGTCTGCTGTTATGTGCTGACATCACCTCTTTTCCAACACAGGCTTTTATAAGTGGGGAGAATGCTATCAATGCAAGCACTATCAATATATTTCCATACACGTTCCACAGACAGACCGGATTAGAGGAGATAGAGTCCCCGTTGAAGGGACATTAGCAACAAAGTCTCCCGTTAGGGAGATGGTGGGTGATTATAATTGATGGCAGTTTTAGCACTGTGGTAATGAGGACAAGGTAGGTTTTACCATTTCCCACTCCTGTCTTTATCTCTGGAATAGATCCAGGGTGTGCCGTTTTCTCTTATTAGTCTTTGTCATGTGAACACAGCTTTGGAATGTTAATACCAGGGAGAAGCTGGGAAAACAAAGTTTTGTGGCTCCAAGCCTCTAGTGTGCAATAAGGTTGCTATGCAAGAAACAACCCAAGTATTCATCTGTCTTAGTGAAAATTGTCTTGTGCACAGTTTTTAAAAATCCTTTTAGAGCAATTGTCCTATTTACAAAGAGGATTAAGTTATACATATTCAAATTCTATACATTTTTAATAAGTTCTCTTGAATTCCGCCTTTCTTTTTGAAGGAAGTTTCTTTTAATACCAACAGTGTCAGTAAACTCTCATGTGCAATCTATCTGAAACTTAGGGCACATGAAACATGGATGGGACCACATCAAAGGGTGGGACCTTATGATTGTCTAAATTAGATAGAAAATAAATTGCAAGTCAACTTGTCCAGAAACCATCTTGATCACTCAAATTAAATTTAAAAAACAAAAACAGACAAAAAGATGTAAATTTCCTCTGTTCCCATGAGGCTCCTTTAGTCACCCTTCAAATTCATAAAATCATTACACATTATCTACTACAACATCATTAAAAAATTCCAATACTCAGCAGTCTCTACCAGCTGGCCAGCAGATGAGAGACCTGCCTGAAGGCTGGACCTCAACTGCCACCACCCACAGGATTCTGTTCCCTCAAGACCTACACTGGCACCCAACCCCACCCACCTCATCATCCTCTCTGTGGCCAGCCCTACCCCAGAACTCCAGCAGACTCCATAGGCACAGGTACAGCCCACACCAGTCAGAAGAGCAAGAGGAGAGGCAGCATCTAGGCACACAAACCTCAACAATCCTTAGCTGAGACACCCTACTGGACCTGAAGATCTGCCAATGAAGTTATTTCTAACATAAAACATCCAGGAAATCTGGGACACCATGGAAAGACCGAACCCAAGAATAAGAATAATAGAGCTAGAAGAATGACAAGAATCCCAGCTCAAAGGCACAGAAAATATATTCAATGAAATCATAGAAGAAAACTGTCCCAACCTAAAGAAGGGCATGGCTATAAACATATAAGAAGCTTACAGAACACAAAATAGACTGGACTGAAAAAAAAAGTCTTTTTGGCACATAATCAAAACACTAAACATGGAGAATGAAGAAAGAATATTAAGAGCTGCAGAGGAAAAAGACCAAGTGACTTATGAAGGCAGACTCAATCAGAATAACACCTGACTTCTCAATAGAGACTCTAAAAGCCAGAAGGTCTCAGACAGACTTTTTGCAAACACTAAGAGACCAAGGATGACAGCACAGACTACTGTACCCAGCAAAATTTTTCAATCACAATGGAAAACAAGATATTTCAAGACAAAACCAGATTTAAATAATATTTATTCACAAATCCAGACCTAAGAAAAGTACTGGAAGGAAAATTCCAACACAAGGAAGTTAGCTACACCCATGAAAACACAGGCAATAGATAATCTTACACCAGCAAAACCAGAGAAGGGAAACACATATACAATACTACTACCACCACCAAAACCAAACAATAACAAGAATTAATAATCACTGGTCATTAATATCTCTTACTAACAATGGACTCAATTCACCAATAAGAAGACACAGGCTAACAGAAGAGATATAAAAGCAGGAGCCATCCTTCTCCTGCATATAAGAAGCTCACTTCAACTTCAAGGACAGATATTACCACAGTTCAAAGGCTTGGGAAAAGATTTTCCAATCAAATGGACCTAAGAAGCAAGCTAGTGTAACTATCCTAATAACAAAGTAGACTTTAAACTAAAATTAATCAAAAGAGATGGAGAAGGACATCTCATATTCATTAAAAGAAAAAAACTATCAGGATGAAGTCTCAATTCTGAACATCTATGCCTCAAATACAAGGGCACTCACATCTGTAAAAGAAACATTGCTAAAGCTTAAATCACATATCAAATCCACACATTAATAGTGGAAAACTTCAATACCCCACTCTCACCAATGGACAGGTCTGCCATACAGAACCTAAACAGAGAAATAATGGAACTAACTGATGTTATGACTCAAATGGACTTAACAGACATCTACAGAACATTTCACCCAAACACACACAAAAAAATGTACCTTTTTCTCAGCACCTCATGGAACCTTCTCTAAAACTGACCACACACTTGGTAACAAAGCAAATTTCAACAGATACAAAAAAAAAAAAAATGGGACTAATTCCCTGTATCTTATTCGATCACCATCAGTTAAAGCTAGAGTTCAACAACAACAAATTATAAAAAGCCTACAAACTCATGGAAACTGAACAACTGTCAGCTGAATCACTGGTGAGTCAAGGAAGAAGTAAAGAAATCAAAGACTTCCTAAAATTCAATGAAAATGAATGCACAATATACCCAAACTTATGGGACACAATGAAAGCAGTGCTAAGAGGACAGTTCATAGCACTAAGTGCTTACATAAAGACTGCAGAGAAATCATTCACTAGGGACTTAACAGCACACCTGAGAGCTCTAGAACAAAAAGAAGCAAACACACCTAAGAGGAGTAGACAGCAGGAAATAATCAAACTCAAGGCTGAAATAAATAAAATAGAAACAAAGAGAACAATACAAAGAATCAATGAAACAAAGAGTTGATTCTTTGAGAAATCAACAAGATAGACAAACCTTTATCCAAACTAACTAAAAGGCAGAGAGAGAATATCTAAATTAACAAAATCAGAAACAAAAACGGGGACATAACAACAGACACTGAGGAAATCCAGAAAATCATTAGGTCATACTCTAAAAATCTGTGCTCTGGGGTTGGGGATTTAGCTCAGTGGTAGAGCGCTTGCCTAGCAAGCGCGAGGCCTGGGTTCAGTCCTCAGCTCTGTTTAAAAAAAAAAAAAAAAAAAAAAAAAAAAAAAAAACTGTGCTCCACACATTGGAAAATCTAAAAGAAATGGACAATTTTCTTGATAATTACCACATACATAATTAAATCAAGACCAGATAAACAATTTAAATAAACCTGTATCCCCTAAAGAAATAGAAGCAGTCAGTCTCCCAACAAAAAAAAAAAAAAAAAAAAACAAAACCCAGGGCTAGATGGTTTCAGTGTAGAATTCTACCATATTTCAAAGGAAAGCTAATACCAACACTCCTCAAATTGTTCCACAAACAGAAACAGAGGGAACATTACCAAACTCTTTTTATGAGGCTACAGTTACCCTGATACCCAAACCACATGAAGATTCAACAAAGAAAGAGAACTACAGACCAATTCCCCCATGAACATTGATACAAAAATACTCAATAAAAAACTAATCAAGAAGATATCACAAAGATCATTCACCATGATCAAGTAGGTTCATCCCAGAGATGCAGGAATGGTTCAACATAGGAAATCTGTCAATATAATTCACCACATAATCAAACTGAAAGAAAAAACCACATGATCATCTTATTACATGCTGAAAAGCCTTTGACAAAATCCAACACCCCTTATGATTAAGGTCTTAAAGAGATCAGGGATACAAGGAACATACCTAAACATAATAAAAGCAATGTACAGCAAGCTAACAGCCTACATCAAATTGAACTCAAAGGGATTCCACTAAAATCAGGAACAAGACAAGGTTCTCCACTCTCTCCGTATGTATTGAATACAGTACTAAGTTCCAGTTAGAGCAATAACACAACAAAAGGAGATCAGGGGGTACAATTTGGAAAGGAAGAAGTCAAACTTTCACTATTTGCAGATGATATGATAGTATGCATAAATGATCCAAAAACTTCTACCAGGGAACTCCTAAGCTGATAAACAACTTCAAAATGTGACAGGACACAAGATTACCTAAAAACCAAAATCAGTAGCCCACCTATACACAAATGATAAATGGGCTGAGAAAGAAATCAGGAAACACGCTTTACAATAGCCACTAATAATATGAAATATCTTGGGGTAACTCTAACAAACAAGTGAAAGACCTGTATGACAAGAACTTTAAGTCTTGAAGAAAGAAATTGGAGAAGATATCAGAAAATGGAAATGTCTTCCATGCTCATGGACTGGTAGAATTAACATAGTAAAACTGGCAATCTTACCAAAAGCAATCTACGGATTCAAAGCAATCCCCATCAAAATCCCAACACAATTCTTCACAGACCTCAAAAGAACAATACTCAACTTCATATGGAAAAACAAAAAACCAAGGATACAAAACAATCCTGTACAATAAAAGAACTTCCAGAGATATCATCATGCCCGATTTTAAGCTCTACTACAGACCTATAGCAATAAAAACAGCATGGTATTGGCATAAAAACGGACTGGTGGATCAGTGGACTTGAATCAAAGACCCTGATGTAAATCCACACAACTATAAATACCTGATGCTTGACAAAGAAGCCAAAATTATACAATGGAAAAAAGAAAATATCTGCAACAAATGGTGCTTATATAACTGGATGTCAGCATGTAGAAGAATCCAAATTGATTCATATTTATCACCCTGCACAAAACTCAAGTCCAAGTGGATCAAAGATCTCAACATAAAACCAGTTACACTAAATAGAAGAGTGGGAAATAGCCTTGAATGCATTGGCATAGGAGACAACTTCCTGTTGCAGAATATTGTTTTAAGGTATGTTGCTTTTATCTATGTTGTATTTGTTTAACTCTGTGAAGCTGTGTTATTGTGTCTGTCTAGAACACCTGATGGTCTCATGAAGAGCTGAACGGCCAATAGCAAGGCAGGAGAAAGGATGGCAAGGCTGGCAGTCAGGAAGATATATAACAGGAGAAATCTTGGAAGAAAAAAAGACAGAGAAGAAGGAAGACTCCAGGGGACAGCCACCCAGCTATACATCGAGCCATGGAGTAAGAGTAATATTTACAAAAGTAAGAAAATGGGAAAAGCCCAGAGGCAAAGGTAGATGGGATAATTTAAAGTTAAGGAAATGCCAAGCTAAGGTCAGACATTTATAAGTAAGAATAAGCCTCTGTGTGTTATTTATTTGGGAGCTGGGTGGCGGGACCCCCAAAGAAGAAAAAAAAAACATATTGTTGCTGCCTTTTAAGCCACAGCTGTTCAAATCAGCAACTGCAATTCAGCCACTACCAGCAGCAGTTAGGCCTCATGGGCCATTGCTGAAGGAATTCTGTTCCTCAGGCTCTGATTCTTTCAAAGCTATGAAGAGAACTTAACTGAACTCTGTCCCTCTAAAGAACTCAAGATTCAAAGGTTAAGGTGGAATTCTGCTCCTCAGAGAGGCTAAATGCAAGTAGCTCACCTTCTCTCCTTGCTCACATCTTAAAAAGCCCTTCTGCTTCTCCTAGCTCCTTCTTAAAAACCCTTCTCTATTTGGCTCCTCCCTACCATTTCCTGTCAGCTAGTTGCTGACTCAGTTTCTGACCACAGGTGAATTTTATTTAATCAAACACATTTTTGCATCATTAAACAAATTTCTAGAGCATAAACAAAGTAACACACCTTAAAATAGTTCATGCATGGGGCGGTGGTGGCGCACGGCTTTAATCCCAGCACTCGGAGGCAGAGCCAGGCAGATCTCTGTGAGTTCAAGGCCAGCCTGGCTACCAAGTGAGTTCCAGGAAAGGTGCAAAGCTACACAGAGAAACCTGTCTCGGAA